>NC_041381.1:410065771-410072023 GCF_002162155.2 Triticum dicoccoides | reverse complement strand
ATGAGTTTTATGTCCTCTACAGCATTCACTTATTGCTATTTCTTCAAGTTGATTTCTTCTCCTAAGTGAATGTGATCGGACCCTTCCCCTCTATGCTAAACTCAACCCAGTCTATTCACAAATTCCTCATATGCGTTCTATTTGAAACTCATTCAAAATCTTCATTGTGTCCTTGATAGCTGAAGAAATTGCAAACGGAACTTTTAAACTTACCTTATCTGAATTTTCGGCTTTGCCGCTCAAACCGTTCCGCTTCTCAGGACAATACTTATCTATTCACCCACGATCCTACACGATCGCCACCTCTCAGTACGTGGGTGACACATGTCAAGCGAATGAGAAGGGGCCAGGGGCATGTTCGTCCGATTTCCTCAGGTGAACAGTTTTTCACTCTCTCTATAAATACCCCTGTCTCTTCCTCACTTCACTTTCACCTCGCTCGCGCTCTCTCCCGCTCGAGCTCCCCAAAACCCTAGCGCCGCCGCTACTTCATCGTCGCCGTTGAGGAAGAGCTTCACTTCCTCGACCTCGTCACCGTCGTACTCGCGCCGGTTGCGGATTTCTTCACTCCACCGCCGCCGTAGCCGTCTTCCTCTGCCGAGTTAGGGCGTGGAAGATCTGAACTGACGAACTTCACATCTACACTTCCTAGTTCGTCGTGTTCTTCACTTTGGGTAATTAAAAGTTACTTTTACTGCTCGCTTTGATTCTCAAGTTTTCTTGAAAATCTTCAAAGGTGTTTATTCTTCAAATCTTCACACACATGAACACCTCACATGTCATCTGCTCTTGATCCGTTTCTCTAAGCAATGATTTTCTTCAAGATTCCTCAATTGTGTGGATTATTCAATCTATACAACTCTGGAACCTAAGACAAAGAACGCTTAGTGAAATTTCTCAAGGCTCATCTGGTCAAATTCCTCAAAACCGATTCTTTTTGAAAAACCTTCTGAGAACGCATATGACCTCTCCAAATTCCTCGCAACTATACTCTGTTCACAGGTACAAATGTCCGCTGCTGAATCACTAGGTTCTCATCAACTTAACTCATTTGCAGCGTTCCTCGAAGAAAAGTTGCACACCTCTTCAGAAACTTCAGTTGTTCATATTCCTCAGCTGAAGAAAATGGCTGACAAAAAGGCACAGAAGGGAGGAAAGAGGCATGAGGTCAATACTGCGTTTGAAATTCCTGAGGACATATACAAGGACTACTGCACTCCTGATCAAGCCAAATTCAGCAAAGAGGACAAGAATCAGCGCAAGGTGCGCATACAAAGGATAGAGAGGAGATGGGCACGAGAATGGAGGGAGTACAGATATGTCACTCCCAAGTATATGAAGAAATTCGCACTCAACCCTCCATGCCCAAGACCTCCATTGGCACCAGGCCAGTTGGCAGATCCCACCAGCCTCAAGCGCGGTGAGGATTATTCTGATGAATGGGCAAAGCGCCAGGCCAAACTGGCTAAGCAAGCAAAGGAAGCAGTGAAGAAATTCAACACAGACTCTGCTGCTATTGCTGCCTCTGCTGAGGCCTCTGCTAGTCAGCCAAAGAAGGCAATGCCTAAGAAGCCTGCGCATAAGTCCAGTGCTTCACCTTCAATGCCCTCACGGCCAAGCTCCTCTGCTATGCCATCAAGGCCAGATTCTTCAAGGCCCTCACAGAAAATTCCTCAGACTGCTCCTTCAAAGTCCTCAGCTCCTCCGTCAAAGTCTTCAGCTGCTCCGACAAAATCCTCGACACCTGTGCATCTCGCCACGTGCCAAAGGACTCAAGGCTTCTCAATTGCCTCAGGAGCATCTGCAAGCTCCTTAGCTGCTCGAAATTCCTCAGCTGATCCCTCACTGCTGAAGAAAAAGGCCACTGCTGGATGAGGCATTCGACCAAGTCCTCACAAGAAGCAGGTCGCCTTCCAAGTGCCCTCTGATGATGATGAGGCTGATGATGAAGAACTCGCCGAAATCATCAGAGACAGGAAAGCCAGGGCCGCTAGAGCCAAAGGCAGCAATGTGTCGCTGATGTTGGATCCAAAGTTGATCCTCGACTATATTAACCTGTGGCACAAGGATCCTAACACACCTTTGCCAGAGATGAACCTCACTCCTGGTCAAAGTCATGTTCTGACTGCCTTCATTGAGGAAGAAAATGGAAATTTGAACAAGGCAGAAGTTTGAAGAAAGCGCAGTACAAGAAACAGCGCTATCTCAAGGACAATGTCCTCACTGTCACTCCTGATCAGCTCCTTGCCTTGCAAGTTGAAATCAAACAGATGAGCAATGAATTTGATCGCTACCATGCTGATTGGAAGGGCGCCAAGGTGCGTTTTGTCAATCTGACGAAGAAATTCACTTCAAGTGCTGCTCGACCTGTGCATGTTGAAGTTACTCATGCTGAAGCATATGCTCAACCTACTAAAGAACATGCCAGCACCGCTGATGACAATCAGGCTGCTGAAGAAAATGAGAGTGCCAGGCTGATGACTCCATTCCAGCCGCTGAAGATATTGCCAGGGCATCCACTAGTGGTGTGCCTGAAGAAAGTGAACAAGCCAGGACAACTGCATCAGTTGTGCCTGAGGAAAATGAACCAAAGTCCTCTGCACCTCCTGCGTCTATACCAACTCCGATCCTTCCATCTGCATCAGATGCGAAGAAGACCAAGGTTGCAGAGCGTGCAACTGTGAAGAAAAGGAAGGCATCAACTTCATCAAATTCTTCAGCTCCGAAGAAGATGAAGACTATGACCAGTTCAATTGACAATCCAATTGATGCCATTCCAGTCTCATCAATGCCATCAAAGGACCTTGTTCCTTTTGGTGAAGATTATGTGATTCTCGATGAATCTGATGAAGAAACTCCTTCTGCTGCTTCGACAGAGCAGTTGGACGAAGAAATTGAAGTGGATAAAATCCCTTCAACCCCAATCATTTCCTCACCCATGCCTCAGTTCACTGCTGAAGAGGCAGGTGTTGAAGAAATAGAAGATGAGGATGTGGACATTGGTTGTACCACTCATGTGCTCAATGATGAATTTTGGGACAGTCAACATCCCAACTCTCCAATGTTCACTCCACTCCAAGCAATTCCTCAGTCCCCTGCTGCCACTGAAGTGCAAATGGGATCTGAAGAACCTCATGCAACCCCAAGTGTTCATGAAGAAATTCCAGCCGCTAGTGCTGAAGAAATTGTCAATGAAGAATTGACGACCCAGGTTGAAGCTGCAGAAGAGCCTGAAATTCCTCAGCCTGAGGAACCTGAGATTGAGATTCCTGAAGTGGTGCTGCAATTGACTGACACTCCTCGGCCCAAGCCAAAGGATCCCTTCTCCAAGAAGCAAAAATTCAAGGCTGATGATTTCTTCAGCGAGCACGTGTTCTTCACTGAATTCAACCCCTATGACAATGCTCGTCTTAGAAGGAAGCGTTTCTGGACTACTAGCCAGGCCAACTTCTATTCCTCAGTGCTCTTCAACAAGGACAAAGTCTTCGATCATGAGCATATTCCTCATGTGTACATGGAATCCATGCCTTGCTTCTCTCAAGTCCTCAACATGATTCATGACGCTGGCTTGCTCAATTTATGCTCCGACATAGTTGACTGGAATGAAGAGCTTATACTTCAGTTCTACGCAACTTTGCATATCACAGATGATGCCACTGACATTAACTCGTGGGTGTTGGACTGGATGACTGAAAACACTCATTACAAGGCACCAGCCTCTGAATTGCTTCATGCCTTGCCAATCAGTCCTCCACCCGACGGTGCTCATTGTCTGTATAATGAGCCTGAACTCACTGATCACTATATGCAAGTGCTCATGAAGCCGCTGAAGCCGGGTCAAGCCCCACAGACCAAATTCCTCGTGAAGGAATTGCTCTATGTGCCAAGAACCATCTACCGCATTCTGACGAAGACCATGAGTCCCATCAAAGGCCATGACTCATCCGATGAAGAAATTATCGGAATGATGAAGAATATGCTTTCAACATCATGCATGGCATCCCCATAAATTATCATGATTTCTTCATGAGGACTCTGGCAAATGTTGCACTTTCTCCATTTGAGCTGAAGCCTTACGCGCCGTGGATCATGAGATTCCTCATAACAAGGTCTTCACTCAACTACAAGGCTGATTTTCAGAATCACCTCAGCTACTTGCCCCCCATTGAAGTCCTCAAGCGGACAATTTCCTCATCTGATGAGAAGGGTGAAAGGATCGATATGGTTGACTAGAGGGGGGGTGAATAGGCAACTAACAATTTTTAAGCTTTTCTTTACCAAATTAAACTTTGCAACAAAATAGGTTGTCTAGATGTGCAACTAAGTGAGCAACCTATATGATGCAATAACAACTAGCACACATGCAAGCAAAGGATGTAAAACAAGTAGGCTTGCAAAAGTAAAGGCACGAAATAACCAAGAGTGGAGCCAGAGGAGACGAGGATGTGTTACCGGAGTTCCTTCCTTTTAAGGGGAAGTACGTCTCCGTTAGAGCGGTGTGGAGGCACAATGCTCCCCAAGAAGCCACTAGGGCCACCGTATTCTCCTCATGCCCTCACACAATGCGAGATGCCGTGATTCCACTATTGGTGCCCTTGAAGGCGGCGACCGAACCTTTACAAACAAGGTTGGGGCAATCTCCACAACAATTGGAGGCTCCCAACAACACCACAAAGCTTCACCACGATGGAGTATGGCTTCGAGGTGACCTCAACCATCTAGGGTGCTCAACACCCAAGAGTAACAAGATCCGCTAGGGATAAGTGGGGGGAATCAAATTTCTCTTGGTGGAAGTGTAGATCTGGGCCTTCTCAACCAATCCCGAGCAAATCAACAAGTTTGATTGGCTAGGGAGAGAGATCGGGCGAAAATGGAGCTTGGAGCAACAATGGAGCTTTGGGGGAAAGAGGTAGGTCAACTTGGAGGAAGAAAACACCTTTATATAGTGGGGGAACAATTCCAACCGTTACCCCACTGAGTAGCCCCGCACAGAGCGGTACTACCGCTAGGGCAGGTTGGTACTACCGCTGAGAGCGGTACTACCGCTCCCTACCCAGCGGTACTACCACGCTGGCGAGGAAGACAGGGCCCTGGCCCCAGAGCGGTACTACCGCGGGAGAAGAGCGGTACTACCGCTTGAAGCGGTACTACCGCTTCTACTACCGCTTCTATTACCGCAAAACCCGACATGAGAAAACACCGGTCTCGAATCGAGGCGGTAGTAGCGCGGAACAGCTGCGGTACTACGGCCGAAGCCCACAAGCGGTACTACCGCCCTGCGGAGCGGTACTACCGCTGAGAGCGGTACTACCGCTTCGTGGAGCGGTACTACCGCTGGAGAGCTTCGGCGGTACTACCGTTGTAGATCGCGGTACTACCGCTGGCACAGAACGGAGCAAGTATGGAAGAGAAGGGGCAGCTCCAAAGATGCGAAAGTAAGACGACGGGTGTGATAGGGATGTGTACGTGTTGATTCCACCCTAGTCTTACCAAAGCGGATCCCCTCTTGATAGTACGGTGACTCCTACGAAACTAGTCCACCAACAATGAAACGAAGGAGCTACACCGTCTTGAATAAAACACCAAGGGGAGGAAGTCGTCCCGTGCCAATGGATGAATCTATGAAAGAACTTAACTCACACGATTAGTCCGCAAAAGCATTGTCATCAATCACCAAAACCACTTGGGGATAAATATGCCCTTACAATCTCCCCCTTTTTGGTGGATTGATGACAATACTGTTGGGGAACGTTGCAGAAAATTAAAAAATTTCCTACGGTTTCACCAAGATCCATCTATGAGTTCATCTAAGCAACGAGTGATAGGAGAGATGCATCTACATACCACTTTGTAGATCGCGTGCGGAAGCGTTCAAAAGAACGGGATTGAGGTAGTCGTTCTCGTCGTGATCCTATCACCAGAGATCCTAGCGCCGAATGTACGGCACCTCCGCGTTCAACACACGTACGGTCAGCGTGACGTCTCCTCCGTCTTGATCCAGCAAGGGGGAAGGAGAGGTTGATGATGATCCAGCAGCACGACGGCGTGGTGGTGGATGCAGCAGAACTCCGGCAGGGCTTCGCCAAGCAACTGTGGGAGGAGGAAGAGGTGTAGCAGGGGGAGGGAGGCGCCAAGACTCAGTGGTGCGGCTGCCCCTCCCTCCCCTCCCTTTATATAGGCCCCAGGGGGGGCGCCGGCCCCTGGAGATCTGATCTCCCAGGGGGGGGGCGGCCAGGGGGGTGGAGTGCCCCC
>NC_041381.1:410046262-410065541 GCF_002162155.2 Triticum dicoccoides | reverse complement strand
TTTCAACCCTAGGCGCAGGGGGTGGGCCAAGGGGGGCGCTCCAGCCCACTATGGGCTGGTTCCACTCCCCACTTCAGCCCATGGGGCCCTCCGGGATGGGTGGCCCCATCCGGTGGACCCCCGGGACACTTCCGGTGGTCCCGGTACAATACCGGGTGACCCCGAAACTTTCCCGATGGCTGAAACATCACTTCCTATATATAATTCTTTACCTCCGGACCATTCTGAAACTCCTCATGACGTCTGGGATCTCATCCGGGACTCCGAACAACATTCGGTTTGCTACATACTCATATTCATACAACCCTAGCGTCACCGAACCTTAAGTGTGTAGACCCTACGGGTTCGGGAGACACGTAGACATGACCGAGATGGCTCTCGGGCAATAACCAACAGCGGGATCTGGATACCCATGTTGGCTCCCACGTGCTCCTCGATGATCTCATCGGATGAACCACGATGTCGAGGATTCAAACAACCCCGTATACAATTCCCTTTGTCAATCGGTATGTTACTTGCCTGAGACTCGATCGTCGGTATCCCAATACCTCGTTCAGTCTCGTTACCGGCAAGTCACTTTACTCGTACAGTAATGCATGATCCCGTGACCAAACTCTTGGTCACTTTGAGCTCATTATGATGATGCATTACCGAGTGGGCCCAGAGATACCTCTCCGTCATACGGAGTGACAAATCCCAGTCTCGATCCGTGTCAACCCAACAGACACTTTCGGAGATAACTGTAGTGCACCTTTATAGTCACCCAGTTACGTTGTGACGTTTGGTACACCCAAAGCACTCCTACGGTATCCGGGAGTTACACGATCTCATGGTCTAAGGAAAAGATACTTGACATTGGAAAAGCTCTAGCAAACGAACTACACGATCTTGTGCTATGCTTAGGATTGGGTCTTGTCCATCACATCATTCTCCTAATGATGTGATCTCGTTATCAACGACATCTAATGTCCATAGTCAGGAAACCTTGACTATCTGTTGATCAACGAGCTAGTCAACTAGAGGCTTACTAGGGACATATTATGGTCTATGTATTCACACGTGTATTACGATTTCCGGATAATACAGTTATAGCATGAATAAAGACAATTATCATGAACAAGGAAATATAATAATAATCCTTTTATTATTGCCTCTAGGGCATATTTCCAACAAATACGGGATTTGCACAAGCATGATATAGAGTAAGCGTACAAACCTCACCGTCCTAAAATGTAGATGGGCTCCCCCTAGATGTGTGCTATCTAGATAAGTGCTTTGGACTGCACGGCACACATACTAGGATCAACGATCCCCCTACATTTTAGAGACCAACAATCTAAGCAAGGTATATGAGAGCAGCATAGATGATATAACAAGAAAAGCAAGCAACTCATAAGCTAGATAGTGACATAGATAATGGTACTGGAAAGATAAGGTAGCATATGTCTCACACCATATGACTCGAACTTAGGTCTCACAGACAAACCAACCAAAGCAAATGCGAGGAAAACATGAACACAAGAGAGGAAAGACACAAATCGCAAATCCCTAAAGTCTCTCCCCCTTTGGCATCGAGACACCAAAAAGGAGAGGGAGTGTTGCTACGGCTCCAGGTGAGAGAAAATGAGGGACACACACATCAGAGCCTAGCGGGATCATCGGCGCCACCATCCTCAGACTGGAAGTGCTCGGCATCAGAATCTGTCCACGGGCAGTGCAGCTGAATCCACTCCTCCTCCTCGGTAAGCTGGTCCTCAGGCCCACTGTTAACTGTAGCACCCAACTGACGCATGAGCTCCTTGTGGCGACTTCGGGACTTCTTCTAAGCCACATGAGTCATGTACTGACCGTGAGACTCCATGCAGAACAACTTCTTCATCTTGAGCTTGAGCTTCTTTGCCCAAGAGGGCTCTGCCTCAGAAGGCATGTAGTCATCATCATCATCATCAGCCCCAGTCTCCTCCTCGGTCTCCATGGCAATAGCAGACGAAGGAACTCCAGTCCTAGGGGCCTGAGTGCCCCAGTTATCCTTCTTCCTCAGACTCTTGACATTGTGAGAGATCAACTCTCCAGTCTCTAGTATCACCTTGGGATAGACACGATCCCAGGCCTTCTCAATGAGCAGCATGATGAACGGACCATAGATCGGGCACTTGCGCTCGGAGATAGTAGATAGCAGCTCAGACCACATAACATGAGAAATATCCAAGGACTCTCTGGTGTGTTGTCCCTTCTCACGCTGGCAGAAAAGAAGCATGTCCACCAAATAGGAGTGAACCTGGTCCAGATTCCCGATACGAGGGAAAAGTGTCTCTCTGAAGATGCGGTGAAGGATATCCAGATAGGCAGGCAGCTCATAGGTTTCCTTCTTTGTCTCATGGTTGATCCTCAACGTGCAGTAGGGCCACAGAGCTTGCTTGTGAGTGGCATTGGGGCGGCCGTGAGGGCGAAAGCCGACAGAAGACTCAAGACCTAGATCTTGCACCCCAATCAACTCCATGAACGCTTTCCACTTGACTAAAAGCAACTTGCCATTGGTCATCCAGGTCAGTGTCCTGTCCTCATCAGTCCCAAGGTGAACCGTGGCATAGAATTGGGCCATAATATCAGCATCATAGTCCTTGTTGAATTTCATGATCCCAAGAATGTTCAGTTGAGTGCACATCTGAAGAGCTTCACCAAAGTATTTAGGATCTTGCTCCATATGGTCGGTGTCGATGGAGTGCACGTTGACATAGAGGTTCTTCTTGGCTTTGAGAACATCGAAGAAGATGGCAAACTGGAACCTGTTCTAGAACGGACGGTTGACCAAAGTGGGATCTTGGTCTGCCTCATACGGGTTGTGGCGGCGCCTTGCCCAGAACTCCTTTGGCTGCATTTCTGGCACGGTTTTGCCTGGCTTTGGCTTGACCCCAGGCTTCTTCTGGAGTTGAGGTGGAGGTGGAGCACTTGAAGATCCTCCGGCAGGCTCGGTGGTGCGGTAGCGCTTGGACGTGGCACGACCGGGGTTGACACGACGAGCCTGATGCTCAGGGACCTCATCACCTGGAACCACACACAAGAACACGCAAACAACCAGAAAGAATGAGCATAAGCCACAAAACACGAGCAAAAGGATCACTGAAAGGTAGGAATATGGTGGAAATTGGTAGGGAGCGGTAGTACCACGACCTGCTAGCAGTAGTACCGCTCCAAGCGGTAGTACCGCTCCACAGGGAGCGGTAGTACCGCTCCAAGCGGTAGTACCGCCCTGGAGAGGGCGGTAGTACCGCTCGAGACGGGGAAACAGCAGTTTCCTACTACCGTGGTCAGATCCGGCACTACCGTCCTACCAAATTCAAAAATACTCCAACCAAACATCAATCCAAACTGCCTAGAAGCATTCTCCATCCTACTCAAGCCTAGATTTGGCCAAAAATCTAGAGATGCAACTGCTACTGCCCCTAAGATGCTAGATTGGAAATCTAGACAAGAAGAACAAGGGAACGGGGGCAATACCGGCATCCATGGCAAGAGGACAAGGTGGGGATCGTCTCCACCGAAGGAAATGGAGAGGGACGCCCCGGAGAGGGATATCCGCCGGAGCCCTCCCGCGGCGCCGGTTGCTGGAGAGAGAGGAACAGAACGAGGGGGCGAGCGAATGGGTGTGGGGAGAAGAAAACTCCCCCTACCCCGATATAACCCCCTGCCCACGCCTCACAGCGGTAGTACCATGCTGGAGGGTGGTAGTACCGCTCACCAGCAGCGGTAGTACCGCCAGCAACCAAAAAAATGCCTCTAGACAAAGACACAAGCACAACGAAAAGAACGGGAAAGCAAGTTCAAGAAAATAAAAGACCAACAAGGCAACACACACACTAACAAAGATCCGGAACCCACTCCTTCAAAACAACCACACGAAAGAAGAGCGAGCTCTGGCCTCTCTCAAGAGAGGGCGGTGGCGGGAGCCACCTATGTTTGAGTCAATTGGTATGGCACCGCGAAGAATTATCCTTGGGCCCATGACCGAAACTCGTCTTTGAAGCACAAGTACCATCAAAAATGGCTAATGTGAAAGAGTTGATCGTTTTATGCATAATGGGGGGAGGGAGAGTTCATTGAGTGAACAACACTCCCCCTATGTCCATGCCTACATCTAAAATAGACAACAAGTTGAGTGTGGTGGGGGGGTGCACGGGTTCAAGTCACATTGCTCAAATCAATGATATTTAGCTCATGCCTTAACTCGCGAAATCTTGCTTCATCCAAGGGCTTCGTGAAAATATCTGTAAGGTTATCATGAGTGTTGACATACTTGAGCTCGATCTCCCCTCGCCTAATGTGATCCCGGATGAAGTGATACCGAATCTCGATGTGCTTCGTCTTGAAGTGTTGCACCGGGTTGAGAGAAATCTTGATGGCACTTTCATTATCACACCAAAGAGGCACTTTATCACAAATGACACCGTACTCCTTTAAAGTTTGCCTCATCCATAGGAGTTGAGCACAACAACTACCGGCCGCCACATACTCCGCTTCGGTGGACGAGAGAGACACACAACTTTGCTTCTTGGAAGACCAACTTACCAAAGAGCAACCAAGAAATTGGCACCCTCCGGAAGTGGACTTCCTATCCACTTTGTCTCCCGCCCAATCGGAATCCGTGAAACCTTCAAGCTTGAAGTTTGCTCCTCTTGGGTACCATAAGCCAAAGTTTGGGGTATGAGCCAAATATCAAAAGATTCGCTTGACCGCCACATAGTGACTTTCCTTTGGTGCGGCTTGAAAACGTGCACACATCCCCACACTCAACATGATATCCGGTCTAGATGCACAAAGGTAAAGCAAGAGCCAATCATGGAGCGATATACCTTTTGATCCACTGCTTTACCATTGGGATCGATGTCAAGTTGGCACTTGGTAGGCATTGGTGTAGTAGCCGGCTTGACATCACTTAGCTTGAATCTTTTAAGCATGTCTTGAGTGTATTTGGCTTGGTTGATGAAGGTTCCTTCTCTTCTTTGTTTGATGTCAAAACCAAGGAAGAACTTCAACTCTCCCATCGAAGACATCTTGAACTTGGAGGTCATGAGAGCGGCAAATTCCTCATTGAAAGCTTTGTTAGGAGAACCAAAGATAATATCATCAACATATAGTTGGCATACAAACAACTCCCCTTTGACCTTCTTAGTAAAAAGAGTGGGATCGATTTGTCCTACTTCAAATCCATGATCTTGTAGCAACTCGGTAAGGTGGTCATACCATGCACGTGGGGCTTGTTTAAGGCCATAGAGTGCCTTATCGAGTTGATACACATGATTAGGGAAGTAGGGGTCCTCGAACCCGGGGGGTTGCTTGACATAGACCAACTCATTAATAGGACCATTAAGAAAAGCACTTTTCACATCCATTTGTTGCAACTTAAAGTTGTGATGGGAAGCATAAGCAATCAACAAACGAATGGATTCAAGACGAGAGACGGGAGCAAAGGTTTCACCGTAGTCGATACCCTCAACTTGGGAGTAGCCTTGTGCTACCAATCTTGCCTTGTTGCGAACAATGTTCCCATGAGCATCTTGCTTGTTCTTGAAGATCCATTTGGTCTCAATGACGTTGTGGTCTCCCGATGGCCTTGGCACCAATCTCCATACTTTGTTGCACTCGAAGTTGTTGAGTTCTTCATGCATGGCATTGAGCCAATCCGAGTCTTCGAGCGCCTCATAGACCTTTTGGGGTTCAACACAAGAGACAAACGCGTGATGTTCACAATAGTTTGCTAATTGTCTACGAGTGCTTACCCCCTTTCTTAGGCTTCCAACCACATTTTCCATGAGATGGCCTTGGGTGGTGAGCTTGGAAGCAATCTTCGCGGCACGACGCTCTAATTCCTCCTTGGATGTGGAAGGAGGAGGGTTGACTTGATCATCTTGAGCGCCGTCTTGAGCTTGTTCTTGATCTTTAGCTTGCTCTTGATCTTGAACTTTCTCGAGGGGGAGAACTTGACCTTGGGCATCATTTAGAGGTTCACCACCATCTTGAGGTTGATCTTTCCCTTGGTCTTGTTCACGAGGTTGAGGGCCTTCACTTTGTTCTTCGGAAGCGTGTGGGTCTTGATGAGGTGATGGCTCTACTTGAGTAGAGCATTGTCCTTCTCCTTCGGCCACAAGGGGTTCCTCAATGGGTAGAATTTGACCAATACCCATTCTTCTTATGGCTTGGGGAGGAATTTCATCACCTACATCACAAGTACCACTTTGCTCCACTTGGGAGCCGTTATTTTCGTCAAACTCCACGTTACACGTCTCGTCAATGAGTCCGGTGGACTTGTTGAGTACACGGTAAGCATGAGAGTTTGTAGCATAACCAACAAATATGCCCTCATGAGCTCTAGCCTCAAATTTAGACAAACGAACACCTTTCTTGAGAATGAAACACTTACAACCGAACACCCGGAAGTACTTGAGGTTGGGCTTGTTGCCGGTGAGTATCTCATAAGGAGTCTTGTTCAAGCCTTTGTGAAGATAGAGCCGATTGGATGCATGACATGTGGTGTTGATGGCTTCGGCCCAAAAGTTGTATGGAGACTTGAACTCCGCCATCATGATCCTAGCCGCATCCATCAGCGTCCGGTTCTTCCTCTCCGCAACACCATTTTGTTGAGGGGTGTATGGAGCAGCATATTGGTGCTTGATCCCCACATCACTAAGAAACTCATCCAAGGTGTAGTTCTTGAACTCGGTGCCGTTGTCACTTCTTATTGTCAGGATCTTTGCATTGTGTTGACGTTGAGCTTCATTTGCAAAGTCGATGACGGTTTGTTGAGTCTCACTCTTCCTCTTGAAGAAGTATACCCAAGTGTATCTTGAATAGTCATCCACAATCACCAAGCAATACTTTCTTCCTCCAAGACTATCAAAAGATGGTGGCCCAAAGAGATCCATGTGAAGGAGCTCCAAGGGTCTCTTCGAGTAGATGATGGTTGAAGGAGGGTGAGCCTTTTCATGAAGCTTTCCTTCGATACAAGCACTGCAAGCACGATCTTTGGCAAAACTAACATTTGTTAGTCCACGGACATGGTCCCCCTTGAGAAGACTTTGCAAAGATCTCATATTGACGTGGGCTAAGCGGCGATGCCAAAGCCATCCCACGTCAACTTTAGCCATTAGGCATGTCGCGGTCTTAGTGGGTCGCTCCGAAAAGTTAATCACATAGAGACCATTCTCGACATGCCCAACAAAGGCTACTTTAAGAGTCTTGCTCCACAAGAGGGCCGTGGTATCAATGTCAAAGAATGTAGCAAAACCCATGAGTGCAAGTTGACGAATGGAAAGCAAATTGTATGCAAGGGACTCAACAAGCATGACTTTCTCGATCGTTAGATCATGAGAAATGACAACCTTGCCGAGACCCAATACCTTAGAATGTGATGCATCACCCCACTCGACATGGGTGGGCATAGATGGAATCTCTTGCACGTCCACCACCAAGTCCTTGCTCCCGGTCATATGATTTATTGCTCCACTATCGAGCAACCATGATCCCCCACTGGAAGCAAACACCTACAAGAGATCAATGCTTGGTTTTATGTACCCATTTAGTAATGGGTCCTTTGATGTTAGTAACAAGGGTCTTGGGTACCCAAATAGACCATTCAATGTACTCATAAGGAGAACCAACAAATTTAGCAAAGACATGTCCATCACTAGCACGGCACAACACATATGACGGGTTAAAGTCGCCGGCTTTGTTTGAGGAAATGCTTTTGCCCTTTTGGGCATCAACTCCCTTCACTTTTTCCTTCTTCTCCTTAGGAGCACCCTCTCCCTCTTTCATAAACATTTGTTTGAGAGGAGGAGGACGTTTGGTCTTGTTGTTCTTCTTCTTCTTGCTCTTGGACTTGGGTGCAAACCCAATTCCTTCTTTGGCCACAACTTCCTTTTGATTGCTCAAAAGGTCATTGAGGTTCTTGTCACCTTGAATGCAAGTCACAAGGCCTTTCTCAAGTTGATCATTCAACTTGGCATTCTCCTCCACAAGATGCACATGCTCACAACACGGGTTAGTAGCACATGCATTATCAATTAATACCATATGAGGAAAGGTGGCCTTTTCCTTGATTAGCTTAACTTGGAGTTGAGCATGAGACTCTTTGAGGTTAGCATGAGTACCCTTCAAGACCTTGTGGGCCTTGTCAAGTATCTCAAACTCCTCTTTTAGTCTAGCATGATCAACCCCAAGTTTAGCCTTCTCGGAGGTTAGCACACGAGACATGACAAGAGCATGATCAAGATCTTTCTTTAACTTAGCATGGTCATCATTGTGTGACTCCTCAAGAGTCAAACGATGCACACGCTCTTCCTCAAGAGCATTAGAGAGATCCGATATCTCATCGGCATAGTCACGACTATGACCTTCCATCTTGGAGATGGTTTCTTCGTGAGCCTTGATCATGTCATTGGCCTCACCAAGTTGTTCCAAGAGAGCAACAAAGTACTTCTTGGACTTACCCTTGAGCTTATTCATAAAAGACTCAAATTCATTCACTTCCTCATTAGACTCAACATGTTCATCAATGCAATCCTCCAAGGAGGGATTAGTAATGATGGTGGTTGTGATGTTGGGGGTTACCTTGTTTGAAGCTTTAGCCATGAGGCATTTGGCGGTGATGTTTTCGTTGGGTGAATCAAAGAGAGACACCCGAGAAGGAGTAGCAATGGCAACGGATGCCATGGCCATAGCTTCTTCATTTTCATCATCATCGTCATCCTCTTGGTATTCTTCTTGAACCACCAACCCACGAGTGGGAGTCTTCTTGGCGAAGTTGTTCTTGTTTGGGAAGGACTTGGCTTTGTATTTTCGGATGAACTTGCCACCATTGTCTTCCCGCTTCTCGTAAGGACAATCCGCAACGAAATGGCTCACATTGCCACAGTTGAAGCAAGTTCTAACTCATTGCTTGCCCTTGACGCCACTTGAGTTGTTCTTGTTGAAGTGGGGTCTTGAACTCTTCTTGCTCCAAAATTGTCTTGAAGCAAGGGCCATGTGCTCATGGTAATCAAATTTGGTGTCTTCGGGGTCCCTTTCCTCATCTTCCACTTCTTCCTCTTCTTCCATAATAACCTTGGCCTTCAAAGCAAGGTTGGGCTTCTTTGCCCATTGAGAACGGAGCACCGCATTGTCGGCGGTCTTGTCCAAGATGCTCATTGCAACGAACTCATCCAACACTTCACTTGAGGTCATGGAGTGGAAGTCCGGTCGTTGACGAATGACGGAGGACATGGCCTTGTTGTAGGGCATCATGGCCTTGAGGAACTTTCGCTTGATCCAATTGTCATCCGTGTCCTTGCTTCCATGATCTCAGAGTGCGACCGCGAGTTTGGTCACTCTTCGAAAGAGCTCACGAGGTTCTTCATCTTCTTTCATTGCAAACTCATCGGCTTCATCTTGCACCACTTCATAGTTGGAGCATTGAATGCTAGCACTTCCACGATAGAGACCCTTGACACATTTCCATGCTTCCTTAGCCATGACATGCGGTCGAAGGTGAGGAAGATCTTCGGGAAGGATAGCATCTTGGATGATGAAGAGAGCACTCTCACTAAATTGATTGTCCAAGGCTTCTCGAGGGGTGAAGTTGCTTGGGTCATGAGGATAAAAACCTTCTTCAATGATTCTCCAAAGGTTAGTGTTCACATGTTTTAAATGACGCTTAAAGCGATAGACCCAAGAATCAAAATCTTCATGTTTCTCATATTTAGGAGGAGGACCGACATGATTCAAATGAGTGGAGGGGATTGGCCCTCCATAAATAGGAGGTTCCACATGGGCAAAGATGCCGGTACCATTTCTACCACTAATAGAAGGACTCTTTTCAATGTTAGCTTCCCCCTTGTCGGAGGTAGCATCCGCACCTGGTTGGTGGGATCACCCACTTTCATCGGCGAGGTAGATTGTTTAAGTCCTTCTAGGAATTCCTTAAACATGTCCTTGACCTCGGTCGTCATGGAGGTTTTCAATGTTTCCAAAGCCACATTGAATTCCTCACGTGAGATCGAGTTACCCCCGTCTCCCGTAGATGAGATCAGATTCGCACCAGAGTGCTCTCCCACCTCATCTACGACATCAACCATACTCTTCGGACGGTAAAGCCCTTAAAAAGAGACGAGGCTCTGATACCAATTGAAAGGATCGATATGGTTGACTAGAGGGGGGGTGAATAGGCAACTAACAATTTTTAAGCTTTTCTTTACCAAATTAAACTTTGCAACAAAATAGGTTGTCTAGATGTGCAACTAAGTGAGCAACCTATATGATGCAATAACAACTAGCACACATGCAAGCAAAGGATGTAAAACAAGTAGGCTTGCAAAAGTAAAGGCACGAAATAACCAAGAGTGGAGCCGGAGGAGACGAGGATGTGTTACCGGAGTTCCTTCCTTTTAAGGGGAAGTACGTCTCCGTTAGAGCAGTGTGGAGGCACAATGCTCCCCAAGAAGCCACTAGGGCCACCGTATTCTCCTCACACCCTCACACAATGCGAGATGCCGTGATTCCACTATTGGTGCCCTTGAAGGCGGCGACCGAACCTTTACAAACAAGGTTGGGGCAATCTCCACAACAATTGGAGGCTCCCAACAACACCACAAAGCTTCACCACAATGGAGTATGGCTTCGAGGTGACCTCAACCGTCTAGGGTGCTCAACACCCAAGAGTAACAAGATCCGCTAGGGATAAGTGGGGGGAATCAAATTTCTCTTGGTGGAAGTGTAGATCTGGGCCTTCTCAACCAATCCCGAGCAAATCAACAAGTTTGATTGGCTAGGGAGAGAGATCGGGCGAAAATGGAGCTTGGAGCAACAATGGAGCTTTGGGGGAAAGAGGTAGGTCAACTTGGAGGAAGAAGACACCTTTATATAGTGGGGGAACAATTCCAACTGTTACCCCACTGAGCAGCCCCGCACAGAGCGGTACTACCGCTAGGGCAGGGCGGTACTACCGCTGAGAGCGGTACTACCGCTCCCTACCCAGCAGTACTACCGCGCTGGCGAGGAAGACAGGGCCCTGGCCCCAGCGCGGTACTACCGCGGGAGAAGAGCGGTACTACCGCTTGAAGCGGTACTACCGCTTCTACTACCGCTTCTAGTACCGCAAAACCCGAGACGAGAAAACACCGGTCTCGAATCGAGGCGGTAGTAGCGCGGAACAGCTGCGGTACTACGGCCGAAGCCCACAAGCGGTACTACCGCCCTGCGGAGCGGTACTACCGCTTCGTGGAGCGGTACTACCGCTGGAGAGCTTCGGCGGTACTACCGCTATAGATCGCGGTACTACCGCTGGCACAGAACGGAGCAGGTACGGAAGAGAAGGGGCAGCTCCAAAGATGTGAAAGGAAGACGACGGGTGTGATAGGGATGTGTACGTGTTGATTCCACCCTAGTCTTACCAAAGCGGATCCCCTCTTGATAGTACGGTGACTCCTACGAAACTAGTCCACCAACAACGAAACGAAGGAGCTACACCGTCTTGAATAAAACACGGAGGGGAGGAAATCGTCTCGTGCCAATGGATGAATCTCTGAAAGAACTTAACGCACACGATTAGTCCGCAAAAGCATTGTCATCAATCACCAAAACCACTTGGGGATAAATATGCCCTTACAAAGGGCAAGTCACCAGCCGTTATCGATGAAGGCATTCGTCCATTGGATGGTCAGTTCCGCAAAGCTGCATCTTACTCCACCAATGATGACTCTGCCACTCATGATACTGCTGCCAATGCTACCAAGTCAAGTCCTCAAGCTACTGCTCCTCGTGTGACGACTGACCGGGAACTGCTTATAAGTCTTCACCAGAAGGTGGATCGAAATCACAAGTGGGTTAAGCGTCAGTTTGACTCTATTCTTCACAACATGACCTCTACACATAATGCAGTGAAGAAAAACCACTACTACCTCCATGAAGTGTTTGATCGCACTTGGGCTATTCTGTCACATCTATATGGTGAAGAAGATCTGAAGCAAATGGGCTTCAAGGAAGACTTTGACTGGTCTGCTCCTCCACCGAAGAGATTCAAGAAGGTCAAGGTTCCTTCCTTGGTGGCTAGCTCATATTCTTCATCACGCTCCATGGACGAGCATGAAGACTTAGACGACACTGCAGCAGGCCCTACAACGACTCAAGACCCTGACAACGCTGGCGCTCCTCCATCATCATGATATTCTTCAGGGGCGTTAGTCCTTAGTTTCAACCCTTTTGGTCATTCGATGACAAAGGGGGAGAAATTTGAGTTAGTCTTCAAGCGGGTCTATCCTATATGGGCGTTTTTTTGCTAAGTTACAACTCCCGTTTTTCTGATGACTTTGCTGGATCGAGTTGTAATCTTAAACTCTATGGTGACCTGATACTTCTGTTATGTTCTTCTGCATGCTTATTCCTCATTAATGTTAATGCACGCATGCTGAATTACATCAGTCACCATATTTCATCATGCATTTCAAATTCTTCATATTATATATCAAATGCGTGTATGAATTACAAGATATAGGGGGAGATCTCCATGATTATACTCTTCAAGTGTGCATTGCTTCAAAAGCAAATTCCTCACTATGCACATCTTCAGGGGGAGTTCTTCTATATCTTGCAATCAAATTCCTCAACATCAGTATCGACACTTCATATATTTATCCCCGTTGAAAACTTAACCTATATTGTCATCAATCACCAAAATGGGGAGATTGTAAGTGCATCTAGTGCCCCTTAGTGATTTTGGTGTATTGAAGACTTATAGGTTAAGGGACTGATGCGTTTGTGAGTGTACACAGGTCTATAGGTCTATGAGGAGTTTGATATTTACAGAGAAAGTTGACCCCTAAAAATGATGTTCTTCGACTGAAGACTTTGAAAGTGAAGAAATTGGTGTGACCTTGAAGACATGGCAATCATTCGAGGAACATGAAGCGTGAAGACTTTTGTTTTCATAGTTTCATTTTCACTTTCTTCAGTCATAGGAAACGCCATACTGTTAAAGGGGGTCGAGGAAATGCTAAGGAAAAATTTCCATGTGATGCTCAACTCAAAATCCTACACCTACCAATCCCTTCGAGTGAAGCCATTGGAAATCTCATACAGTTCAGTCATATTCTTCAGTGACAGAGACGAAGTTCTTCTGGTCTCTGAGGAATTTGTTTTGACTGAGGAGTTAGGAATTCGCCAGTGTGAATTGCCTACACAGTGAGGAACATGATAGCCCTGAGGATCTTGATAGTCAAAATTCCGACTGTTGATGTGCTATGCGCCAGCGGTTCCAAAATATCTACCCACCTAACGGTCATGTCAGACAAGGGCATTTATGTCTTATCATGTCGGGATGCTCCCCAGGCTATAAATAGCCGCCCCCTACAACCACTAGCTGGTTGGCTGCTCTGAGAGAAACTGACACTTGTCATTTGAGAGCATCCCTTCCTCCGAGGACTTTGAGCGAAAATCATCAAGTGAGGAAAACCCAAACCCAACACCTACAAACCCAAAGTGATTGAGCATCACTGAAGAGATTGATCCTGTGTGGATCTGACGCTTGTTTTCTTTAAAGACTGTGCTTCTTCCAGATGGTTAGGCGTCAAGGTCTAGAGCATCCAAGAGGAATTGTGGATCGCCGAGTGACCGAGTTTGTGAAGGTTCGGAAGTCACCTGAAGACTTACCACGAGTGATTGGGCGAGGTCTGTGTGACCTTAGCTCAAGGAGAATACGGTGAGGACTGTGTGTCCGGGACTGGGTGTCCTCGAGTTTAAATACTCAGCCGCTCCAACCAGATGTACAACTGAGGCAGCAGTTGGAACTGGTCTACCAAATCATTGTCTTCACCGAGCTCACTGGTTCTATTTCCTCAACTCTTTCATTTCCTCATGTCTGTTGTTGTGTGACTGTTCATATCTGTTTGAAGACTTTGACTGAAGACTTTCTCAATTTCCTCAGTTTAATTTCTTCAGTCTGTCCGTCTTCTTTCTTGTGTTATCCTGTGTTTACGCGTTCTGTACTCTGTGCTTGTCTTCATTTCATCATGATGACTATGCTTGTGTTCTGTTATGTTTACTTCTGAGTACTTATTCCGCTGCAAGTAGTTCTTCATTTAGGAATTTCCTCAACAGCAAATTCCTCAGTGAAGAATTCATAAAAATCGCCTATTCACCCCCCTCTAGTCGATATAACGCACTTTCAGTATATTCCTTATTTTAAGCTTTGATGTGTGTTGTCATCAATTTCCAAAGATGGGGAGATTGAAAGCACATTTACCCCCTTGGTGGTTTTGGTAATTCATGTCAACATAGATATTGTTGGACTAATGGTTCCCATGAGAATTTTTCAGGAGGAGTTCACCTTAGGCAAGTACAAGAATGAACATGTGGACCACTCAAGCTACTATTGGACAAGCATTGACAAAGCTCCAAGGTTCTACATTTTTTGTTAACTGATCCAAGATCATATTGAGTCCATAGGAAAGCCACACTATTAAAAGGGGATGACATTTTGATCATGGACTATTTGCTCAAGTGCTTAGAGATATTGCTCCAAAATCCTCAACCACACCCTCACATTCATCTACGTCCAAAACCATAAAGCCTATCTCGGTCCCACCGAATCACATCCAGACGGACCCATCGAGATACACTTGATAGAGCCACTGCCTAAACCCTAGCAACTCGGTCTCACTGAGATGACCCTTCGGTCTCATCAAAGTGCACTTGCCAACCTTCTGTTGCATATTGATTTCATCTTGGAATTTTCGAGTGGTTCGATCGTTCTCATCCAAGTGTGGAAAGGGATTTGGTCATCACCGTTCGGTCTCACCTAGATGTTCCATCTGGTCTCACCGAAAGGCCTAAAGTTCAAACCTTTTGCACTAGTCGGTCTCACCGAGTGTTCTCACCCGGTCCCATCAAGTTGTGCATAAAGTTGTGTAACAGTTACATTTTTTATGTTACCTATATATGCCCCCCCCCCACCCATGCCACCAACTCTTAGAGAGCAAACCATGACGAAGCTACCACTTCCCATATGTATTTTCTGAGAAGGAACCACCTACACTTGTGCTGAAATCAAAAGGATTCCACTTCAACCTTTGATCCTTGATTTATAGCCCCACAAGTTGCTTCCACTTCAATCCTTCTTCCACATAGCCAAATCTATGAGAGGGTGATTGAGTGTTGAGGAGACTATCTTTTGAAGCACAAGAGCAACTAGTTCATCATCAACAACATCTATTACCTTTTGGAGAGTGGTCCCATACATTGGTTAGGTGTCACTTGGGAGCCTCCAAGATTTGGATTTGAACCAAGGACTTTGTAAGGGCAAGGAGATCGTCTATTTCATGAAAATCTACCCCGAGTGAGGCTAGTCCTTCATGGACATAAACCATGATGGCATAGACAAGGTTGACTCTTCGTGGACTCGCGCAGCCGTTACCCTTCGTGGGTTAAAGTCTCCATCAACGTGGACGTACAATAGCACCACCTATCGGAACACGCCAAAAATCACCGTGTCTTCATTGCGTTTGATCTTTCGAACTCTGTCATCTCTATTTTCCTGCACTTGCATGCTGATTATTGTCCGCTACCCATACTCTAGATATGCATGTGTAGATTGTATTGTTCGTCACTTAACTTGTGCTAAAATCTGCCTAAGTTACAAGAGAAATAAACAGGACACCGTTAATACATATGGCCAAGATGTATGTGACATATAGAGTATTCCTACCCAATGGTGCATTTGCATTTCAAAAGGAAATTTCTTTAAAAATTGCACAATTCTAGGGGGGGGGGAGCTCGTGCATGTCACATGTTCTCAAAAAGCTTTCATATATTCTTGGTATATTGCTTATTTGAAGCTTTGATGTGTGTTGTCATAAATTTCCAAAGATGGGGAGATTGAAAGCACATTTACCCCCTTGGTGGTTTTGGTAATTCATGTCAACATAGATTTTGTTGGACTAATGGTTCCCATGAGAATGTTTTAGGAAGAGTTCACCTTAGGCAAGTACAAGAATGAAGATGTGGACCACTCAAGCTACTGTTGGACAAGCATTGGCAAAGCTCCAAGGCTCTACATTTTTTGTTAAGTGATCCAAGATCATATTGAGTCCATAGGAAAGCCAACACTATTAAAAGGGGATGACGTTTTGATCATGGACTATTTCCTCAAGTTCTTAGAGATATTGCTCCAAAATCCTCAGCCACACCCTCATATTCATCTACGTCCAAAACCATAAAGCCTATCTCGGTCCCACTGAAACACATCCAGCCGGACCCATCGAGATACACTTGACAGAGCCACTGCCTAAACCCTAGCAACTCGGTCTCACCGAGATGACCCTTCGGTCTCATCGAAGTGCACTTGCCAACCTTCTGTCGCCTATTGATTTCATCTTGGAATTTGCGAGTGGTTTCGATTGTTCTCACCGAAGTGTGGAAAGGGATTTGGTCATGACCATCACCGAGCTGTTCCATCCGGTCTCACCGAAAAGCCTAAAGTTTAAACCTTTTGCACTAGTTGGTCTCACCGAGTGTTCTCACCCTGTCCCATCGAGTTGTGCATAAAGGTGTGTGATAGTTACATTTTTATTTTACCTATATATACCCCCACCCATTCCACCAACTCTCACAGAGCAAACCATGACGAGGCTACCACTTCCCATATGAATTTTCTGAGAGAGAACCACCTACCCTTGTGCTGAAATCAAAAAGATTCCACTTCAACCTTTGATCCTTGATTTCTAGCCCCCTCAAGTTGCTTCCACTTCAATCTTTCTTCAACCACATAGCCAAATCTATGAGATGGTGATTGAGTGTTGAGGAGACAATCTTTTGAAGCAAAAGAGCAAGGAGTTCATCATCAACAACATCTATTACCTTTTGAAGAGTGGTCCCCTAAATTGGTTAGGTGTCACTTGGGAGCCTCCAAGATGTGGAGTTGAACAAAGGAGTTTGTAAGGGCAAGGAGATCGTTTGTTTCATGAAATTCTACCCCGGGTGAGGCTAGTCCTTCGTGGACATAAACCATGATGGCATAGACAAGGTTGATTCTTCGTGGACCCTTTGTGCACTCGCGCAGCCGTTACCCTCCGTGGGTTGAAGTCTTCATCAACGTGGACGTACGGTAGCACTACCTATTGGAACACGGCAAAAATCACCGTGTCTTCATTGCGCTTGATCTTCCAAACTCTCTCATCTCTATTTTCTTGCACTTGCATGTTGTTTATTGTCCGTTAGCCATACTCTAGATATGCACGTGTACATTGTATTGGTCATCACTTAATTTGTGCTAAAATCTGCCTAAGTTACAAGAGGAATAAAAAACTGCCCCCCCCCCCCTTCCTCTTCTCTTCTAGGCCTATCCTTTCGATACCACACGCTTTCATGGGAATCAACGAATCATCCGTAAAGAGAAGATCGAAAATAGAAGGGGCTTCTCTGACCACCTGAAATGCCTCCATTTTCTTCCGCATCCGCAACGTCTTTGCACGGTGAGCATGATACATCATCAATCTGAAGTCTGAAGTCTGGACTTTTTGTTTCCTTAACTATCAGCTTTGCGTGTGGCTTTAAAGAAAACGTTGCAGGTGTGGGTATGTGCAGGAACCCGAGTAAATTGCAGCAGTACCTCACTATGGTCTACGAAACTTGGAATTGGTGCTCCAAAAACACTTCATTTTGGTGCACTCGTAATCTCAGCCGTGGAGTGGCCATGTCGAACTATTCGCTCATGTACCTTCTTCCTTGCATGGATGATGACGCGTCTGGCGTGTGGGGTGTGTTTTGCCTGTTTTTCTTCTTTGACATGTGTGCTTTGCATGTTTGTATCGTGCTTTGTCCATCCTGCCGGTGCATCAGCATTGTTCAGCGGTGCGTCAGGCCTAGTCTAGTTAGGTCAGGGATGTAAGTGGCAAATAAATGGCGTCCGTAATCCCGTTTAGTTAGTTTTTACTAGCTTGATAGTTCATCTTCCTCAAACAAACAAAAAACCTTTTTAAACTATCATATTAAGTGAACTTTAAACAGGATTAAACGGGACCCGGTTGACATCCCTAAGCTAGGTGATCCTCCAGTTGACATGGTTTTAGCTCGGTTTCCTTTTAATGAACCAAGCACAGAGGTTTCCTTTTAATGAACCAAGCACAGAGGTTTCCCTTAATTAACCGACCAACTTGATGTACCGACTTCTGTCAAATGGAACAGAACAGTTCTCCTGCCGTTGGAAAAAACGGACAGAGCATCCACTGATTGCTGAAAAACGAACTCACTCGGAAAGGTGAAATTAAGGTGGGTCAAAAATCAAATATGCGATTCCAGCCGCGATTGCTGTGGCGCGGTGCAGACTACAGGGTGAAAGTACTGAGAAGAACAAAGGTATACATACATTATATAACTTGCACTTTTCTAGACCTGTAAACAGCATGACATTGCAAATCTCTTCTCTCTTTTTTTGGCACTACATTGCAAATCTCTTTTACAAGCAATAGCAACCTGAAATCCTAAAGGCTTCCTCATTTAAAACCTGGGCAAGCTTCAGTGCAAGTGCGGTGATCTTCACATTGCCTCTCCTGTATTTACCAACTCTGTAAGGAGCATTCGTCTGTACCAGCCTGGTACCAGGGCTGCTCTGCTCTAATGGATAGGATGGTACTGCGTGATCCCACGTTTTGGGGGTAGTTTCCTTAGTATAAACAGAACCATAGCTGAAGGTACGATCTCGACCAGCTGCAAGCCAATTTGGTGAATCCGGTCAGCAACCACAAAGTAATTCAGTTACTCTTAAGGAACAGCTACAAAGCATGCCTATGTACATATCACTAAAATAATCAAGAGACAACTAAAGTTGCGCAAATGATATCCCTGAAGCACTGCAAGAAGATTTAACTTTTGTGTTTTCTATTTCAAAGTATAAGTCGATGCCCCGATTATCCCTTTTAACTGGTTTGCTCTCTCCACAAGCACCCTGGGGCCTGATTGATACCTTTTTCGTTTAACTTTCTGCTTTCGGATTCGTGTCCAAGCACGCCAAAGTCGCTAGAATGAAGTGATGGAAGCTCGGATATACCTGGTGGTGATACGATGATGTCCAAAAGGCTATTAAGGAGAAGACTGTTTCAGACGCCTATAATTGGATAGGACTGCATACAACATAGAGAAGTACAAGGTGGCAAGGAAGACCACAAAGTGAGCTGTGAGTGAAGCAAGGGGTCGAGCATATGAGGACGTCTGCCAGCGTTTAAACACGAAGGAAGGTGAAAGGGACATCTATAAGATG
>NC_041381.1:409953412-410045994 GCF_002162155.2 Triticum dicoccoides | reverse complement strand
TCAAGGATGGAGCAGATCGATTTCTAGTGAAGGACAAGGAAATCAAGCATAGACGGTGATAGCACTTCGACAAGCTGTTCAATGGAGAGAACGAGAGCTCTACCATTGAGCGTTTTGTGTGTTTTGTGCGACGAATCCAAGAGTCTAAGGTCAGGGAGGCTCTAAAAAGGATCAAAAGAGGCAAGGCGATGGGCGCTATCCCCATTGAGGTGTGGAGAGGTCTCGGAGATATAGCGATAGTATGGCTAATTAAGCTTTTCAACCTCATATTTCGGGCAAGCAAGATGCCCGAAGAATGGAGGCAGAATACATTAGTACCAATCTTCAAGAACAAGGGGGGTGTTCAAAGTTGTACTCCCTCCATTCACAAATATAAGATGTTTTGGATATTTCAATATTATAGACTACATACGGACTGAAATGAGTGAACAAACACACTAAAATGTGTCTATATACATCCGATTCGGAAAAAAGTTAGAACATCTTATATTTGTGAACAGAGCGGGTACTAATTAGTAATTGCCGTGGAATTAAGCTGATGAGCCATACAATGAAGTTATGGGAGAGTCATTGAGCACCGCTTAAGAAGAATGACAAGCGTGACAAAAAATCAGTTTGCTTCATGCCTGGGAGGTTGACCATGGAAGCCATTTTCTTGGTACAACAACTTATATAGGGAGCAAAAGAAGGACCTGCATATGGTGTTCATTGACTTGGAAAAGGCCTACGATAAGATACTGCGGAATGTCATGTGATGGACCTTGGAGAAACACAAAGTCCCAACAAAGTACATTACCCTCATCAAGGATATGTAAGATCATGTTGTGACAAGTGATGGCGACACTGACGATTTTCCAATTAAAATAGGACTGCACCAAGGGTCAGCTTTGAGCCCTTATCTTTTTGCTTTGGTGATGGATGAGGTCACAAGGAATATACAAGGAGATATCCCATGGTGTGTGCTCTTTGCAGATGATGTAGTGCTAGACGACAATAGTCGGACGGGGGTTAATAGAAAGTTAGATTGGCGGGGATAGACTTCGGAATTGGAAGTTTTTAGGCTTAGTGGAACTAAAATATAGTACATGAGGTGCGGTTTCAGTACAACTAGGCACGAGGAGGGGGAAATTAGCCTTGGTGGGCAGGTGATACCCCAGGAGCACACCTTTCGATATCTGGGATCAATGCCGCAAAAGGATGGTGATATCAATGAAGATGTGACCCATCGAATCAAAGTTGGATGGATGAAGTGGCACCAAGCTTCTGACGTCCTCTATGACAAGAGAATACCACAAAAGCTATGATGTTGTATGGCACTAAATGTTGGCCAACTGAAAGGCGACATGTCCAACAGTTAGGTGTAGCAGAGATGAGCATGTTGAGATGTATATGTGGCCACACAAGAAAGGATCGGGTCCAGAATGAGGATATATGTGATAAACTGGGGTAGCACCGATTGAAGAGAAGCTTGTCCGGCATCGTCTGAGATGGTTTGGGCATATACAACGCAGGCCTCCAGAACCGCCAATGTATAGCGGATGGTTAAAGTGCACTCGTAATGTCAAGAGAGGTCGGGGTAGACCAAACTTTACATGGGAGGAGTCCGTTAAGATAGATCTGAAGGACTGAAATATCACCAGAGAACTAGCCATGCCATGGACAGGGGTGCGTGGAAGCTAGCTATCCATGTGACAGAACCATGAGCTGGTTTCGAGATCTTATGTGTTTCAACTCTAGCCTCCCCCAACTTGTTTGGGACCGGGCTTTGTTGTTGTTGTTGTTGTTGTTTGTTTGTTTCTAACACTTAGATTACATTGGCATGCATATCCATGTTCTTGATACTGTGAAGTTAATGATGGAATTCCTCATTCTTCCCTCAATGCAAGCATGTGAGCGAGGTGGACCATGGATCTATCACCTATGTCATCTGAAGACAAACCTAACTAACCTCAATACCTACAACTTGCCTATCTACTCATAAAGCTATTTGCATTCAAGAAACCCTGAAATCTGGTAACACATAGCACATAAAATTAACATTAGGCTCAACACTGCTAAAAGTATTGGGATGTCTTGGTATGTGCCATATACTACATTTTTATAACTGTATGTACTTACAGTGGTGATTATCAGTATTATCTCAATGTCTCAATACCGGTTTATCATAGCAAAATGCACATCACCACTCAAGTCAAATTGCATAAGATGATGCTCGACATTGTGAAAATGAGACAACATAACTAAATGGAGGCATACCAGGTAATAAAAGAAATTCAGAATCGGATGGCTCAGAACATCAAGATCAGCTGCTTTATCAAATGCATTGAGACACATCTGGAAATTACATGCTTAAGTTAGTAGATTCATCTAACTCACCTACCTAAGTTGGTGGTAGAATAGCGTAGATCAAAGTAATTGCAAGCACTTTTTGTGAGGGATTTACAAGCACTTACCATGACACATCTGATCAAGAAACAAGTAAAGCAGATGGTAGTGACATAGCCAACCTGCAAGAGGGGATACGTCATTACCATATAGTTGTTATAGACAAGCCTCCTAAACTATGATTAATATAAACAAGCCTACAAAAGTAAGACTACCATAGACACTCCTCCAAGACTAGGACTAGTATAGACAAGCCTCCAAAAGTAAGACTAATGGAACACGAAGTATACCTCCTGTAATTTCTTCCGTCTACCTTTTGATTCTACGGGAAAACGTTGCAACATGAGGAATAGCCTGCAGCAATAGATAGTACCGAATACTGTATCAGTCCATAAAATGTTACTGCTAGCCATAGTGCATACATTCTATCTCTTATTGTACTTTCTGCGCCCTAGCATGGCACAGAGCACATATATGACATATCCTGGTAGTACAAGCACAATGGTTGTTATCGGTTGGAAAGAGTTGTCTGGGTTTTTACTGGTAAATCAATTCACCATGCGACTAATAAAATTATACAGGTAGCTGTAGTAGTATCATGGTGGCGCAAGCATAGATGATACAGAGTGGAAAGAACAGGTCTAGATTCTTCAGTACTGAATATGTCCGGTCTAGCATTGCAGAAAGCTACAGTTTATTAAAAGCATTACCTCCCACCATACAGAAGGAACCCAAAAGCTGCAAACAGTGATACGCCTGAAAAGTCATAGCATAATTAGCTGAAAAGATCAAGGTGTCAACACCCCACAGTAGATTATCCAATGATGTGCTTCACAGTTTCTCAAATTAGATAATACTGTAGTAGCTGAAAACTAGCACTGCAAAAAATGTCAAGACAGATGCATCCATGGACACTGCAATTCACATTGAATTGAAACACATGCCCCCCCCCCCCCATTCACACACACACACAGAGCAAATGAAGCAAGTATTTTACCTGCAAAGAACATCTTGGACAATATGACCATAATTCGAACTGGTTTCCACCACAAAACCAACCACAGAATTATCTGAAATTTGAAATTCATGTGTATTAGAGCATCTCATGGGTGTGCATACTGCAAAATCTTCCTAATTTGCATGTGTCAATTGAACAGTCATAAATGCAACATAGAGCATGATCATATTTCCTTACTGAGTGATACTAGTTAAGGAGGTTGTTTCGATGTCGGTTCTCTAAACAAAAGGACACATTGACATCTCGGTGCAATCAAGACATCAAAGAATCAACTATAGCTTGTACTTGATATTTCAGGATACTGGGTACCATTGTTTAATTTCTGTAGAGCATATAGGCAATCAAGAGCAAACAAAATAAGTGCGCCGTTTTATACAACGGGCTCTAGGGAGCCTGTTTTTGAAGAAAAAAAATCAAGATATATTTAGAAGTTTCAGAAAAAAACATTTTTTTCTATAAATACATATACATGTTCTCTATGTATCTGTAAACTTACATTAAATAATACAATTATTTGCAGGCTACATAAAAAGACAAAAAACTGGCCCAAATACAACAAAGAAAAGGCCATTTTAATCTCTGTATTTGTCTTTTTGTGTACATCACATATTAACATGTATGTTCATGAAATTTTGTACGTATATACTCCCTCCATTTCTTTTTAGTTTGCATACAAGATTTGGTCAAAGTCAAACTTTGTAAAGTTTGACTAGCTTTGTAGGAAAAGATATGAACATTCATACTATGAAATCAATATTATTAGATGCATGATGAAATTAATTTTCATAACATATAACTTTACTATTGTAGATGTTGATATTTTTTCTATAAAGTCAGTCGAACTTTACATGCGGACTAAAAAGAAACGGAGGGAGTACTACACATAGATGCTTATGTGTATACTTTTTCAGATTTATTTTTTTTAGATTTTGAAAATGTATTTTGGCTGAAAAAAAAAGTATATGCACTTTCGAAACGGAACAGAATATATTATCTTGCAAAAAAGGAACACATTAAATATGTATAATTATCGCTTATGGTCATGGCAACAAAATAGAAACAACGCTAATTTGATTGGTCGTAGCTACATGGGTCCCACTTCTAGGCATCTAAAGCAATTTGGAAGCATCACAGGCTCACGGGTACTAAGACGTGGTTAATGTACAGATATTCACCCCTACATGCCATCATAACATAATCTTTGCATCATTTATCTTTCCAGGCAGACATCAGAGCAAGGTTTCACACATGAGCTTAACTGAATCAAGTCATGTACGTTATAGTGTAATGAGAAATTTCATGGACTAAGTTACCTGAATTGCATACACCACCCCATTGATCCAATAGAAAGTTGGCCTCAGCCCATCAGTCGACATCGCACGTGCCTAGCAAACAACTTCAGAAATTAACAGATGCAACGACAGTGAGGGAACACCACAAGAAACTATCAAACGCAAGCCGGTCTACCACCTGATAGTAAATCTCGGCCCAGAATAGCACCAAAAGCGCGTATGTAGTGAAGAACGCAAGCCCAGGCATGTCAAGAACCACATGTTGAAGTATCTGTGATGCCACATTGCTTAAACCATTACCCCCAATCAATTGGAACACCAATGTATTCATCAAATCAGGCACAAACCTCTGGTTGTATCAGCTGCACGTTTCGCCGCAGCACAAACACGATAGCCCGCACTGCAAACACAACTAGAAGGATCAAGCAACCAAACGCAAGCAAGGCGAACCAATGAAACAGCACAAATGTGTTACCCACCGCCATTCACGATGAAGTTAAGGAAATGGAACACCTTCTGCGTCGTCCACCCGTACTCGGGCACCCTACACTCGATTCTGATCAATTGGACCTACAACAGATATGGAGGTCCACAAATTCAAACCTTAATTTACATTACAACAATTCATGACCCCGCCTCACGATTCGTTGCCGAATCCCCAATTTTGAAATCAAGCACGCACGGATCAAGCCAACCCGCGCGATCGAGGGCACGGGCTCACGTAATCACAGAATCCGGGCTGGGACGTGACAGATCGGGAGGTGTTTTGGGTCAGGCAGGGGGCTTACAAGCGCGACGACGGAGACGACGCCGTAGAGCACGGCGAGGGCGTGGAAGATGCGGTCCTGCCACATCGGCGAGTCGTTCACATCTTTCCACCAGTCCACCGCGCCGTTCAGCGCCGCCGCGGCCGCGGCGTCCACCGCAAACAACCGCCCCATCCCGCGCGCCTCCCGTGGCGACAACGAGGCCAGGCGGCGCCGCCTGCAGATTCGAAGGGGGCGCGGATGGCGACGGGGCGGGCGGAGGGGGAAGGCGACGCGAGCTCGTCCCCAGGGGATTCGAAACCGAAATGAAATGGATTGATTTGGGACTTCGGTTTCGTTCGCGTTGCGTGGAGGCCGGGTGAAGGAGAAAGAAGGTTCGAGGCGAGCCTCTCCTCCGGCTTCGTGTTCCGCGGGTGGTCAGGGTGACCGGGCGGTGAGCCGATGCAGGGTAGGCGGATGAGAACACGTGGACAGCCAGCGCCTCCGTCCCTGGAGCTGGTCCGTGGTGGAACACACGAGCGAGGGGGGCAGGACGGGGCGGCCGGTGTATGGACCTAGCGCAGTGGTCGTCTATCGGAAGCGGGGCCTTGGTCCAGCACGGAGCGCCGGTTGAATGAGGTGGCACTGTGGGACAGTGCATGGGTTGTACAATCCCGATCTTCTTTTGGCTTTGACCGCGTTCTGTGCTTACGTCGTTGAGCGAGTCATCAGTAGGCAGAAAGAAGATGGCATGGTATTGTCGACATACTAATAAATACTGATAACGAAACATCTATCCTTTATCCATCGGGTCCGACTAGGTCACCTAGATGTGAAATAATACCTCACATTTAACTACGACATCATCCCACTTCAGCAGATAAATAAATCATCATCATTGTATTGTTTGTTTTGTTTTTTTATTATTACTAGGTATATGCCCGTGCGTTGCATCGAGAGTTGATTTTTTTATTTGCGTGACATGGGAGCATACGGGCACACATCATGATACCAATCAAATAAAAAAGGACATTATGTTTTAGTTATGAAGCATAGAGGGAAATCAAATTATCTGAACGGCATGATGTTATTTCACAAAAGAAGTTAGCTTTACATTTAAAATTTATAATTTCCAATTGGTCCTCTTTATATGTAAATAAAAAAGTGGGAGTCAATATTACAATACACTTACCAAACATGTTTCTCTACGAAGAATTATCACCAAGATTCAATACTCTCGTCTATGAACAGAAAATGAAAACCATAGAAACTAAATTCAAGTCTGGAGAATAACAGAAAGCATCATTGACAGTTTAATAATATAACTACCATTATTTTGCACATCATGTGAATGGAGACACACCATACCATCCTTGTTACATTCTGACTGCGATTCTATTTGTAAGAACTCCAGTAAGTAGATGGCAATTTAGTAAAATACAACCATTGGAATTTCGTTATCCATATAAACTAAATCATGTAGATAATTTCACATGTGCATTATTGGCCTATAAGATGGAACAAAACTAAATACTGCCTAGAACAATACACAAATCTGACTGACAATTTTAAAAATTCATATCTCTCCTATACTAAAATTATGAAATAATACTTTGTGAAAAAGTTTTCAAGTTGTATACAACTTTTTCAATTGCACAAAAAAATAATTCAACTTCTAAAGTCTGCAATACCCCCATAATTCCACTATATTGTGTTATCTCTGCTTGGAGAGAGCATAAACATATTTAGTTCTCATGAATGAATGTGTTGCATCTGCATCTAACCTTTTTTCTCACGTGCAGAATGCGATTCCGATATTTAGCTTCTGCATTTATACAATCTCCGAAACAGAGACAGATGAACATTAATTCCTGTAGACACTTGAAGCAAGCAAGCACCTTTACAAAAACTGAATATGTAGCTCCGCAATCAGCATGTTGGTCCTACCACACCCGATCCTTCATTGTGCATCATGGCCTCATGGCTGGCTTGCACTTTCTAAGATCAAACAACTTAAAATCATCTCACTTTAGTTACATTGTTACTTGGGACACAACGTGTTATCTCATTCAAACATTCCAACAACGACGAAGGATACTAATAATTAGAATAATACTGGTAGTCATTCAACAGTTCGGCAAACTATGAAGCACGGCTGAATTCTTTCACGTACTGTACGGTGCATCATCCCATCTGTGATCTTTTAGTGTAGAAAAATGACTTAAATCATACAATACAGTGAAACAAGAGGAAGGGAAAAAACATTAAATTGATGCTTACCTTGTAACCATTGTAGTACATCTTAGAGCTGATACATAGGGTCGTGGTGACATACTCATGGATAACGAAAGAGGTGATTCCGGGCATGGTCCATCCACGCATGCTCCTCTGTGTTCGATGTTCATCTAATCATGTGCTAATGTATAAGAACTGACTGCCAATGAAGCAAACATAGACATATGCACAGGATCTGAACAAAATTTGGCAAGCCAAAAAAACAAATACCTCAACTGAACAACGTAATGGAATAGGAGTTGCGGGGAGCCCCTCACCTCCCGGCGTGGTATGGAGGTAGGCTCCTGCCCCGGCGGCTGATCGTCAGGGTGCGGTGGCGGGTTGGTGGTCCCCTCCGAAGTGATGTGGATCCAGAGGGGGCTACTCTTGGTCGAACTTGTGGGTTCGTGGAGAAGTGACGTGATTGTATCCCATGCAGCTCTTCTGCGATGACATGACGAGATTCACGGCGAGAAGCAAAGGTGACAAGACAGGAGATCGGGCGATGGCGGCGCAACCCAAGCAAGTCGGGGGTGTTGGGGAATTGTTCCATCTGGAGCAGGAGCGGGACGTGAACAAGGCGTAGGGCTGCAGCATGGCGTGGGGCTTGCCTGCATTGCAGATTGGGAGGGCGCCTGAGCATCATGGTGATAACGGTGGATAAAAAATTGATTGTGGAGGAGATCACGGAGACAAATTAAAGCCTCTAGTTAAGGCTGATATTCAGGAAAAACCGGTTGAAAGGATGGTGTGCCAAAAAATCGAGATGGGAGCGGGCGACGTATGATGGAACGGTGGTTGGACGAAGAGATTGACGTAAGAGGGGAGAGGGAACCTTACGGTTCTTTTAGGTAGTAGAGAGTAGAGATTTTGTTTGTCATCATCCCACCTCAGCAGATAAATAAATCATCATCATTGTATTGTTTGTTTTGTTTTTTATTATTATTTTGTTTGTCGCCCAAGGACGATCCCCAAGTTGTGAGTCGAGAGTTGACTTGCAATTCGGATAAAAAAAGGTCAGCCCCAATTGCGAGTTGAGCATAGACTTGCAACTGGGACAAAAAGAAGATCAGGCCCTAGTTACGAGTTGTGCGTGGGATTACAACTAGGCAAAAAAAGTCGGGCCCAGTTGCGAGTCGAGTGTGGACTTGCAACTAGAAAAAAAGATTGGCCTCCGGTTGCGAGTCGAGAGTGGCTTTGCAACTGGGACAAAAAAAGATCGGGGCCCAGCTGCGAGTCAACGATGAGCTTGCAACTAGGACAAAAAGAGGTCGCGCCCCAATTGCGAGTTGAAGGTGGACTTGCAACTAGGACAAACAAATGTTTGGTCCAGTTGCGAGTCGACGATGGACTTGCAATTGAGACAAAAAAAAGTTGAGCCTCAATTGCGAGTCAAAAGGGTGGATTTGTAACTGAGACAAAAAAAGTTTCGGGCCCCAGTTATAAGTCGATGGTGGACTTGTCACTGAGACAAAAAAACTGTCGAAACCCAGTTTTGAGTCAAAGGTGTTATTGTAACTATGACAAAAGAAGGTCGGACCCCGGTTGTAAGTTGAGGATGAACTTGCAACTGGGACAAGAAAAAAGATTTGATGGTGGACAGTCAACTAACAATGATGAAAAAAATCTTGAATTTAGAAAAATGAAAAGGAGAAAAAACATGAAATTTAAAAAGTTTACGAATTTGAAACATATAAATGAAAAAAAGAAAAAAGAAACTTAAAAATCAATTGTGGTTGCCGCCCAGGCTCACGCAACGCACGAGGGGTCGATGGTTGTGAAAATATGAAACAGCGGCCTATCGCCACGACGGCCCCTCGCCGGAGTGACGCGTAACAACACCAAACGATAAAAAAAAGAGCAAAAATACTAATCTTGATGTCCAAATCATGTAGTTAGAAAGTTAGATGTGAGGTAACTATTTCATATCTAGATGTGAAATAGCAAATCTGTTATTCATTATGTGTACTGAATTATATACTTGAAAACACAAAAGATACCGAGACAACTCGTGCAGCCGCCTCAGCTCCTAAAAAAGCCTAGGGTTTCTCTGCCTTTCGTCGGCGCCGTCGTCGGTCTGTCTCGTCTCCGGTGCCCATAAGGCCATGAGGTGCGATGGATCCCAGCTCTTTCCGACGGGATGGCTCCATTTTTAGATGTTTTTCTTAGTTTTGTTAGAGTTGTGTCCTACTCATGAAGAGGAGACGGCGGCGGCTCCCTGAAGATGGAATAAGGTTCTCTTCGCCTAGCCCCGTCCCGATGATGCATTTAGCATCGTCGGTGGGCGTGTAGAGGTGTGTCTCCAGCGGATCTGTTTTTGATGGATTTGTCCGGGTTCGTTGTTTGTCCACATTCATGTGTTTTTATGTTGGATCCTTTCGATCTACGCTACCCTTCATTGATGGTGGTTGTTCTTATGGTGCGCTGGTCCTATCGGGCCTTAGCACGATGACTGTTTGCCCAATGGATTATGGGGTATTGATATATCTCTAATGTATCTATAATTTTTTATTGTTTCATATATCTCTTTTTGGGGGACTAACCTATTAACCACGGCTGTTTTTTTGCTTGTTTTTCACTTTTCAAAAAATTAGTACCAAACAGCGTCCAAGCGCTACGAAACTTTTTGACGATTTTTTCTAGACCAGAAGGGATCCTAGAAGCTTTGGGAGAAGACATATGAAGCCACAAGGGAGCGACAAGCCCGTAGGGCACGCCCCCCAGGCTTGAGGGCCCCTCGTGGCACCACTTGACCTAATTTCAGCTCTATAAATTGCCAAATATTCCCAATACACCAGAGAGCCATCCAAAATACTTTTGGCCGCCGCAAGTTTCTGTTCTTCGGAGATCCCATCTGGAGACCTTTTCTGGTACTCTGCTAGAGGGGGAATCGATCACGAAGGGCCTCTATATCAACCTTGTTGCCCTTCCGATTATGTGTGAGTAGTTTACCACAGACCTACAGTTCCATAGCTAGGAGCTAGATGTCTTCCTCTCTCTCTCTCTCTCTCTCTCTCTCTCTCTCTCTCTCTCTCTCTCTCTTTGATCTTCAATACAATGTTCTCCTCGATGTTCTTAGAGATCTATTCGATGTAATCCTTTTTTGCGATATGTTTTTTGGGATCCAATCAATTGTGGGTTTATGATCAGATTTTTCATGAATATTATTTTAGTCTTTTCTAAATTCTTATATGCATGATTGTTATAGCTTTGTATTTCTCTTCGATCTATTCGTTTGGTTTGGCCTAACTAGATTGATTTATCTTAAAATGGAAGAGGTGCTTTGTGATGGGTTCGATCTTGTGGTGCTCAATCCCAATGACAGAAAGGGACATGACACGTATTTCTATTGTTGTCATTAAGGATAAAAAGATGGGGTTTATTCATATTAATTGGGTTTACTTTGTCTGCATCATGTCATCTTACTTAAGGCGTTATTCTATTCTTTCTTAACTTAATACTCTAGATGCATGCTGGATAGTGGTCGATGTGGACGCAACACCACCTACCCCCTCCCCTCCCCTCACGTCGTCCTCCCCAGGGCGACCCGAGGGCCCCTAGGGTTTCCCTAGGCGCCGTCCCCCCTCCCCCCTGCCGTCACCCGAGGTAGTCGTCGGGCATCGCCTGGGCGACTGCCGATGACCGTGGCGGCGGGGCTTCGTCGCTTCACCCGCTGTGGCGTTGGACCTCGGAAGCCTGGGCGGCGGCCCGGTCAACGAGGCGGCGCCGTCCTTCGGCTGGCGGCACGCGCGGGAGGAGATGGCCGGCCCCCTTGGCTGCGCGGGCAGCGAGGGCCCGACGGGTTGTGGTTGCGGCGCAGCGGGGTTCCTCCTCCTCTGCTCCAGATCTGAAGGTCAGGTTTTCCCCCTCTCTGCTCTCCTCGCTGGATTCGCCTGATTCCGGGCCTCTGGTCGCCGGATCTGGTGCCGGCAGGGTGATCCCCGAGCAGGTGGTGCTGGACGAGCCCGGGGGAAACCCTTGTTGGTATTTCCAACACGGCGGCGACGGTGCCCTGTTGTGTCGTTTTGCTCATTGGAGCCGCAGCCATGGGCTCTCCTCCACACCCCGGCCATGCATCCCGGGCGAAAGTTCAAATCCCGGCTTGGGATGGGCGGCGGCGGCGCCTGGTGCGTCGTGTCCTCCTTGGAGGCGCCGTCTGGGGAAGTTTGGTGCTTTGGGGGCGTGTAGCAGCTGAAGGTGGGTGCCTGGCGTCTGTGGAGTCCGTGGCGTTCCTTCTGTGCAGGTTTCAGATCCAGCTACAAGTGCTCTGCGGTGGCGTTTGCAATGTCTCGGCGGGTCGGCGCCCTCGATTTTGGGCGGAAGGGGATCGGGTTCCCCTTCACGGCAGCAGCAACGCCGCAGGTGCCGATTCGGCTGGTTCTTGAGTTCCTTGTTCCTAATCTTCGCCATGTGGCTCGACAGCTTCTTCCTTTCAGCGACTCTCCCGGCAGCTTTCCCTCTTCCATTGATATCCTTCGGCGCCTGCGCAGAAGCTTGCGTGTGTGTGCTCCGAGATGATGTGTTTGGCCCCATTGTTGGCCCGGCCTTGAGACCAACCTATGCTCTTGCTCTCGGGTGAGCATCTCTACACTTCGACGGTGCGGCGCCTTCGAGCCTAGGCGAGGGGAAGGGATCCCCTTCGGTGTTAGAGAAGGCATGTGTTGTGTCACCTCCAGTTTCGGGTTTCAGCCATGTGCCCGACCTATCGTGACGGCTGCAGATCCTCGTGGCTTCTTCATAGTCGTTTCAGGGCCTTTGCATAGAGGGCTTATCCTCAATTGGCTGTTCTTCAATGTAATTTTCTGTTCGCTGGTTGTAGGTGTAGCTTAGTTAGCTGTCCTTCTTTCTCCCATGTATCCTTTAGCCGTTGCTTTGTTCGTGGTCCGCTTTTGTACTCCTGGCCGGTTGATGGCTTTGTTAATTCAAAGTCGGGCTCCTCTGGAGCCTCCGTTCCAAAAAAAATAGTGGTCGATGTGTGGAGTAATAGTAGTAGATGCAGGCAGGAGTCGGTCTACTTGTCTCAAACGTAATGCATGTATACATGATCATTGCCTTGAATATCATCATAACTATGCGCTTTTCTATCAATTTCCCAACAATAATTTGTTTACCCACCGTATGCTTTGTTCAAGAAAGAAGCCTATGGTGAAAACTATGGCCCCTAGGTCTATCTTTATCATATATTGAAATCCAAAAATACCTGCTCAATTTATTTACCATTTTGTGTGTGTTTTTGTTTACCTATATATCACTAGGAAATTTGATCCTTGCAACTAACAGCCAAGGGATTGACAACCCCTTGTTTGCATTAGGTGCAAGTATTTGTTCTTTTGTGTGTAGGTGTGATATGTCTTCAACTTATCTATAATTTTTTATTGTTCTATGCTATTATATTATCTGTTTTGGATGTTTTTATATGCATTAATATGCTATTTTATATTATTTTTGGGACTAACCTATTAACCTACAGCTGAGTGCTAGTTTTATGTTTTTCTTTGTTTTTGACATTTTTACAGAAAAGGAATATCAAACGGAGTCCAAACAGAATAAAACTTTATGGTGATTTTTCTTGGACCATAAGAAACCCACGAGACTTGGAGAGGAGTCCAAAAGACCCACGAGGCGGCCACAAGCCGTGGGGGTGCGCCCCAGGGGGGCGTCCCCCTAGCTTGTGGGCCCCTCGTGGACCCTCCAGCCCTAATCTTCGCACTATAAATCCTCAAATATCCCCCTATACCAGAGAGCACACCAAAAATACTTTTCCGCCGCAGCAAGTTTCTGTTCCCGTGATATCCCATCTTGGGGCCTTTTCCGACACTCCACCAGAGGGGGATTCGATCACACAGGGCCTCTACATCAACCTTGCTACCCTTCCGATGAAGCGTGAGTAGTTTACCATGGACCTAAGGGTCCATAGCTAGTAGCTAGATGGCTTCTTCTTCTCTCCCTTTGATTTTCAATACAATGTTCTCCTCGATGTTCTTGGAGTTCTATTCGATGTAATCTTCTTCCGCGGTGCGTTTGTTGAGATCCGATGAATTGTGGATTTATGATCAGATCACTATGAATATTATTTGAGTCTTTTCTGAACTCTTTTATGCATGATTAAGATATCTTTGTATTTCTCTTTGAACAATCGGTTTGGTTTGTCTAACTAGATTGGTTTTTCTTGCAATGGGAGTGCTGCTTAGTTTTGGGTTCAATCTTGCGGTGCCCTCGCCTAGTGACAGAAGGGGTAGCGAGGCACGTATTGTATTGTTGCCATCAAGGATAAAAAGATGGGGTTTATATCATATTGATTGAGTTTATCCCTCTACATCATGTCATCTTGCTTAAGGCGTTACTCCGTTCTTATGAACTTAATACTCTAGATGCATGCTGGATAGCGGTCGATGTGTGGAGTAATAGTAGTAGATGCAGGCAGGAGTCGGTCTACTTGTCACAGACGTGATGCCTATATTCATGATTATTGCCTTAGATATCGTCATAACTATGTGTTTTTCTATCAATGGCTCAACAGTAATTTGTTTACCCATCGTATATTATCTTCAAGAGAGAAGCCTCTAGTGAAACATATGGCCCTCGGGTCTATTTACCATAATATATTTTCAGATCTATAAACTAAAAAAATCCAAAAATACCTTGCTGCACTTTATTTATATTTACTTTACTTTACTCTTTTATTTATCTTTTATACCTATCTCTATTAGATCTCACTCTTGTTCGTGACCGTGAAGGGGTTGACAACCCCTTTTTTGCGTTGTGTGCAAGTGTTTGTTAGTGCAGGTGCATATATTAGAGACTTGCTTGGGCCTCCTACTGGATTGATACCATGGTTCTTAACTGAGGGAAATACTTATCTTTACTTTGCTGCATCACCCTACCCTCTTCAAGGGAAAAATCAACGCAAGCTCAAGAAGTAGCAGGAAGAATTTTTGGCGCCATTCTCGGGGAGGTTCTACATCAAGCCTACTAAGTACCCATCATAAACTCTCATCTCTTGCACTTACATTATTTATCATTTGCCTCTTGTTTTCCTATCCCCCATGATGACCCACAAGTATAGGGATCTATCATAGTCCTTTCGATAAGTAAGAGTGTCAAACCCAACGAGGAGCAGAAGGAAATGACAAGCGGTTTTCAGCAAGGTATTCTCTGCAAGCACTGAAATTATCGGTAACAGATAGTTGTGTGGTAAGATAATTTGTAACGGGTAACAAGTAACAAAAGTAACTAAGGTGCAACAAGGTGGCCCAATCCTTTTTGTAGAAAAGTACAAGCCTGGACGAACTCTTATATAATGCAAAGCGCTCCCGAGGACACATGGGAATTACTGTCAAGTTAGTTTTCATCATGCTCATATGATTCACGTTCGTTACTTTGATAATTTGATATGTGGGTGGACCGGTGCTTGGGTGTTGTCCTTCCTTGTACAAGCCTCCCACTTATGATTAACCCCTCTCGCAAGCATCGCAACTACGAAAGAAGAATTAAAATAAATCTAACCATATCATGAAACATATGGATCCAAATCAACCCCTTACGAAGCAACGCATAAACTAGGGTTTAAACTTCTGTCACTCTAGCAACCCATCATCTACTTATTACTTCCCAATGCCTTCCCCTAGGCCCAAATCATGGTGAAGTGCCATGTAGTCGACGTTCACATAACACCACTAGAGGAGAGACAACATACATCTCATCAAAATATCGAACGAATACCAAATTTACATGATTACTTATTGAAAGGACATGCGGTGCCCTCATGTGTGGTTTTGGTAATTGATGACATTCTCTATGGACTAATGGTTGCCTTGAGTTATATTTGAAGGTTTTGTCCATAGGCTTTTCTTGGAGTACATGTGTTGGTTTCAAGGAGAGTTTGTGTCGACCAAGGTGCTATTCAAGGAATTACCTAAAGATTGGTCTTGTGAGAGGTTGATCAAGACTAAGACAAAGAGTGAATCAAGTTGATCAACACACAAAGCGTAGAAGATGTACCAAGAGGGATCAAGTGATCCCATGGTATGGTAAGCATTGCCAATTACGCTTTGTGTACTAACCCATGGACTTCGTGAGAGTTCTTTGTGGGGTTAGGTTGCGGTGTGCAAGTTCAAGTGATGCATCACGAAGATCAAGTGTTTGAAGCTTGCTGTCCATTGTGGTGACAATGGACTTGTGAAGATGTGAGCTTGCCGTCCATTGCAGTGACAATGGACTTGTGAAGATGTGCTGAAGAGTGGCTCACCCATAGTGGACCATGGGGGAGCAATCATCTAGTCTTCATCGAGCCAATGCAATCAAGAAAGGTGGTCCAACTTGAGGGAGTCAAGATCGTCATCATATAGCTCAAGTGTACATCGTGCAAGGCAAAGGTTTTCCCTTGATATGTCTTCTATTTTACCGGTCTGATGGTGGTAGTTGGGAGACCGGGTTATAGGATCGATTGCCATACTATCAAGGGGGGCTCTCGATGAGTAGCTTGATCGTATCATTCGTAGAGAGCTCAAACCATTGCATCCTTGCATCATCTTTCTTGGTTCTTGTTTGGTTCTCTTTGTGAGATTTGGATCTTATGGTCATCTTCTTGACAAGCTCGAGTTCATTGAAAACGGAGTTCACATGCTTCTTCTATTGCATTTTCGATGTTGGAAGTTTTACTGGTCTTATTTGAGGAAGGGTTCTCACCATTTTCTTATGGGCCTTTCCTAATTTGCTTCTTATTGTTATTTCTATCAATATTGTGTTATCCCTTGTCGCTAGCTTTCCAACAAACTTGGTTTCGTTGAATTCGGAGTCCGTTTGCAAAAGTTGTGTCAGTTTTGGTGTCCTTAAAAAGGCTGTTGGGGATATAATTACTAGTATGACCCGCCAGAAGGAGCCGGGTTATACTTACAAGCATTCTTGAAGACAGAAGCTCAAGCTTGAAGACGATGGCTTAGTAAAGGCCCAACGGCCCAGAGGTGACCTAAGGCCCGTAGTGTTCACCGCTCGAGGTCCCATGATGCGCTCCTCCGGTGTTCACCGCTGCCCGGATCTTTCTCCTCCGGCGCCATGTACGGTCGTCGCTGGCTAATCCAAGGAAGCTGGAGTTGCTATTCTTCGGAGGTCTTCAGTGTCGGCCGAGACGCGGCGAAGGGCTCGATGTTGGGTAGGCTTTTTGTGTCGTAGTTGTGTGGTTGTGTTGGTTGTCCTTGTACGAACGGTGTGGAGTGGGTCACCTTCGTTGTTCGCAGCGAGCGGTAGACGTTGTTGTATGTCTTATTTCTCTCCTTTTATAAAGCTAAGGTACGCAATTTGCGTACCCTCGAAAAAAAGACCTAAGGCCCGTAGTGTTAAACCGCCTTGACCATGTAACTTGTACTGTAAGGCAAGAAAGATTAAGAGACCGAGCCGGATACAATCTATAAACCGGCCGGGACTCTGTAGAGCCGCTGGGCGTCGACCTCAGTATATAAGGGGACGACCCGGTGGCGGTTCAGGACACGAAAACAACAGCTCGAGAGCTAGGTCAAGCAATTCTGCTTCCTGGTTATCGAGACATACATAATCCCAATCACAACTAGACGTAGGCTTTTACCTTCATCATAAGGGGCCGAACTAGTATAAAACCTCTCGTGTCTCTTGTCCTGATTAACCCCTTCAAGCTTCCTAGTTGCGATGGCTCCACGACTAAGTCCTTCCACTAGGACATTTGACGTGACAATTCCACCACAGTTGGCGCCCACCATGGGGCCAACGCACGGTGGATTTGAGTTCTTGAAGGGCAGCTTCGAAGGGCTCAAGGGATACGCTATGGGCCGGATGACCAAGAGTCATTGCAGCAAGCTCTACATCGACGATGCAGGCTGGGGCCCCGAGGCCGGCTCAATTGAGTACGGGTACCGGGTCCCCTTCGGCGGAATCCACGTCTTCATGGGCAAGATCGGCGAGCCGGGCCCTGAGCCGGACATCTACACCGACCTCGTCGAAACGGCTCAGCATGCGAGACCCGCCTGGGCTCTTCCGGCTATGAAGCGTGCCTTCGTGGGATGCATCCATGGAGGGCTCTCTGAAGGATCTGCCTCTGGTGGTGAGGCGGCCATCTACTCTGACAATGAGTCGTCCACAGCTGAGACAAATTCATTGTACCAACTGTAGGATGGCGGGCTCGGCAACTATTTCGATGGCAGCAGTATTTCGGATTGTCATGATCCGTCATGCAGGGTCAGGATTTTCATGGATGGAACCCAACCCATCCAAGACTCCGCAACTGTAGCAGCGGTAACCTCCGGGTCAGCGGCAGCTAGGGCATGAGGTCCTGTGCGCTCACCGGCCCAGGTGTTAATGGATCTCACCGACAAATTGACCACCTTGTTAACCGCCGTAGTCAGCCCGGCGGATCAAGCCAGTCATGATGCGGAGGTGGCACAATTAAAGTTGGATATGGTGCGAGCTAAGGAGGACCTGGCAGCAGAAGATGTTAGGATAACCGCAGAGCAGGCGGCTCTGGACGTTCAGGCTCAGCAGATTCAGGCGCACGCTTTCCGGCTTACGCAAGACCAGAACGCGGCTAATGAGGTCATGAGGAGAAGGCATCAGAAGACCCAGTCTCAACTTCCCCCGATTTATGACCCTCGGAACCTTTTTAACACGCCAGGAGCAGGGCCCAGTAACCCGCCGTGGCTCATCCCGCAGACAGGCAACCCGCCATGGCTCCCTCCGCGCACAGGGCCAGACCATGTTGCGACACCCGGGGACGGAGCATTGTTTCAGTCACCGGTGATGGGACCTCCCCGTGTAAACATGGCGCCACCTCAATACGTACCAACCCCTTCGGGTCATTACTCCAACCCATTGGAAAATATGATAGCAGCAGCAACCCGATTGGCGGCTCTCCCAATTGTTGGCGACTCTCCGACTGCAGTTGAAACCCACCGGGTCAGGGAACTTCTTCAGACGGCTTTGGTATAGTAGGAGGCGTACTCATACAGCCGAGACAGGATCCACTCGACCCCTCGCCCAAGCCAAAGCCCGAGTTATAGCAGACACATGGATTCAGCGGCTGTATCAAGCAACGTTAGACGTCGTGACCAGCCAGGTGGCGGTAACCTGCCACGTCATGAAGCCGTTAACTTGGTGGAGCAAGAGAGACTACGGCAAGAGGCTGAACGGGCGGCTGAGCAAGTGGCTCAGTTGACGGCTTATCAGCCGTATCCGGTTTACCCAGCGACTTCTGTTGAGGCAGGTATAGCCACCCGGACTGGAGGAGTCCCGTGTCTGGTGCCGGCTCTACGTAACGAACGGTTGCCTAAAGATTTTAAAGGGCCGAGGAAGGTGCTGAATTACACAACCGACTTACAGCCTGGGGCATGGATTGAGAGCTACGAGGTGGCTATGGAGCTGTTGGAGGTTTCTGATGCATCAATGGCTAAGTACTTCACCATGATGTTGGATGGAACAGCCCGCACCTGGTTGAAAGGCCTGCCACCTAATTCAATCGGTTCATGGGCAGAGTTAAAGGCCTGGTTCATCCAGAACTTCAAAGACACGTGCAAGCAGCCCATGTCGATCGTGGACTTGACGAATTGTAAGCAGGAAGAGGGTGAGTCTACAACCCATTGGGTACACCGGGTTAAGGCCATAATACATTCATCTGATAAGATGGATGCCGGCTCTGTAGTCTTAATGTTGGAGAAGAATTGCCGTTTCTTACCTTTGAAACAAAAGCTGGGGCGACTCAAACATGAGTGCAATGATATGGGCACGCTGATGGCGGCTCTGGTCAAGTATACCGATTCTGATAGTACCAAGGATCCCGAGTCTGATGATGAGAAGGCAGGGAAGGGAAAGAGGAACGGCAACGGCAAGGGCTCTCAGCACAACCCGGCAAGTCAAGGAGGTAACAAACGTAAGGCTGACGGTAGTTTGGATCTTGTGGCTAACACCAATACGCAGGGTCATAACCAACAGCGCAAGGGAAGGCCACCTCCTCGATCCGGCGGGTCAGGACCCACACTTGAGCAGTTATTGAATGAGCCTTGTCCGAGACACGGTTCTAAGGAGAAGCCGGCTACACATTTGTGGAAGGACTGCACGATTATGAAGGCGTTCAAGAATTCCAACATGTTTGACGGTAACAATGGCTCGGGCGGCTCAGGTGGCAGCGGCTTTCATGGCCTGGGCGGCGGGTCAAATCCCAATTTTCAAAATTCCTAGGGAAACCAGGGTGGATATAACCAACAGGCTGGCCAGGGCAGTCAGCAGCAACAGCAAGGTGGATACCAGAGCAATCCAAAGCAGCTGAACAGTGGGCAATATCATGTGTTTACCACCAGCTTCTGTAAACGGGACCAGAAGCTTCATAAGAGGGCCGTGAATGCGGTTGAGCCGACAATTCCTTGTTACTTGAGGTGGTCTGAACAGCCTATCGTATGGAGTAGAGAGGATCACCCTCCCCGGGTTGACAATCCGGGTCATTTAGCCCTGGTCGTGGCCCCTCAAGTGGGTGGATACAAGTTCACCAAGGTGCTGATGGATGGAGGCAGCAGCTGTTGGGGAACGTAGCAGAAATTCAAAATTTTCCTACGCGCCACCAAGATCTATCTATGGAGAGACCAGCAACGAGGGGAAGGAGAGTGCATCTACATACCCTTGTAGATCGCTAAGCGGAAGCGTTCAAGTGAACGGGGTTGATGGAGTCGTACTCGTCGTGATTCAGATCACCGATGATCAAGTGCCGAATGCACGGCACCTCCGCGTTCAACACACGTACAGCCCGGTGACGTCTCCCACGCCTTGATCCAGCAAGGAGAGAGGGAGAGGTTGACGAAGACTCCATCCAGCAGCAGCACAACGGCGTGGTGGTGATGGAAGAGCGTGGCAATCCTGCAGGGCTTCGCCAAGCACCTACGGGAGAGGAGGAGGTGTCACGGGAGGGAGGGAGGCGCCAAGGGCTCAGGTATGGATGCCCTCCCACCCCTCCACTATATATAGGGGCAAGGGAGAGGGGGGAGGCGCAGCCTTGCCCCCTACTCCAAGAAAGGGGTGCGGCTAAGGAGGGGGGAGGAGTCCATCCTCCCCAAGGCACCTCGGAGGTGCCTTCCCCCTTTAGGACTCTCCCCTTTTTCCTTTATCTTGGCGCATGGGCCTCTAGGGGCTGGTGCCCTTGGCCCATGTAGGCCAAGGCGCACCCCCTACAGCCCATATGGCCCCCCGGGGCAGGTGGCCCCACCCGGTGGGCCCCCTGGACCCTTCCGGTGGTCCCGGTACAATACCGATGACCCCGAAACTTATCCCGATGGCCGAAACAGGACTTCCTATATATAAATCTTTACCTCCGGACCATTCCGGAACTCCTCGTGACGTCCGGGATCTCATCCGGGACTCCGAACAACATTCGGTAACCACATACAAGCTTCCTTTATAACCCTAGCGTCATCGAACCTTAAGTGTGTAGACCCTACGGGTTCGGGAGACATGCAGACATGACCGAGACGTTCTCCGGTCAATAACCAACAGCGGGATCTGGATACCCATGATGGCTCCCACATGTTCCACGGTGATCTCATCGGATGAACCACGATGTCAAGGACTCAATCGATCCCGTATACAATTCCCTTTGTCAGGCGGTATTTTACTTGCCCGAGATTCGATCGTCGGTATACCGATACCTTGTTCAATCTCGTTACCGGCAAGTCACTTTACTCGTTCCGTAACACATCATCCCGTGATCAACTCCTTGGTCACATTGCGCATATGATGATGTCCTACCGAGTGGGCCCAGAGATACCTCTCCGTTTACACGGAGTGACAAATCCCAGTCTCGATCCGCATAAAACAATAGATACTTTCGGAGATGCCTGTAGTGCATCTTTATAGTCACCCAGTTACGTTGTGACGTTTGATACACCCAAGGCACTCCTACGGTATCCAGGAGTTACACGATCTCATGGTCAAAGGAAGAGATACTTGACATTGGCAAAGCTCTAGCAAATGAACTACACGATCTTTTGTGCTATGCTTAGGATTGGGTCTTGTCCATCACATCATTCCCCTAATGATGTGATCCCGTTATCAACGACATCCAATGTCCATAGCCAGGAAACCATGACTATCTGTTGATCACAACGAGCTAGTCAACTAGAGGCTCACTAGGGACATATTGTGGTCTTATGTATTCACACGTGTATTACGATTTCCGGATAATACAGTTATAGCATGAATAAAAGACTATTATCATGAACAGAGAAATATAATAATAACACTTTTATTATTGCCTCTAGGGCATATTTCCAACAGTCTCCCACTTGCACTAGAGTCAATAATCTTGTTCACATCGCCATGTGATTAACACTCACAGGTCACATCGCCATGTGACTAATACCCAAGAGTTTACTAGAGTCAGTAGTCTAGTTCACATCACTATGTGATTAACACTCAATGAGTTTTATGTTTGATCATGTTGCTTGTGAGAGAGGTTTTAGTCAACGGGTCTGAACCTTTCAGATCCGTGTGTGCTTTACAAATCTCTATGTCATCTCCTAGATGCAGCTACCACGCTCTATTTGGAGCTATTCCAAATAACTGTTCTACTTGGAGCTATTCTAAATTATTGCTCCATTATATGTATCCGGTCTCTCTACTCAGAGCTATCCGGATAGGTGTCAAGCTTGCATCGACGTAACCTTTACGACGAACTCTTTTACCACCTCCATAATCGAGAAAATTCCTTAGTCCACTAGTTACTAAGGATAACTTTGACCGCTGTCCTGTGAGCCATTCTTGGATCACTCTTGTACCCCTTGACTGACTCATGGCAAGGCACACTTTCGGTGCGGTACACAGCATAGCATACTGTAGAGCCTACGTCTAAAGCATAGGGGACGACCTTCGTCCTTTCTCTCTATTCTGCCGTGGTCGAGCTTTAAGTCTTAACTTCGTGCCTTATAACTCAGGCAAGAACTCCTTCTTTGACTGGTCGATCTTGAACACCTTCAAGATCATGTCAAGGTATGTGCTCATTTGAAAGTATTATTAAGCATTTTGATCTATCCTTATAGATCTTGATGCTCAATGTTCAAGTAGCTTAATCCAGGCTTTCCATTGAAAAACACTTTCAAAATAACCCTATATGCTTTCTAGAAATTCTACATCATCTCTGATCATCAATATGTCAACAACATATACTCATCAGAAATTCTATAGTGCTCCCACTCACTTCTTTGGAAATACAAGTTTCTTATAAACTTTGTATAAATCCAAAATCTTTTATCATCAAAGCGTACATTCCAACTCCGAGATGCTTACTCCAGTCCTTAAAAGGATCGCTGGAGCTAGCATACCTTTTAGCATCCTTAGGATCGACAAAACTTTTCTGATTGTATTGCATACAACCTTTCCTTACGAAAACTAGTAAGGAAACTTGTCTTGACATCCATCTGCCAGATTTCATAAATGCAGCTAATGCTAACATGATTCCGACGGACTTTAAGCATCGCTACGAGTGAGAAAATCTCATCGTAGTCAACTCCTTGAACTTGTCGGAAAACACTTCGCCACAAGTCGAGCTTCATAGATGGTGACATTACCATCCACGTCCGTCTTCTTCTTAAAAGATCCATTTATCTCAATGGCTTGCCGATCATCGGGCAAGTCCACCAAAGTCCATGGATCCGTTCTTGGATTTTATGGCCTCGAGCCATTTATCGGAATCCGGGCCCACCATCGCTTCTCCATAGCTCGTAGGTTCATTGTTGTCTAGCAACATGACCTTCAAGACAGGATCACCTTACCACTCCGAAGTAGTACGTGTCCTTGTCGTCCTACGAGGTTCGGTAGTGACTTGATCCGAAGCTTCATGATCACTATCATAAGCTTCCACTTCAATTGGTGTAGGTGCCACAGGAACAACTTCCTGTGCCCTGCCACACACTAGTTGAAGAGACGGTTCAATAACCTCATTAAGTCTCCACCATCCTCCCACTCAACTCTTTCGAGAGAAACCTTTCCTCGAGAAAGGACCCGATTCTAGAAACAATTCATATTGCTTTCGGATCTGAATTAGGAGGTATACCCAACTGTTCTGGGTGTCCTATGAAGATGCATTTTATCCGCTTTGGGTTCGAGCTTATCAGCCTGAAACTTTTTCACATAAGCGTCGCAGCCCCAAACTTTTAAGAAATGACAGCTTAGGTTTCCTAAACCATAATTCATACGGTGTCATCTCAACGGAATTACGTGGTGCCCTATTTAAAGTGAATGTGGTTGTCTCTAATGCCTAACCCATGAACGATAGAGGTAATTCGATAAGAGACATCATGGTACGCACCATATCCAATAGGGTGCAACTATGATGTTCGGACACACCATCACACTATGGTGTTCCAGGCGGTATTAATTATGAAACAATTTCCACAATGTCTTAATTGTGTGCCAAAACTCGTAACTCAGATATTCATCTCTATGATCGTATCATAGACATTTTATCCTCTTGTCACAATGATCTTCTACTTCACTCTGAAATTTCTTGAACCATTCAATAATTCAGAGTTGTGTTTCATCAAGTAAATATTCTCAACATCTACTCGAATCATCTGTGAAGTAAGAACATAACGATATTCACTGCATGCCTCAGCATTTATTGGACTGCACACATCAAAATGTGTTACTTCCAACAAGTTGATATCTTGTTCCATCTTATTGAAACCGAGGCTTTTCAGTCATCTTGCCTATGTGGTATGATTTGCATATCTCAAGTGATTCAAAATCAAGTGAGTCCGAACGATCCATTTGCATGGAGTTTCTTCATGCATATACACCAATAGACATGGTTCGCATGTCTCAAACTTTTCAAAAACGAGTGAGTCCAAAGATCCATCAACATGGAGCTTCCTCATGCGTTTTATACCATTATGACTTACATGGCAGTGCCACAAGTAAGTGGTACTATCATTACTATCTTATATCTTTTGGCATGAAAATGTGTATCACTACGATCGAGATTCAACAAACCATTCCTTTAGGTGCAAGACCATTGAAGGTATTATTCAAAAATAGAGTAACCATTATTCTCCTTAAATGAATAACCGTATTGCGATAGACATAATCCAATCATGTCTATGCTCAACGCAAACACCAATCTCGGTGGTAGAGGGAGCGTGCGATGCTTGATCATATCAACCTTGGAAACACTTCCAACATATATCATCAGCTCACCTTTAGCTAGTCTCCGTTTATTCCGTAGCTTTTATTTCGAGTTACTAACACTTAGCAACCGAACCGGTATCCAATACCCTGGTGCTACTAGGAGTACTAGTAAAGTACACATTAACATAATGTATATCCAATATACTTCTATCGACCTTGCCAGCCTTCTCATCTACCAAGTATCTAGGGTAATGCTGCTCCAGTGGTTGTTCCCCTTATTACAGAAGCACTTAGTCTCGGGTTTGGGTTCAACCTTGGGTTTCTTCACTAGAGCAGCAGCTGAATTGCCGTTTCATGAAGTATCCCTTTGTTCCCTTGCCCTTCTTGAAACTAGTGGTTTCACCAACCATCAACAATTGATGCTCCTTCTCGATTTCTACTTTCGCGGTGTCAAACATCATGAATATTTCAAGGATCATCATATCTATCCCTGATATGTTATAGTTAATCACGAAGCTCTAGCAGCTTGGTGGCAATGACTTTGGGGAAACATCACTATCTCATCTGGAGGATCAACTCCCACTCGATTCAAGTGATTGTTGTGCTCAGACAATCTGAGCACAAGCTCAACGATTGAGCTTTTCTCCCTTAGTTTGCAGGCTAAGAAAATCGTCGGAGGTCTTATACCTCTTGACGTGGGCACGAGCCTGAAATCCCAATTTCAGCCCTCGAAACATCTCATATGTTCCGCGATGTTTCGAAAACGTCTTTGGTGCCTCTACTTAAACCATTTAATTGAACTATCACGTAGTTATCAAAACGTGTATGTCCGATGTTCGCAACATCGACAAACGACGTTGGGGTTCAGCACACTGAGCGGTGCATTAAGGACATAAGCTTTCTACTGATCGCATAATCACTACTATCAACTTTCAACTATATTTTCTCTAGGAACATATCTAAACAGTGGAACTAAAGCGCGAGCTTACGACATAATTTGCAAAAGGTCTTTTGACTATGTTCAGGATAATTAAGTTCATCTTATGAACTCCCACTTAGATAGACATCCCTCTGGTCATCTAAGTGATCACATGATCTGAGTCAACTAGGTCGTGTCCGATCATCACGTGAGACGGACTAGTCATCATCGGTGAACATCTTCATGTTGATCGTATCTACCATACGACTCATGCTCGACCTTTCGGTCTCCGTGTTCTGAGGCCATGTCTGCACATGCTAGGCTCGTCAAGTTAACCCTAAGTGTTTTCGCTGTGTAAAACTGTCTTACACCCGTTGTATGTGAACGTAAGAATCCATCACACCCGATCATCACGTAGCACAGTTAGGGGAGAACACTTCTTGAAATTTTGTAAGGGATCATCTTATTTACTACCGTCGTCCTAAGCAAACAAGATGCATAAACATGATAAACATCACATGCAATCAAATAGTGACATGATATGGCCAATATCATTTTTCTCCTTTTGATCTTCATCTTCGGGGCTCCATGATCATCATCGTCACCGGCACGACACCATGATCTCCATCATCATGATCTCCATCATCGTGTCTTCATGAAGTTGTCACGCCAACGACTACTTCTACTTCTATGACTAACGCGTTTAGCAATAAAGTAAAGTAGTTTACATGGCGTTCTTCAATGACACGCAGGTCATACAATAAATAAAGACAACTCCTATGGCTCCTGCCGGTTGTCATACTCATCGACATGCAAGTCGTGAATCCTATTACAAGAACATGATCAATCTCATACATCACATATCATTCATCACATTCTTCTTGGCCATATCACATCACATAGCATACCCTGCAAAAACAAGTTAGACGTCTTCTAATTGTTGTTGCATGTTTTACGTGGCTGCTATGGGTTTCTAGCAAGAACGTTTCTTACCTACGCAAGACCACAACGTGATATGCCAATTGCTATTTACCCTTCATAAGGACCCTTTTCATCGAATCCGTTCCGACTAAAGTGGGAGAGACTGGCACCCGCTAGCCACCTTATGCACCAAGTGCATGTCAATCGGTGGAACCTGTCTCACGTAAGAGTACGTGTAAGGTCGGTCCGGACCGCTTCATCCCACAATACCGTCGAAACAAGATTGGACTAGTAACGGTAAGCATATTGAACAACATCAACGCCCACAACTACTTTGTGTTCTACTCGTGCAAAGAATCTACGCAATAGACCTAGCTCATGATGCCACTGTTGGGGAACGTAGCAGAAATTCAAAATTTTCCTACGCGTCACCAAGATCTATCTATGGAGAGACCAGCAACGAGGGGAAGGAGAGTGCATCTACATACCCTTGTAGATCGCTAAGCGGAAGCGTTCAAGTGAACGGGGTTGATGGAGTCGTACTCGTCGTGATTCAGATCACCGATGATCAAGTGCCGAACGCACGGCACCTCCGCGTTCAACACACGTACAGCCCGGTGACGTCTCCCACGCCTTGATCCAGCAAGGAGAGAGGGAGAGGTTGAGGAAGACTCCATCCAGCAGCAGCACAACGGCGTGGTGGTGATGGAGGAGCGTGGCAATCCTGCAGGGCTTCGCCAAGCACCTACGGGAGAGGAGGAGGTGTCACGGGAGGGAGGGAGGCGCCAAGGGCTCAGGTATGGATGCCCTCCCACCCCTCCACTATATATAGGGGCAAGGGAGAGGGGGGAGGCGCAGCCTTGCCCCCTACTCCAAGAAAGGGGTGCGGCTAAGGAGGGGGGAGGAGTCCATCCTCCCCAAGGCACCTCGGAGGTGCCTTCCCCCTTTAGGACTCTCCCCTTTTTCCTTTATCTTGGCGCATGGGCCTCTAGGGGCTGGTGCCCTTGGCCCATGTAGGCCAAGGCGCACCCCCTACAGCCCATGTGGCCCCCCGGGGCAGGTGGCCCCACCCGGTGGGCCCCCGGGACCCTTCCGGTGGTCCCGGTACAATACCGATGACCCCGAAACTTATCCCGATGGCCGAAACAGGACTTCCTCTATATAAATCTTTACCTCCGGACCATTCCAGAACTCCTCGTGACGTCCGGGATCTCATCCGGGACTCCGAACAACATTCGGTAACCACATACAAGCTTCCTTTATAACCCTAGCGTCATCGAACCTTAAGTGTGTAGACCCTACGGGTTCGGGAGACATGCAGACATGACCGAGACGTTCTCCGGTCAATAACCAACAGCGGGATCTGGATACCCATGATGGCTCCCACATGTTCCACGATGATCTCATCGGATGAACCACGATGTCAAGGACTCAATCGATCCCGTATACAATTCCCTTTGTCAGGCGGTATTTTACTTGCCCGAGATTCGATCGTCGGTATACCGATACCTTGTTCAATCTCGTTACCGGCAAGTCACTTTACTCGTTCCGTAACACATCATCCCGTGATCAACTCCTTGGTCACATTGCGCATATGATGATGTCCTACCGAGTGGGCCCAGAGATACCTCTCCGTTTACACGGAGTGACAAATCCCAGTCTCGATCCGCATAAAACAATAGATACTTTCGGAGATGCCTGTAGTGCATCTTTATAGTCACCCAGTTACGTTGTGACGTTTGATACACCCAAGGCACTCCTACGGTATCCAGGAGTTACACGATCTCATGGTCAAAGGAAGAGATACTTGACATTGGCAAAGCTCTAGCAAATGAACTACACGATCTTTTGTGCTATGCTTAGGATTGGGTCTTGTCCATCACATCATTCCCCTAATGATGTGATCCCGTTATCAACGACATCCAATGTCCATAGCCAGGAAACCATGACTATCTGTTGATCACAACGAGCTAGTCAACTAGAGGCTCACTAGGGACATATTGTGGTCTTATGTATTCACACGTGTATTACGATTTCCGGATAATACAGTTATAGCATGAATAAAATACTATTATCATGAACAGAGAAATATAATAATAACACTTTTATTATTGCCTCTAGGGCATATTTCCAACAGCAGCATCAATATCCTTTATTATGAGACCTTCCGTCACATGGGGCTGACTGATAAGAGCCTTAAGAAGTCCAGCACTGTTTTCCATGGAGTTGTATCTGGTAAGTCGGCATATCCGGTCGGCAAGATAGAGTTGGAGGTAGCATTTGGGGATGAATATGATTCCAGAGCCGAGAAATTAACGTTTGAAGTAGTTCAGATCAAGAGCCCATATCATGCTCTATTTGGGCGGCCGGCTTATGCCAAGTTCATGGCACGACCGTGTTATGTGTACTTGCAGCTCAAAATGCCGGGTTATAAGGGAACCATTACGGTGCACGGGAGCCGCAAGGTGGCTCTGTAATGTGAAGAAGGTGACGCGACTTATGCTGAGTCGGCCTGCGCGACGGAAGAGTTAAAGTTCTATAAGGACAATGTTGACCCGGCAGATATGACGTCTTTGAAAAAGCCGACTACAGAGCATGAGCCGGTCATGAAATTTCAGTCGGCGGAGGAGACTAAGCTTGTCGATTTGGTCCCGGGTGATTCATCCAAGCAGTTCAGTATTAGCGCTAATTTGGATCCCAAATAGGAAGGCGCGCTCATCGAGTTCATCCGTGAGAATCGGGACATTTTTGCATGGAAACCAACTGACATGCCGGGTGTACCGAGAGAACTCGCTGAGCACACTCTTAATATTGATCCAAAGTTTAAGCCGGTTAAGCGGTTTCTTCGACGGTTTAATGAGGAGAGAAGGAAAGCTATCAGTGAGGAAGTAGCCCAGCTCTTGGCGGTTGGGTTTATCATTGAGGTGTTTCATCCAGAGTGGCTAGCTAACCCGGTGCTTGTTCTTAACAAAAATGGCACTTGGCGTATGTGTGTGGATTACACGGACTTAAACAAAGCTTGTCCTGCTGATCCTTTTGCTCTCCCTCGTATTGATCAAATCATCGATGCTATGGCGGGTTGTGAGCGTTTGAGCTTCTTGGATGCTTACTCTGGTTATCATCAGATCAAAATGGCTGTTAAAGACCAGGAGAAGACAGCGTTCATCACTCCGTTTGGAGCTTTCTGCTATCTTTCAATGCCTTTTGGGCTCAAGAGTGCCCAGGCGACTTACTAGCGATGCGTACAGAATTGTCTCCATGATCAGATTGGACACAATGTTCATGCTTATGTGGATGACATAGTGGTCAAGTCCAGAGAGAAAGAGACCTTGATCGATGATCTCAAGGAAACCTTTGATAATCTCCGGGTTTACAAAATGATGCTTAACCCGGCCAAGTGTGTTTTTGGTGTGCCTGCAGGCAAGCTTTTGGGCTTTCTGGTTTCTAACAGAGGCATCAAAGCTAACCCGAAGAAGATCAAAGCCATCACCTCCCTGGCCAAGCCGGCGTGTATTAATGATGTCCAGCGTTTGGCGGGTCGTATCGCCGCCTTAAGCCGGTTAGGGGAGAAGGCTATGCTGCTGTATCAGATGATGAAGAAGACGGATAGCTTTACTTGGAATGACGCCGCCAATGCTGCCTTTGAAGATCTGAAGAGACAGTTGGCTGAGCCGCCGGTTCTTGCTGCTCCCATTGACAAGGAGCCCTTGCTCCTATATGTGGCTGCTAACACACGTGCTCTCAGTGTGGCTATTGTGGTGGAACGCAAGGAGGCTGGCAAGGAGCACCCGGTTCAGCGGCCGGTTTACTACATCAGTGAAGTACTGATTGAGTCCAAGCAGCGATATCCGCACTGGCAGAAGCTTGTTTATGGGGTGTTTATGGCCAGCCGAAAGCTTAAGCAATACTTCTTGGGCCATCCCATCACTGTGGTTAGTTCTGCCCCCTTGAAGGATATTATTCAGAACAGAGAGGCCACAGGGCGAATCGCCAAATGGGCCATTGAGCTTGGGCCTCATGGTTTAAAATATGTGCCACGCACAGCTATTAAATCTCAAGCATTGGTGGATTTCATCAATGACTGGACAAAATTGCAGATGCCTGAGGAAAAGCCGGACAATACCTATTGGACAATTCATTTTGATGGGTCTAGGCAATTGGAGGGATCGGGGGCTGGAGTTATTTTGGCTTCCCCTCGGGGTGATAAGTTTTGTTATGTACTCCGGTTGATGTTTCCTTGTACTAACAATGCAGCTGAGTATGAAGCCTTGCTCCATGGTCTCCGGATGGCTAAGGAGATGAATTTAAGCCGGGTAAGGTGCTTCGGCGACTCAGATCTCGTGGCTCAGCAAGTGTCAGGCAAGTGGGATTCAAAGGACCCGCTCATGGCGGCTTATCGCCGGGAGGTTGATGCAATTGCGGGGCACTTCAAGGGTTATCAGGTGGAACACATTGACCGTAGAAAGAACGAGGTGGCTGACGCCTTAAGTCGGCTGGGATCTCAGCGTAAGCCGGTGCCGCCTAATACTTTCTTGGATGTTTTGTATAACCCTTCTGTCAAGCTGCCTACAGAGGAAGATTTGGCTGTTCCTGACCTTGAGGCACAGTTGGTGGCGGCTCTTCATATCATCCTAGATTGGACGGTGCCGTATCTGGCTTATATGACACGGGGCGAGTTGCCTGAAGATGAAACCTTGGCCAGGCAGATAACCCGGCGGTCTAAGTCCATGATGATTATCAATGGCGAGTTACATCATTGCAGTGTTACAGAGGCTTTTCAGCGTTGCATCTCTCCTGAAGAAGGCCAAGAAATTCTATGTGAGATTCATGAAGGGTATTGCGGTCATCACGCCGGGTCAAAATCTCTTGTGGCTAAGGCTTTTCGTCTTGGGTTTTATTGGCTGACGGCTCATGCAGACGCAGAGGATCGGGTCAGTAAATGTGATGGTTGTCAGAAGTTCTCAAGACGAGCTCATGTGCCGGCTCAAGAGTTGAGGATGATTCCAATTACTTGGCCGTTTGCAGTCTGGGGGCTTGACATGGTTGTGCCTTTCAAGAGATCCAAAGATAAAAAGACTCACCTTTTGGTGGCAGTTGATAAGTTTACAAAGTGGGTCGAGGCAGAGCCGGTCAGTAAGTGTGATGCAGCCACAGTGGTTCAATTCATGAAGAAGGTGATATTTCATTTTGGTTTTCCACACAGCATTATAACTAACAATGGCACTAATCTGTCTAAAGGCGCCATGGAGGAGTTCTGTCAACGTGAGCATATCCGGCTTGATGTTTCATCAGTGGCTCACCCTCAATCCAATGGTCAAGCCAAGAGAGCCAATCAAGAGATCTTGAAAGGCATTAAGCCCCGGCTCTTTGTCCCTTTGCAACAAACGCCGGGTTGTTGGGTTGAGAAGTTACCTTCAGTGTTATGGAGCATCAACACTACTCCTAACAGATCTACGGGTTATACGCCTTTCTTTATGGTCTACGGAGCTGAGGTGGTTCTCCCTAGTGACGTCTGTCATGATTCACCTCGTGTGGCAGCTTATGTGGAGGAAGACAATGAACAAGCACGCAAGGATGCTCTTGACCTGTTAGATGAACATCAGGACTTGGCAGCTGCCTGTTCGGCGATTTATCAACAGGATTTGCGCCGTTACCACAACCGCCGAGTTAAGTCCAGATCTTTTCAGGAAGGTGACCTAGTGCTCCGGCTCATCCACGATCAAACTGATGCTCACAAGTTATCCCCACCTTGGAAGGACCATTTGTTGTCAGCAAGAACTTAAACAACGGGTCATATTACCTTATTGACGTTCGATAGCACAAAGACTCACGTAAGTCGGAGGAAGAGACCCAGAGGCCGTGGAACATTGCTCATCTCCGTCCCTACTACACTTGCGCCATAGGCTCCACTGATGTACATATTTTGCCAATGTATATATTATGATAAATAATAAATCAGGACCTCCATCCTTTTTCCCTTCTCACCAGGTAAATTTGTCATTATTATTATCATCCTTTTATCACATGATCGTTCGGGGGCGGGTCATATTTGATCCGGCTCAGCCTGTTCTGATCCGGCTTACGATTCTATTCGAATCTGGCTGGTCAAAATTATGGTCACTAGGGGGCTTCCTGTTCAAACATAGGCCATATTCGAACCAAAGAGAACATAGCTGTCGATACCCTTTTGATTGGCACACTGCCGAGCTCACTTGGGGGCTTCTTGATCGTATTCGAATCATAGCTTAACCCCATTTGGGAACCGACTTTGATCGTATTCGAATCAGAGTCGTTAAAAAACTCTCAAGGTCATTAGGGGGCTTCCTGTTCAAACATAGGTCATATTCGAACCAAAGAGAACACAGCTGTCGGTACCCTCTTGATCGGCGCAATGCCAAAGCCATTAGGGGCTACATGATCGTATTCGAATCCTAGCTTAAACCCCTCTGGGACGGTTCACTGATCGTATCCAAATCAGTAGCCTTGCTAGTGTTATTTCTCTTTTTTGATTTAAGTTATCTTTGGAAGCCCCATTGTTTGACTTAAGGCTTTTCCTGAAGCTTACAGTTATAAACATAGTAACTGTAACCCAGTTCAATATCGACTGATGAGTCGCCAACCCTTAAGCATCAAGGTACTTTTTGGGTATCCAATTATCGGATCTTCATCTTTACCGGCTGGGTCATATGAACTGGTGGGGCCAGGGGAAAATCTTATTATAGTTGTGTTTTATCAACCAGCTAATCTATGATTATTTTGATCACATTTTTTGGCCTAACAGTTTATGTGAAGGACAGTTTTTCAACAACAACTGTGTGCACGAATATAACAAGGCGGCTTAAAAATGTTAAAACATCAAAACATGCACGATGGCATGGCCACAACAGAGTTATCTCTACCCTATTACAGGACTTATTAAGTCCAAATAGTTTGCATTGTTTTTTACACCAGGTACTGAGTCGCCATGTCAGCTTCACCTTCAAGATTGGCTGGAAGCATCCGGGTTAGCCCTCTCCATGTTTGCGCTCTGCTCCTTTTCCTGGAAGGTTGATGATGACCAGTCAATGTTGTTTAAGGCTTCAAATTCTGCTTCATCATCAACAAGACCTGCCGGGTCTACTTCAGGAGCAAAGGTATGCTTACAGATTGGAGGAATCAGACTGGTCATGTCATATTCAGGTGTCAGAATCCTTCGTCCTTGTTCATCATAACCCGCCTGGTACTTGGTATAATCTACTTCAGTGGCTATCAAAGTCGTCACGGGGCGTACCTCTTTGACACAGGCAAGGAAATCCGCGTCCTCAAATGGTGTGCCATCTTCCTTGAGACTTGGGTAACCAATGGCAATATCCTCCGGGTCTAATTTAGGTAGCCAGGCCTTAGCCCGACTTAGAGCGTTTATTGCTCCGGCTCTCGCAGCTGACCGTCTCAATTCATTGATCCATTGAGAGAGGACTGAAAGCTTACTCAAGACCCGTGGTAGGAGGGTTGGAACCTCATTGGATAAGGCCACCAAAGCAAGGGTCCGTTGTGTCCCGGTGTACAGTTGTTCCACCAAGGTATACACGGCTTTCAGCTTCGTCAGCATGTTGTGGTTTAAATTTGCGCTTCTGGGGCCTGTACAAAGCATATTCAGGAAAGTTAAATTCTGGCACATACTCTATTGGACGGCTTACAATATGAACGCAACGGCAAGGCGACTTACCGAAGATGGCAGCGACCATTTGTGAAATATGGCGCTTTAACCCAGACAATTCTCCAGTGACTTCTTCAAGAACCGTTTCTGCTTTTTCAGCTCGGCTTATCAATGCGGCCTTTTCATCCGCCCAAGCTTTCTTTTCCGTTTCAAAGTCTTTCTTCAGCTTCTCCTGTTCAGAAACACTGAACTCGAACTTACTGTTGGCTTTCTCAAGTTCTGATTCTTGGAATTCAAGGCGGCTCTTTAAATTGGTCACCTCCAATTCAAGTTGACTCGTGGTAGCCTGTGCAAGTATACAATCAAGTAAGTTGTTTATGTCGTATTAAAGTCCCAAGCACTTTGCCAGCAATATACTTGGCACTTGGGGGCTAATGTCTTGCAGAGTTTTTCTTTTCTACGACGGTTAATTATATGGTTATTCATATGCAATAAGTCCCAAGCATTTTGTAAACAATAACACTTGGCACTTGGGGGCTAATGCATATCGTTGTTTAAAAGACCTATAAGACTCTCTATAAAGAGCCGGCTCAACCATTTTGGTTAAGCCGCCCCTCGGGGACTACATGGTAAGCTGGAACTTTATTCTTTTGTTATGTTGTCAAATTTATTTCTAAGTCTACATCATAAGTATCTTAAGCAGCAGACTTGGGGGCTAATATACTGAAGGATAAAGGAACAAAACAAAAACGGGTTATACCTCGAATTTATGGTGCATCTGCTTTACCATATCAATCTCAAGATTCCGGCTGTTGTGCACTTGGCTCATGTAGCCAGAGAAAACATCTCCAATACTCATATGAGCATAATTGGTGACATCCATGTTGGCTCGGCGTTGGTCCAGAAGTTCTTCCTTGGCAGGGCATTTGACCAGCACGGTTGGCCTCCCGGGTCAGCATGGCCAGTCCCGGTGATCTCGACTTCAGCATTGGAAGGATCAGCTGTCTGGGTTGGACTTGGAGGTTTGGGAATTTCTGAATCAACAGCGCCTTGGTTAGTGGGCAGGTCACTAGGAGGTGACACATCTTGTGCTGGTTCTTGTGGCGGCTCATGAGTACTTGACTCCGGCACGGTTGTTTCCGGAACCGGCTCATTAGTAGCGACTCTCTCATCTGCCGGTTTATTCTTTCTAACCCTCTTGCTGGGTTTAGCTTGACCACTGCATTCAAACCAAAAGATTAATACAGAAGTAAGAAGATGGCAATAATTACAAAAGCAAGTGGCTTGTTATACCCTGGTACAGTCTTGAAAGTCGACAGATTAGACTGCAATGACTCACCGGAAGGAGGGGAGGTATCCTGATAATCCGAGTCAGAGGAATTAAGTGGTTGACGAAAGAGACCCGCTAAGGGGTAAAACTTAGTTAAAATAGAGGTAACCTCGTTTCGGCGTTTCTTCGGAGTATTTGGTAAGCCGGAGGAGAGCTCCGCGTCCTTGCTGGTCCGGGTCTGCCTCCGGCCCTCATGAATTTGTTGCTTCAAAAGAAATTGAGGATCGTGATGAGATAGAGGATGAGAAAATCTTACTTTCCGGGTCACTCTGCGGATTTATTGTCTTGGCAAAGGCTCGGAGTCGGAGGAAAGAATAGTTACCTCGTCAGCCTTGCTCCGGCTCGTCCTAGTGTCCTCCTGCTGATGATCAGTGTCAATAAGATGATTAAAGAATAAGCCAATGGAGTCAAGGGCTACCTCTGACTCAGAAGAGTCTGACAGCCGAAGCAAGTCGGAAGCAATAGCTTTCTTGCCCTTCCTTTGGGCAGCTTCCTTCCTGGCGGCTCTCTTTTCTTTCTTGGCTTTCTTAGCCGCTTCATGATCATATTTAACTTTCCAAAATTTATCACCCGCCTGCAAGGATTAATCATATTGTGAATATGGATGAAGCATTAAAGAAAATAAGGTAAACATTTTTATGGGTGTTTCTACCTTTGGAGCCGGGTTGTCTTTGCAGAACAGAGCGAGACCCACTCTGCCGCAATCTGCCAGAGTCTCGTTGAGCAGAGATTTGGTCATGTCATCAATAACATGGGCAGGTAAGTCGACAGAGCTGTGGCGCAGGGGGTCATTCGCGGCGCCGGTGTATTCACACATTAAGACGGTGCGGCGGCTTAATCGGATAACCCACCAGGCAAGCCAGACTCGAACCAGGTCAATGCCCGTCAACCCGTTCCCCAACAACGCTTTGATTTTGGCTATAGTAGGAGAGAGGGATCTGCGTTCTGCGGAAGTAATCTTGTCTGGCAAATGATGATTGGTGTCAAGACAGAGGGCACGAAAGCCGAGTAGGGGATTCTCGTCAGCCGGGGAGGTATCTTTGTAGTAGAACCACGTCATGTTCCAATCCTTTGGATGGCTTGGCGGGTTGGCATAGGGGAAAAGTGCATCCCTGCGGCGCTGAATGGAAATCCCACCAAGTTCCAAGCTCTGACCGCTGGCACACTCTGTCTGGCGGTTCAAGTAGAACAGCTCTCTGAAAAGCAGTAAGTTGGGTTCTTCACCAAGATAAACCTTGCTGAATACTTGGAAATTGCAGACATTAGAGACGGAATTGGGTCCGATGTCTTGTGGGTGAAGGTCAAAAAACCTCAGCACGTCTCTGAAATTTTTTGAACCAGGAGGAGTGAAACCCCGGTTCATATGATCGGTAAAGACAACCACCTCTCCGTCTTTGGGCTGAGGGATTTCTTCGTCCGGGTGAGGAGCACGGTAAGGCATGACTTCTTTCTTGGGCAGGTATCCGGTTTTGACGAAGTCATCTAAAGTGCTGTCAGTGACAATGGATCTCACCCAATTGCAAGTGGTATGTGCCTTGGGCGCCATTATGTTTGAAAGCCTAAATGCAGGGTAAATAAGGCCGGTTCAAATTTAAGCCGGACAGGAAAAATATTGCTGGAATAAACTATGGCGACTTATGAAGGGGCCTAATGGTATAAGGATATTTCCATCCGGGTTACGTAAGCCGCCATAAGTACTTTAAAACTATCAGTGTTATTTCAACTAATAGGGAAGTTCAGATTATCACTCTCTTAAGCCGGTAGGCAGAGCCGCCATGACTAGCAAGTCTGACAAGTTATGGATTTTTTCCTAAGTACAGGACAAACAAGTTTCACAGTTTGCAGTAATTATCTTGGATCAAACAAAGGTTTAGAAAAGAAAAATTACTAGACCTAAAAACAGAGCACAGAGAAGTTCATGTGCTGAGATGAGGGTTTCTTACAAGCAAAGAAGGATTACTGTTAATTAAAATGGATGCGGAATACGAGCCGCATTAGATTTACGGGATCTTTTGGATCTGACGAAGCCATGGCAAGAAAAACGCAGGAGCTCGGATGAACTATGCCCGTACAGAGGAACGCGCTAGCCCTAACGTAGATCTATGGCACGGAAAGGGGAAGAACTTACAACGATGGATTTGCGGAGAAGGAGCGCTGTCGTTCTCTGGTCAAAGTCAGGTTGATGCAGCGGCCGAGCTCGACGAGGACGAAGGGCACAGTGGCGACGGTGGTGGAGCTCCAGTGGCAGATGGGGGCGAGAAGAAGAAGATGCGAACGGAGAATGAGAGGAGACCTAGTCGAGTCTATTTATAAGGAGAAACCTGTGAAGTGGGCGCAAAAAATGAGGAGGCCGAAAAACATAGTTGGCCAACTACAAAGGCGCCTCGATTTTCGGATGGTCATTAAGACAAAGATCCGTTGAGATGTGTTGGACAAAGCATTCATTTATGACAGGTGACGTCATGGTGGGTTACCACAAATTTGAAGGATGACGCATGGCGGGTTACATGAATCTTCTAAAATAAGAGGCGGAGAACTTTTTCTTAAGTATTGAAGACTGACATGAACTGGTTCAAATCAGCCTGGGGCCTAATGTTGGGGATATAATTACTAGTATGACCCGCCAGAAGGAGCCGGGTTATACTTACAAGCATTCTTGAAGACAGAAGCCCAAGCTTGAAGACGGCGGCTTAGTAAAGGCCCAACGGCCCAGAGGTGACCTAAGGCCCGTAGTGTTAAACCGCCTTGACCATGTAACTTGTACTGTAAGGCAAGAAAGATTAAGAGACCGAGCCGGATACAATCTATAAACCGGCCAGGACTCTGTAGAGCCGCTGGGCGTCGACCTCAGTATATAAGGGGACGACCCGACGGCGGTTCAGGACACGAAAACAACAGCTCGAGAGCTAGGTAAAGCGATTCTGCTTCCTGGTTATCGAGACATACATAATCCCAATCACAACTAGACATAGGCTTTTATCTTCATCGTAAGGGGCCGAACTAGTATAAAACCTCTCGTGTCTCTTGTCCTGATTAACCCCTTCAAGCTTCCTAGTTGTGATGGCTCCACGACTAAGTCCTTCCACTAGGACATCTGACGTGACAATTCCACGACAAAGGCTGTTGCGGTACTACCGCTCGGAGGGGATGTAATTTTTTAGTACCGCTCCCTGTGAGCTGTAGTACCGTGCCGGATTTTCTGCACTGATCGAAACTTAGCGGAAGTAGGCATGGATGTATTTTTTAGTACCGCTCGCAAGCAATAGTACCGCTACCCCTAGAGGTAGTACCGTGAGGACAAGCGGTAGTACCGCTCCGGCGGTTCTTCTCGCCTTTTGCATCCTCGTCGTTGTTTTTCAAAGGGCTACTACCGCCCTAGCGGTAGTACCGCTCGGTGCGGGTTGTGAGCATAATGGTTGGATTTTCCCCCACCTATAAAAGGGGGGGGGGCTTCTTCCCCAATGAACCTTATCCTTTTAGCTCCTGTTCTTCCCCCATTGTTAACCTTCTTCGAGCTTGCTATCTCTCAATCCCTCCATGGATTCTTGCTGGTTTTTTGGGGAAAAGAGAGAGGAGATCTAGATCCACATTTCCACCAATCACTTTCTCCTTTATGTGAGGGGAACCCCTTTGATCTAGATCTTGGAGTTCTTGGTATTCTCCTTCTTGTTCTTCCTCTCATTTCCCTCCCTAGCATTAGTTGCTTTGGTGGGATTTGGGAGAGAAGGAATTGGGCACTCCGTGTGCCCTTGCCAATGCATTTGGTGCATAGGTTTGAGTTCTCAACGGTGATACGAGGAAGTTACAAGTTGAGAAGCTTATTACTCTTGGGTGCTTGGTACCCTTGATCTTGTTCCTCTTGGGTGTTGGGCACCCTAGACGGTTGGTGGTGTTCGGAGCTCAATCATTGTGGTGTAAAGCTCCGGGCAAGTGTCGGGGTCTCCAATTAGGTTGTGGAGATCGCCCCGAGCAATTCGACGGGTTCCGGTGACCGCCCCCAAGGGTTGCCAAAGTGTACGGGTTCGGTGACCGCCCCCAAGGATTGCCATTTGTAGGGGTTCGGTGACCGCCCTCAAGGGTCCCTTAGTGGAATCACGGCATCTTGCACTGTGCGAGGGCGTGAGGAGATTACAGTGGCCCTAGTGGCTTCTTGGGGAGCATTGTGCCTCCACACCGCTCCAAACGGAGATTAGCATCTGCAAGGGTGTGAACTTCGGGATACATCATCGTCTCCGCGTGCCTTGGTTATCTCTTACCCGAGCCCTTTACTTATGCACTTTACTTTGTGATAGCCATATTGTTTCTCGTCATATATCTTGCTTTCACTTAGTTGTTTATCTTGCTTAGCATAAGTTGTTGGTGCACATAAGTGAGCCTAGTTGTTGTAGGTTTTGTGCTTGAAAAATTAACCGCTAGATTTATTCCGCATTTGTTCAAGCCTAAACCGTAATTATTTTAAAGCGCCTATTCACCCCCCTCTAGGCGACATCCTCAATCTTTCAGCCACAAATACGATGTCAACTACATGATCATGCAAGCAATATGACAATGATGAAGTGTGTCATAATAAACGGAACGGTGGAAAGTTGCATGGCAATATATCTCGGAATGGCTATGGAAATGTCATAATAGGTAGGTATGGTGGCTGTCTTGAGGAAGGTATATGGTGGGTGTATGGTACCGGCGAAAGTATATGGTGCTTATCATATTAGGACTAAATTCATAACCTAAGAAAATTACCATGTTGTTTAAGACTCCCAAAATAATATAAGTGAAGCATGAGAGTTCATCAATTTCTTCAAAATAGAACCACCGTCGTGCTCTAAAAAGATATAAGTGAAGCACTAGAGCAAATGACAAACTACTCCGAAAGATATAAGTGTAGATCAATGAGTAATCGAATAATTATGCAACTATGTGAAGACTCTCTAACATTTAAGAATTTCAGATCTTGGTATTTTATTCAAACAGCAAGAAAAACAAAAGAAAATAAAATGATGCTCCAAGCAAAACACATATCATGTTATGAATAAAAATATAGCTCCAAGTAAGGTTACCGATGAACGAAGACGAAAGAGGGGATGCCTTCCGAGGCATCCCCAAGCTTAGGCTCTTGGTTCTCCTTGAATATTACCTTGGGGTGCCTTGGGAATCCCAAGCTTAGGCTCTTTCCACTCCTTATTCCATAGTCCATCGAATCTTTACCCAAAACTTGAAAACTTCACAACACAAAACTCAACAGAAAACTCGTAAGCTCCGTTAGTATAAGGAAATAAAATCACCACTTTTGGTACTGTTGTGAACTCATTCTTTATTTATATTGGTGTAATATCTACTGTATTCCAACTTCTCTATGGTTCATACCCTCCGATACTACTCATAGATTCATCAAAATAAGCAAACAACACATAGAAAACAGAATCTGTCAAAAACAGAACAGTCTGTAGTAATCTGTAACTCCAAAAATTCTGAAATAAATTGGTGGACGTGAGGAATTTTTCTATTAATCTTCTAAAAAAAGGATCAACTTAAAATCACTCTTCTGTAAAAAATGACGGCTAATCTCGTGAGCACAAAGTTTCTGTTTTTTACAGCAAGATCACATTAACTTTCACCCAAGTCTTCCCAAAGGTTCTACTTGGCACTTCATTTAAACAAAAACTATAAAACATGATTACTATGGTAGCTTAATCATGTGGACACACAAAAACAGTAGGGATAAATATTGGGTTGTCTCCCAACAAGTGCTTTTCTTTAATGCCTTTTTAGCTAGGCATGACGATTTCAATGATGCTCACATAAAAGATAGGATTTGAAATATAAAGAGAGCATCATGAAGAATATAACTAGCACATTTAAGCCTAACCCACTTCCTATGCATAGGTATTTTGTGAGCAAACAACTTATGGGAGCAAGAATCAACTAGCATAGGAAAGCAAAACAAGCATAGCTTCAAGATTTTCAACACATAGAGAGGAAACTTGATATTATTGCAATTCCTACAAGCATATGTTCCTCCTTCATAATAAATTTCAATAGCATCATGCATGAACGAATTCAAAAATATAACTATCACATAAAGCACTATTTTCATGATGCACAAGCATATAAATTTTATTACCCTCCACATAAGATAAATTCTTCTCATTCGGAATAGTGGGAGTATCATAAGAAACTCAAATGCTATAAATTGTTTCCACATTAAAAGAGTAATGTTCAGAAAAAGGGTAATCATAATCATGACAAGTTTTATAAATATAATCATCACTGCTTTTTATAGCATAAGTGTCATCACAATAATCATCATAAGTAGCAACTTTGTTCTCATCATAATCAATTGAAACCTCTTCCAAGATAGTGGAATCATTACTAAATAAAGTTGACACTCTTCCAAACCCACTTTCATCAATATAATCATCATAAATAGGAGGCATGATATCATCATAATAAATTTGCATATCAAAACTTGGGAGGTTAAAAATATCATCTTCATAAAACATAGCATCCCCAAGCTTGGGACAAACATTAATTGCAGCAAATAAATTCTCAAACATGTCATTCTCATCAAACATAGCATCCCCAAGCTTGGGCCTTTGCATATCATAAGTATAATCAATCTCATCATTAATAGTATGGATAGCACCAATAGTGTAGCAATTATCATGATCACAATGAGTAATAGAAGCAACATCATTTGGAAGGGATACCTTTTTACCTTTGCTTCTTTGTCTTTTCTTTTTCTTCTTCGCATCATGTGTGGGTTTAATCCTCTTTTTGGAGCTCCTTATTAATGAGATTGGTTGAATAGAAAGCTCCTCCTCGTTACCTGATTCATCATAAGAAAGAATAGGAGGATATTGGGAAATATATTCCCTTTCATTAGTATTCTCTTCATCTTCTATTTGTTTTCTTGTCTTTATGTAATTGGCAATATAAGGATTCTCAATGCAATTCACTGCACAATACGTATAAATTTCCTCTAAATCAAAATCAAGAACTTTATCCAAAACAAATTCTGGAAGATCATTAGTTATACGTCTCATTTGTTCATAACCCACAAGAAAACTAAGTTCATTATGATGCGCAAGGGAAATCAAGTCATCACAATTTTTGGACACGATTCGATCATGAAACAATTTGCATTGGAGATTTAAATGATCACGTTCATTGCAAAGTTCACAAGGATGGCAAAGAAATTTTAAATTTTCAGCACAAGCATCTAGCCTCTCTTGCAACCATTTAGTTTCTAAATATTTATGCCTCTTGCAAAATCTATCTTCCCTATTTGGTGTGTGCTTGCAAGCTCTCCGCCCTCCACAAAAATTGACATGCTTATAAGAGATATTTTTATCATGACTAGTGCAATCATCATTAGTACTATGGATATTCAAAGAGTTCATACTAAAAACATTGCAATCATGCTCATCATTCAAAGATTGTATGCCAAACATTTTATTGCATTCTTCTTCTAACACTTTGGCACAATTATCGGAATCCTTATTTTCACGAAAGACATTAAAAAGATGCAGCATATGAGGCACCCTCAATTCCATTTTATTTTTGTAGCTTTCTTTTATAAACTAACTAGTGATAAAACAAGAAACTAAAAGATTCGATTGCAAGATCTAAAGATATACCTTCAAGCACTAACCTCCCCGACAACGGCGCCAAAAAAGATCTTGATGTCTACTACACAACCTTCTTCTTGTAGACGTTGTTGGGCCTCCAAGTGCAGAGGTTTGTAGGACAGTAGCAAATTTCTCTCAAGTGGATGACCTAAGGTTTATCAATCCGTGGGAGGAGTAGGATGAAGATGGTCTCTCTCAAACAACCCTGCAACCAAATAGCAAAGAGTCTCTTGTGTCCCCAACACACCCAATACAATGGTAAATTGTATAGGTGCACTAATTCGGCGAAGAGATGGTGATACAAGTGCAATATGGATGGTAGATAGGTTTTTGTAATCTGAAAATATAAAAACAGCAAGGTAACTAATGATAAAAGTGAGCGAAAACGGTATTGCAATGCGTTGAAACAAGTCCTAGGGTTCATACTTTCACTAGTGCAAGTTCTCTCAACAAGGATAACATAATTAGATAATATAACTATCCCTCAACATGCAACAAAGAGTCACTCCAAAGTCACTAATAGCGGAGAACAAACAAAGATATTATTGTAGGGTACGAAACCACCTCAAAGTTATTCTTTCCGATCAATCCATTGGGCTATTCATATAAGTGTCACAAACAGCCCTAGAGTTCGTAGTAAAATAACACCTTAAGACACAAATCAGACAAAAACCTAATGTCACCTAGATACTCCAATGTCACCTCAAGTATCTGCGGGTATGGTTACACGATATGCATCACACAATCTCAGATTCATCTATTCAACCAACACAAAGAACTTCAAAGAGTGCCCCAAAGTTTCTACCGGAGAGTCAAGAAGAAAACGTGTGCCAACCCCTATACATAGATTCCTAAGGTCACAGAACCCGCAAGTTCATCACCAAAACATACATCAAGTAAATAAATAGAATACCCCATTGTCACCACAGGTATCCCAAGCAAGACATACATCAAGTGTTCTCAAATCCTTAAAGACTCAATCCGATAAGATAACTTCAAAGGGAAAACTCAATCCATTACAAGAGAGCAGAGGGGGAGAAACATCATAAGATCCAAATATAATAGCAAAGCTTGTGATACATCAAGATCGTGCCATATCAAGAACACGAGAGAGAGAGAGAGAGAGAGATAGAGAGAGAGAGAGAGAGAGAGAGAGAGAGATCAAACACGTAGCTACTGGTGCATAACCTCAGCCCCGAGGGTGAACTACTCCCTCCTCGTCATGGAGAGCGTCGGGATGATGAAGATGGCCACCGGTGATGGATCCCCCCTCCGGCAAGGTGCCGGAACAGGGCCCCAATTGGTTTTTGGTGGCTACAGAGGCTTGCGACGGCGGAACTCCCGATCAAGGTTTCTTTTCGGGGGTTTCTGTATTTATAGGAATTTTTGGCATCGGTCTCACGTCAGGGGGGTCTCCGAGTCATCCACGAGGCAGGGGGCGCGCCCAGGGGGGTAGGACGTTCCCTCCACCCTCATGGATGGCTCAAGACTCTTCTGGCCCAACTATTTTACTCCGGGGGTTTCTTTTGGTCCATAAAAATCATCAAAAATTGGCACGTAAATTGTACTCCGTTTCGTATTCCTTTTCTGTAAAACTCAAAAACAAGGAAAAAATAGAAACTGGCATTGGGCTCTAGGTTAATAGGTTAGTCCCAAAAATCATATAAAATAGCACATAAATGCATATAAAACATCCAAGATGGATAATATAATAGCATAGAACAATAAAAAATTATAGATACGTTGGAGACGTATCATCCCTCGTAGTCTTGATCCAGTTGAGGCCGAGGGAGAGTTCCATCAGCATGACGACGTGGCAACGGTGATGATGAAGTTGCCGGCGCAGGGCTTCGCCTAAGCACTACGACGATATGATCGAGGTGTGTAACTGTGGAGGGGGCACCACACACGGCTAAAAGATCAACTTGTGTGTTCTAGGGTGTCCCCCTCCCCATGTATATAAAGGAGAGAGGGGGAGGCCGGCCGGCCCTAGTGGGCGCGCCCAAGGAGGGGGAGTCCTACTAGGACTACTTGTCCTAGTAGGATTCCTCCACAAGGAAGAGGGGGGAAGGAAGGAGAGGGAGAGGGAGTAAGAAAGGGGGGCGCCGCCACCCTTCCCTTGTCCAATTCGGACTGCAAGGGGGGGGGGGCGTCCTGACCTGGCTGCCCTCCTCTCTCTCCAACAAGGCCCATGGAGGCCCATTAATTTCCCCAGGGGTTCCGGTAACCCCTTCAGCACTCCGTTTTAACCCGAAACTCACCGAAACACTTCCGGTGTCCGAATAACATGGTACAATATATCAATCTTTATCTCTCGACTATTTTGAGACTCCTCGTCATGTCCGTGATCTCATCCGGGACTCCAAACAACCTTCGGTCATCAAATCACATGAACTCATAATACAAATCATCATCAAACGTTAAGCGTGCGGACCCTACGGGTTCGAGAACTATGTAGACATGACTGAGACACATCTCCGGTCAATAACCAATAGCGGAAGCTGAATGCTCATATTGGCTCCTACATATTCTATGAAGATCTTTATCGGTCAAACCGCATAACAACATACGTTGTTCCCTTTGTCATCGGTATGTTACTTGCCCGAGATTCGATCGTCGGTATCATCATACCTAGTTCAATCTCATTATCGGCAAGTCCTTTTCCTCATTCCGTAATGCATCATCTCGTAACTAACTCTTTAGTTACATTGCTTGCAAGGCTTATAGTGATGTGCATTACCGAGAGGGCCCAGTGATACTCTCCGATAATCAGAGTGACAAATCCTAATTTCGATCTATGCCAACTCAACAAACACCATAGAGCATCTTTATAATCACCCAGAGTGTTCCTCCGATATTTGGGAGTTGCATAATCTCATTGTCATAGGAACATGTATAAGTCATAAAGAAAGCAATAGCAATAAACTAAACGATCATAGTGCTAAGCTAACGAATGGGTCTTGTCCATCACATCATTCTCTAATGATGTGATCCCGTTCATCCAATGACAACACATGTCTATGGTCAGGAAACTTAACCATCTTTGATTAACGAGCTAGTCTAGTAGAGGCATACTAGGGACACTCTGTTTGTCTATGTATTCACACATGTACTAAGTTTCCGGTTAAAACAATTCTAGCATGAATAATAAACATTTATCATGATATAAGGAAATATAAATAACAACTTTATTATTACCTCTAGGGCACATTTCCTTCAGTCTCCCACTTGCACTAGAGTCAATAATCTAGTTCACATCGCCATGTGATTTAACACCAATAGTTCACATCGTCATGTGATTTAACACTCTATAGTTCACATCGCCATGTGACCAATATCCAAAAGGGTTTACTAGAGTCAATAATCTAGTTCACATCACCATGTGATTAACACCCAAAGAGTACTGAGGTGTGATCATGTTTTAATTGTGAGAGAACTTTAGTCAACGGGTCTGCCACATTCAGATTCGTATGTATTTTGCAAATTTCTATGTCTATAATGCTTTGCACGGAGCTACTCTAGATAATTTCTCCCACTTTCAATATGTGTCCAGATTGAGACTTAGAGTCATCTGGATCAGTGTCAAATCTTGCATCGATGTAACCCTTTACGATGAACTTTTTTTGTCACCTCCATAACCGAGAAACGCATCCTTATTCCACTAAGGATAATTTTGACCGCTGTCCAGTGGTCAACTCCTGGATCACTATTGTACCCTCTTGCCAAACTCATGGTGAGGTACACAATAGGTCTGGTACACAACATAGCATACTTTATAGAACCTATGACTGAGGCATAGGGAATGATTTTTCATTCTCTTTCTATTTTCTACCGTGGTCAGGTTTTGAGTCTTGACTCAACTTCACACCTTGCAACATAGGCAATAACTCCTTCTTTGACTATTCCATTTTGAACTACTTCAAAATCTTGTCAAGGTATGTACCCATTGAAAAAACTTATCAAGCGTCTTGATCTATAGATCTTGATGGTGAATATTTAAGCAGCTTCACCAAGGTCTTTCTTCGAAAAACCCCTTTCAAATACTCCTTTATGCTTTATAGAAAATTCTACATCATTTCCGATCAACAATATGTCATTCACATATACTTATCAGAAAGGCTGTAGTGCTCCCACTCACTTTCTTGTAAATACAGGCTTCACCGCAAGTGTGTATAAAACTATATGCTTTGATCAACTCACCGAAGCGTATATTCCAACTCCAATATGCTTGCACCAGTCCATAGATGGATCGCTGGAGTTTGCACACTTCGTTAACACCTTTAGGATTGACAAAACCTTCTTGTTGCATCATATACAACTCTTCTTTAAGAAATCCATTAAGGAATGCAGTTTTGACCTTTTGCCAAATTTCATAAAATGCGGCAATTGCTAACATGATTCGGACAGACTTAAGCATTGTTACGAGTGAGAAAATCTCATCGTAGTCAACACCTTGAACTTGTCAAAAAACCTTTTTGCGTCAATTCGATCTTTGTAGATAGTAACACTACTATCAGCGTCCGTCTTCCTCTTGAAGATCCATTTAATCTCAATGGCTTGCCGATCATCGGGCAAGTCAATCAAAGTCCATACTTTGTTCTCATACATGGATTCTATCTCAGATTTTATGGCCTCAAGCCATCTGTCAGAATTTGGGCTCATCCTCGCTTCCTCATAGTTCGTAGGTTCATCATGGTCTATTAACATGACTTCCAGAATAGGATTACCATACCACTCTGGTGCGGACCGTACTCTGGTTGACCTACGAGATTCGGTAGTAACTTGATCTGAAATTTCATGATCATCATCATTAGCTTCTTCACTAATTGGTGTAGGAATCACTAATTAGCATCCCCAAAGCTTGGGTTTTGCATATTATTAGCACAACTGAAATTAATAGAATTTATAGTAAAATCATTGCAATCATGCTTTCATTCGAGGAGCTATCATGAATCACTTCATAAATTTCTTCATCATAATTTTCAGATTCACGAATCTCAAGCAAAACTTCATAAAGATAATCTAGTGCACTCAACTCACTAGCAATTGGTTCATCATAATTGGATCTCTTAAAAAGATTAGCAAGTGGATGAGGATCCATATCAATAAAGTTTTAGCAAGCGAAGATGCAAGCAAATAGAAGACACATGGCACACAAGCAAAGATAGCAAATGAGCAAAAAGGCGAACGAAAAAGAAGATGAATAAAACGGCAAATTTTTGCGATGTGGGGGAGAGGAAAATGAGAGGCAAATGGCAAATAATGTAAATTGCGAAGAGATGAGATTTGTGATTAGGAACCTGGTATATGATGAAGATCCTCCCCGGCAATGGCGCCAGAAATTCCTTTTGATGTCGCTTGAAGCTACGTCGGTATTTCCCCAAAGAGGAAGGGATGATGCCACACAGCGGTGGTAGGTATTTCCCTCAAATATGAAACCAAGGTTATCGAACCAGTAGGAGAACCAAGAAACACAACGAAAACAGGCCCTGCACACAGATAACAAATCCTCACAACCCGACGTGTTAAAGGGGTTGTTAATCCCTTCCGGGGTACGGCGCCTCAAGATAGGCAAAGGACGTGAGGTAAATTCATAGTAGATTGATAGATCGAATGCCAAATAAAATAAATAGAAATAAAAAGCCGCAAGGTATTTTTGTATTTTTGGTTTAATAGATATGAAAATAAATGCAAGGAAAAAGTAGATCACAAAGGCAAATATATGAGAAAGAAGACCCGGGGGCCGTAGATTTCACTAGTGGCTTCTCTCGAGAAAAATAGCAAATGGTGGGTAAACAAATTACTGTTGGGAAATTGATAGAACTTCAAATAATTATGACGATATCCACGCAATGATCATTATATAGGCATCACGTCCAAGAATAGTAGACCCACTCCTGCCGGCATCTACTACTATTACTCCACACATCGACCACTATCCAACATGCATCTAGTGTATTAAGTTCATGGAGAAACAGAGTAATGCAATAAGAACGATGACATAATGTAGACAAGATCTATCTATGTAGAGATATACCCCATCGTTTTATGCTTAGTAGTAGCGATACATACGTGTCGTTTCCCTTTCTGTCACTGGGATCAAGCATCGTAAGATCGAACACACTACAAAGCACCTCTTCCCATTGCAAGATAAATAGATCAACTTGGCCAAACAAAACCCAAATATCTGAGAAGAAATACGAGGGTATAAGTGATCATGCATGTAAGAGATCAAAGAAACTCAAATTACTTTCATGGATATAAGAAGATATAACTGATCGTAAATTCGAAGTTCATCAGATCCCAACAAACACACCACAAAAGAGTTACATCATATGGATCTCCAAGAGACCATTGTATTGAGAATTCAGCGAGAGAGACAAAGCCATCTAGCTACTAACTACGGACCCGAAGGTCTACAAAGAACTACTCACACATCATCGGAGAGGCACCAATGGAGGTGGTGAACCCCATCCGAGATGGTGTCTAGATAGGATCTAGTGGTTCTGGACTCTGCAGCGGCTGGATGAATATTTCATCGACGACTCTAGAGTTTCTGGAATATAGGGGTATTTATAGAGCAAAGAGGCGGTCCGGGGGGCACCCAAGGTGGGCACAACCCACCAGGGCGCGCCTGGGCCTCCTGGCACGCCCTGGTGGGTTGTGCCTCCCTCGGGGCACCCCCCAGGCGCAGCCAGAGCCCGTTGTGTTCCTTCTGGCTCATAAAAAATCATTGTGGAGTTTCGTGGCATTTGGACTTCGTCTGATATTGATTTCCTGCGATGTAAAAACATGCAGAAAACATCAACTGGCACTTGGCACTGTGTCAATAGGTTAGTACCAAAAATGATATAAAATGACTATAAAATGATTATAAAACATCCAAGATTGATAATATAACAACATGGAACAATCAAAAATTATAGATACGTTGGAGACGTATCACGTATCTACTTTCCAAACTCTTTTGCCCTTGTTTTGGACTCTATTTTGCATGATTTGAATGGAACTAACCCAGGCTGACGCTGTTTTCAGTAGAATTGCCTTGGTGTTATTTTTGTGTAGAAATAAAAGTTCTTGGAATGACCTGAAAATTTACGGAGAATATTTTTGGAATAAATGAAAAAAATATTGGCAAAAGAATCAACTAGAGGGGACCCACCTGCTGTCCACAAGGGTGGAGGGCGCGCCCCCTACCTTGTGGGTCCCCTGGACCTCCACTGACGTCAACTCCAACTCTATATTTTCACTTTCGGGGAGATAAAAATTAAAGAGAAGGATTCATCACGTTTTACGACACAGAGCTGCCACCACCTCCTGTTCTTCATCGGGAGGGCAGATTTGGAGTATGTTCGGGGCTCGGGAGATGGGGATTCATTGCCATCATCATCACCAGCCTTCCTCCATCACCAATTTCATGATGCTCACCGCCGTGTGTGAGTAATTCCATCGTAGGCTTGCTGGACGGTGATGGGTTGGATGAGTGCTACCTTTGAGCATGCGTTGGTTTTCCCTTGAAGAGGAAAGGGTGATGCAACAAACTAGCGTAAGTATTTCCCTCAGTTTTTGAGAACCAAGATATCAATCCGGTAGGAGACTACACGCAAGTCCCTCCTACCTGCACAAACAATCAAGAACCTTGCAACCAACGCGATAAAGGGGTTGTCACTCCCTTCACAACCACTTGCAAAAGTGTGATCTGATAAAGATAATAAGATAAATATTTTTGGTATTTTTGTTGTATAGATTGAAAAGTAAAGATTGCAAAATAAATGGCGACAGAAATAGCTAGTTGACGGGAGATTAACATGATGGAAGATAGACCCGCGGGCCATAGTTTTCACTAATGGCTTCTCTCAAGATAGCATAATCTACGGTGGTTGAACAAATTACCGTCGATCAATTGATAGAAAAGCGCATAGTTATGAGAATATCTAGGCATGATCATGTATATAGGCATCATGTCCATGACAAGTAGACCGAAACGATTCTGCATCTACTACTATTACTCCACACATCGACCGCTATCCAGCATGCATCTAGAGTATTAAGTTCATAAGAACAAAGTAACACATTAGGCAAGATGACATGATGTAGAGGGATAAACTCAAGCAATATGAAATAAACCCCATCTTTTTATCCTCGATGGCAACAATACAATACGTGCCTTGCTGCCCCTGCTGTCACTAGGAAAGGACACAACAAGATTGAACCCAAAGCTAAGCACTTCTCCCATTGCAAGAAAGATCAATCTAGTAGGCCAAACCAAACTGATAATTCGAAGAGACTTGCAAAGATATTAAATCATGCGTATAAGAATTTAGAGAAGAATCAAATATAGTTCATAGATAATCTTGATCATAAACCCACAATTCATCGGATCTCGACAAACACACCGCAAAAAGAATTACATCGAATAGATCTCCAAGAGAATCGAGGAGAACTTTGTATTGAGATCCAAAGAGAGAGAAGAAGCCATCTAGCTAATAACTATGGACCCAAAGGTCTGTGGTAAACTACTCACACATCATCGGAGAGGCTATGGTGTTGATGTAGAAGCCCTTCGTGATCGATTCCTCCTCCGGCGGAGCACTGGAAAAGGCCCCAAGATGGGAGCTCACGGGTACAGAAGGTTGCGGCGGTGGAAATAGGGTTTCGTGGTGCTCCTGGATGTTTTCAGGGTACATGAGTATATATAGGCGAAAGTAGTAGGTCGGTGGAGCCACGAGGGGCCCACGAGGGTGGGGGCCGTGCCTACCCCTGTGGGTGCACCTCCCTACCTCGTGGCCGCCTCGTTGCTTCCTTGACATCCACTCTAACTCTCCCGGATTGCGTTTGTTCCAAAAATGATCCTCGCGAAGGTTTCATTCCGTTTGGATTCCGTTTGATATTTCTTTTCTGCTAAACACTGAAATAGGCAAAAAAACAACAATTTGCACTGGGCCTTCAGTTAATAGGTTAGTCCCAAAATTAATATAGAAGTGCATAATAAAGCCCATTAAACATCCAAAACAGATAATATAATAGCATGGAACAATAAAAAATTATAGATACGTTGAAGACGTATCAAGCACCCCCAAGCTTAATTCCTGCTCGTCCTCGAGTAGGTAAATGATAAAAATAGAATTTTTGATGTGGAATGCTACCTAGCATAATTCTCAATGTAATTTTCTTTATTGTAGAATGAATATTCAGATCCGAAAGATTCGAGACAAAAGTTTAATATTGACATAAAATTAATAATACTCCAAGCATACTAACAAAGCAATCATGGCTTCTCAAAATAACATGGCCAAAGAAAGTTATCCCTACAAAATCATATAGTCTGGCTATGCTATATCTTCATCACACAAAATATTTGAATCATGCACAACCTCGATGACAAGCCAAGCAATTGTTTCATACTTTTGATGTTCTCAAACTTTTTCAATTTTCACACAATACATGAACTTCAGCCATGGACATAGTGAAGGAAATATGCCCTAGAGGCAATAATAAAGTTATTATTTATTTCCTTATTTCATGATAAATGTTTATTATTCATGCTAGAATTGTATTAACCGGAAACTTAGTACATGTGTGAATACATAGACAAACAAAGTGTCACTAGTATGCCTCTACTTGACTAGCCCGTTGAATCAAAGATGGTTAAGTTTCCTAGCCATGGACATGAGTTGTCATTTGATTAACGGGATCGCATCATTAGAGAATGACGTGATTGACTTGACCCATTCCGTTAGCTTAGCACTTGATCGTTTAGTACATTGCCATTGCTTTCTTCATGACTTATACATGTTCCTATGACTATGAGATTATGCAACTCCCGAATACCGGAGGAACACTTTGTGTGCTACCAGATGTCACAACGTAACTGGGTGATTATAAAGGTGGTCTACAGGTGTCTCCGAAGGTACTTGTTGAGTTGGCGTATTTCCAGATTAGGATTTGTCACTCCGATTGTCGGAGAGGTATCTCTGGGCCCTCTCGGTAATGCACATCACTATAAGCCTTGCAAGCAATGTGACAAATGAGTTAGTTGCGGGATGATGCATTACAGAACGAGTAAAGAGACTTGTCAGTAACGAGATTGAGCTAGGTATTGAGATACCGACGATCGAATCTCAGGCAAGTAACATACCGATGACAAAGGGAACAATGTATGTTGTTATGCGGTTTGACCGATAAAGATCTTCGTAGAATATATGGGAGACAATATGAGCATCCAGGTTCCGCAATTGGTTACTGACCGGAGATGTCTCTCGGTCATGTCTACATAGTTCTCGAACCCGTAGGGTCCGCACGCTTAACGTTCGGTGATGATTTATATTATGAGTTATGTGTTTTGATGTACCGAAGGTAGTTCAGAGTCCCGGATGAGATCGGGGACATGACGAGGAGTCTCGAAATGGTCGAGACGTAAAGATCGATATATTGGATGACTATGTTCGGACACCAGAAGTGTTTCGGGAGGTTTCAGACATTTACCGGAGTACCGTGGGGTTACCGGAACCCCCCGGGGAGTATATTGGGCCTAATGGGCCTTGGTGGGAGAAGAGGAGGGGCGGCCAGGGCAGCCGCGCGCCCCCTCCCCCTCTAGTCCGAATTGGACAAGGAGGGGGGCGGCGCCCCCTTCTTTCCTTATCCTCCTCTCTCCCTTCCTTCCCTTCTCCTACTCTAACAAGGAAAGGTGGAGTCCTACTCTCGGTGGGAGTAGGACTCCCCCCTTGGCGCGCCCACCTCCCAGCCGACCGCCTCCCCCCTTGCTCCTTTATATACGGGGGCTGGGGGCACCTCTAGACACAACAATTGATCATTGATCTCTTAGCCTTGTGCGGTGGCCCCCTCCACCATATTCCACCTCAGTAATATCGTAGCAGTGCTTAGGTGAAGCCCTACGTCGGTAGCATCATCAACACCGTCATCACACCATCGTGCTGACGGAACTCTCCCGCAAAGCTCTGCTGGATCGGAGTTTGTGGGACGTCATCGAGCTGAACATGTGCTGAACTCGGAGGTGCTGTACATTCGGTACTTGGATCGGTCGGATCGTGAAGACGTACGACTACATCAACCACGTTGTGCTAACGCTTCCTCTTACGGTCTACGAGGGTACATGGGCAACACTCTCCCCTCTCGTTGCTATGCATCACCATGATCTTGCGTGTGCGTGGGAAAATTTTGAAATTACTACGTTCCCCTATAGTGGCATCCGAGCCAGGTTTATGCATAGATGTTATATGCACGAGTAGAACACAAGTGAGTTGTGGGCGATACAATTCATACTGCTTACCGGCATGTCATACTTTGGTTCGGCGGTATTGTTGGATGAAGCGGCCCGGACCGACATTACGCGTACGCTTACGCGAGACTGGTTCTACCGACATGCTTTGCACACAGGTGGCTGGTGGGTGTCAGTTTCTCCAACTTTAGTTGAACCGAATGTGACTACGCCCGGTCTTTGAGAAGGTTAAAACAGCACTAACTTGATGAACTATCGTTGTGGTTTTGATGCGTAGGTAAGAACGGTTCTTGCTCAGCCCGTAGCAGCCACGTAAAACTTACAACAACAAAGTAGAGGACGTCTAACTTGTTTTTGCAGGGCATGTTGTGATGCGATATGGTCAAAACATGATGCTAAATTTTATTGTATGAGATGATCTTGTTTTGTAACAAAGTTACCGGCAAATGGCTGGAGCCATATGGTTGTCGCTTTATTGTATGCAATGCAATCGCCCTGTAATTGCTTTACTTTATCACTAAGTGGTAGCGATAGTCATAGAAGCAATAGTTAGCGTGACGTCAACGATGCTACGATGGAGATCAAGGTGTCACGCAGTGATGATGGTGATCATGACGATGCTTCGGAGATGGAGATCACAAGCACAAGATGATGATGGCCATATCATATCACTTATATTGACTGCATGTGATGTTTATCCTTTATGCGTCTTATTTTGCTTTGATTGACGGTAGCATTATAAGATGATCTCTCACTAAATTTCAAGGTAAAAGTGTTCTCCCTGAGTATGCACCGTTGCCAAAGTTCGTCGTGCCGAGACACCACGTGATGATCGGGTGTGATAAGCTCTATGTTCATCTACAACGGGTGCAAGCCAGTTTTGCACACGCAGAATACTCAGGTTAAACTTGACGAGCCTAGCATATGCAGATATGGCCTCGGAACACTAGAGACTGAAAGGTCGAGCGTGAATCATATAGTAGATATGATCAACATAGTGATGTTCACCATTGAAAACTACTCCATCTCACGTGATGATTGGACATGGTTTAGTTGATTTGGATCACGTGATCACTTAGATGATTAGAGGGATGTCTATCTAAGTGGGAGTTCTTAAGTAATATGATTAATTGAACTTTAATTTATCATGAACTTAGTCCTGATAGTATTTTGCAAATTATGTTGTAGATCAATAGCTCACGTTGTTGCTTCCCTATATTTATTTTTTATATGTTCCTAGAGAAAAACTATGTTAAAAAATGATAGTAGCAATGATGCGGACTGGGTCCGTGATCTGAGGTTTATCCTCGTTGCTGCACAGAAGACTTATGTCCTTGATGCACCGCTAGGTGACAAACCTACTGCAGGAGCAGATGCAGACGTTATGAACGTTCGGCTAGCTCAATATGATGACTACTTGATAGTTTAGTGCACCATGCTTAACGGCTTAGAATCGGGACTTCAAAGACGTTTTGAACGTCATGGACCATATGAGATGTTCCAGGAGTTGAAGTTAATATTTCAAGCAAATACCCGAGTTGAGAGATATGAAGTCTCCAACAAGTTCTATAGCTAAAAGATGGAGGAGAATCGCTCAACTAGTGAGCATGTGCTCAGATTGTCTGGGTACTTCAATCGCTTGAATCAAGTGGGAGTTAATCTTCCAGATAAGATAGTGATTGACAGAATTCTCTAGTCACCATCACTAAGTTACTAGAACTTCGTGATGAACTACAGTATGCAAGGGATGACGAAAATGATTCCTGAGCTCTTCGTGATGTTGAAATCAACGAAGGTAGAAATCAAGAAAGAGCATCAAGTGTTGATGATTGACAAGACCACTAGTTTCAAGAAAAGGGCAAAGGGAAAGAAAGGGAAACTTCAAGTAGAATGGCAAACAAGTTGTCACTCCCGTGAAGAAGACCAAAGCTGGACCAAAGCCTGAAACTGAGTGCTTACACTGCAAAGGAAATGGTCACTGGAGGTGGAAATGCCCTGAATATTTGGTGGATAAAGAAGGATGGCAAAGTGAACACGGGTATATTTGATATACAGGTTATTGATGTGTACCATACTAGTGTTTATAGTAGCCCTTGAGTATTTGATACTTGTTCGGTTGCTAAAAATTAGTAACTCGAAACAGGAGTTACAGAATAAACAAAGACTAGTTGAGGGTGAAGTGACGATGTGTGCTGGAAGTGGTTCCAAGATTGATATGATCATCATCACATACTCCCTATACTTTCGGGATTAGTGTCAAACCTAAATAAATGTCATTTGGCGTTTGTGTTGAGCATGAATATGATTTGATCATGTTTATTGCAATACGGTTATTCACTTAAAGTCAGAGAATAATTGTTGTTCTGTTTACATGAATAAAACCTTCGATGGTGATACACCCAATGAAAATAGTTTGTTGGATCTCGATCATAGTGACACACATATTCATAATATTGATGCCAAAAGATGCAAAGTTGATAATGATAGTGCAACTTTTTTGTGGCACTGCCGTTTGGGTCATATCGGTGTAAAGCGCATGAAGAAACTCCATAAAGATGGATTTTTGGAATCACTTGGTTATGAATCATTTGATACTTGCGAACCGTGCCTTTTGGGCAAGATGACTAAAACTCCGTTCTCCAAAACAATGGAACGAGCTACTGACTTGTTGGAAATAATACATACCGATGTATGCGGTCCAATGAGTGTTGATGCTCGTGGCGGGTATCGTTATTTTCTGACCTTCACAGATGATTTGAGTAGATGTGAGTATATCTACTTAATGAAGCACAAGTCTGAAACATTTTAAAAGTTTAAAGAATTTCAGAGTGAAGTGGAAAATCATCGTAACAAGAAAATAAAGTTTCTACGATCTGATCACGGAGACGAATATTTGAGTTGCGAGTTTGGTCTTCATTTGAAACAATGTGAAATAGTTTCGCAACTCACGCCACCTGGAACACCACAATGTAATGGTGTCTCTGAACGTCGTAATCGTACTTTACTAGATATGGTGCGATCTATGATGTCTCTTATCGATTTACCACTATCGTTTTGGGGTTATGCATTAGAGACAACTGCATTCACGTTAAATAGGCACCATCTAAATCCGTTGAGACGACACCATATGAACTGTGGTTTGACAAGACACCAAAGTTGTCGTTTCTTAAAGTTTGGGGCTGTGATGCTTATGTGAAAAAGTTTCAACCTGATAAGCTCGAACTCAAATTGGAGAAGTGCGTCTTCATAGTATACCCAAAAGAGGTAGTTGGGTACACCTCCTATCATAGATCCAAAGGCAAGATATTCATTGCTAAGAATGGATCCTTTCTAGAGAAGGAGTTTCTCTCGAAAGAAGTGAGTGGGAGGAAAGTAGAACTTGATGAGGTAACTGTACCTGCTCCCTTATTGGAAAGTAGTTCATCACAGAAATCTGTTCATGTGACTCCTACACCAATTATTGAGGAAGCTAATGATGATGATCATGTAACTTCAGATCAAGTTACTACCAAATCTCGTAGGTCAACCAGAGTAAGATCCGCATCAGAGTGATACGGTAATCATGTTCTGGAGGTCATGTTACTTGACCATGACGAACCTACGAACTATGAGGAAGCGATGATGACCCCAGATTCCGCAAAATGGCTTGAGGCCATGAAATCTGAGATGGGATCCATTTATGAGAACAAAGTGTGGACTTTGATTGACTTGTCCGATGATTGGCAAGCCATATAAAAATAAATGGATCTTCAAGAGGAAGACAGACGCTGATAGTAGTGTTACTATCTACAAAGCTCAACTTGTCGCAAAAAGTTTTTCGACAAGTTTAAGATGTTGAATATGATGAGATTTCCTCACTCGTATCGATGCTTAAGTCTGTCCAAATCATGTTAGCAATTGCCACATTTTATGAAATGTGGCAAATGGATGTCAAAACTGCATTCCTTAATGGATTTGTTAAAGAAGAGTTGTATATGATGCAACCAGAAGGTTTTGTCAATCCTAAAGGTGCTAACAAAATGTGCAAGCTCCAGCGATCCATCTATGGACTGGTGCAAGCATCTCGGAGTTGGAATATACGCTTTGATGAGTTGATCAAAGCATATGGTTTTATACAGACTTTTGGATAAGACCTGTATTTACAAGAAAGTGAGTGGGAGCTCTATAGAATTTCTAAAACTATATGTAGATGACATATTGTTGATTGGAAATGATATAGAAGTTCTGGATAGCATAAAAGGATACTTGAATAAGAGATTTTTCAAAGAAAGACCTCGGTGAAGCTGCTTACACATTGAGCATCAAGATTTATATAGATAGATCAAGACGCTTGATAAGTTTTTGCAATGAGTACATACCTTGATAAGATTTTGAAGTAGTTTAAAATGGAACAGTCAAAGAAGGAGTTCTTGCCTATGTTGCAAGGTATGAAGTTGAGTAAGACTCAAAACCCGACCATGGCAGAAAAATAGAAAGAGAATGAAAAGTCATTCCCTATGCCTCAGTCATAGGTTCTATATAGTATGCTATGCTGTGTACTAGACCTATTGTATACCTTGCTCTGTATTTGGCAAGGGAGTACAGTTTTGATCTAGGAGTAGATCACTGGACAACGGTCAAGAATATCCTTAGTGAGGACCAAGGAAATGTTTCTCGATTATGGAGGTGATAAAAGAGTTTGTCGTAAAGAGTTACATCGGTGCAAGATTTTACATCGATCCAGATGACTCTAAGTCTCAATCTGGATACATATTGAAAGTGGGAGCAATTAGCTAGAGCAGCTCCGTGCAGAGCATTGTAGACATAGAATGTTTGCAAAATACATACGGCTCTGAATAAGACAGACCCGTTGACTAAACTCCTCTCACGAGCAAAACATGATCACACCTTAGTACTCTTTGGGTGCTAATCACATAGCAATGTGAACTAGATTATTGACTCTAGTAAACCCTTCGGGTATTAGTCACATGACGATGTGAACTATGGGTGTTAATCACATACAGATGTGAATATTGCTGTTAAATCACATGGTGATGTGAACTAGATTATTGACTCTAGTGCAAGTGGGAGACTGAAGGAAATATGCCCTAGAGGCAATAATAAAGTTATTATTTATTTCCTTATTTCATGATAAATGTTTATTATTCATGCTAGAATTGTATTAACAGGAAACTTAGTACATGTGTGAATACATAGACAAACAAAGTGTCACTAGTATGCCTATACTTGACTAGCTCGTTGAATCAAAGATGGTTAAGTTTCCTAGCCATGGACATGAGTTGTCATTTGATTAATGGGATCACATTATTAGAGAATGATGTGATTGACTTGACCCATTCCGTTAGCTTATCACTTGATCATTTAGTATACTGTTGTTGCTTTCTTCATGACTTATACATGTTCCTATGACTATGAGATTATGCAACTCCCGAATACCGGAGGAACACTTTGTGTGCTACCAAATGTCACAATGAAACTGGGTGATTATAATGGTGCTCTACAGGTGTCTCCGAAGGTACTTGTTGAGTTGGCGTATTTCGAGATTAGGATTTGTCACTCCGATTGTCGGAGAGGTATCTCTGGGCCCTCTTGGTAATGCACATCACTATAAGCCTTGCAAGCAATGTGACTAATGAGTTAGTTGCGGGACGATGCATTACAGGACGAGTAAAGAGACTTGTCGGTAACGAGATTGAGCTAGGTTTTGAGATACCGATGATCGAATCTCGGGCAAGTAACATACCGATGACAAAAGGAACACCGTATGTTGTTATGCGGTTTGACCGATAAAGATCTTCATAGAATATGTGGGAGCCAATATGAGCATCCAAGTTCCGCTATTGGTTATTGACCGGAGATGTGTCTCGGTCATTTCTACATAGTTCTCGAACCCGTAGGGTTTGCACGCTTAACGTTCGGTGACTATTTATATATGAGTTATGTGTTTTGATGTACCGAAGGTAGTTCGGAGTCCCGGATGAGATCGGGGACATGACGAGGAGTCTCGAAATGGTTGAGACGTAAAGATTGATATATTAGATGACTATGTTCGGATACCGGAAGTGTTTCGGGAGGTTTCAGACATTTACCGGAGTACCGGGGGGTTACCGGAACCCCCCGGGGAATATATTGGGCCTAATGGGCCTTGGTGGGAGAAGAGGAGGGGCGGACAGGGTAGCCGCGCGCCCCATCGCCCTTTAGTCCGAATTGGCCAAGGAGGGGGGGGCGGCGCCCCCTTCTTTCCTTCTCGTCCTCTCTCCCTTCCTTCCCTTCTCCTACTCTAACAAAGAAAGGTGGAGTCCTACTCCCGGTGGGAGTAGGACTTCCCCCTTGGTGCACCCACCTCCTGGCCGGCCACCTCCCCCCTTGCTCCTTTATATACGGGGGCAGGGGGCACCTCTAGACACAACAATTGATCATTGATCTCTTAGCGGTGTGCGGTGCCCCCTCCACCATATTCCACCTCAGTAATATCGTAGCAGTGCTTAGGCGAAGCCCTGCGTCGGTAGCATCATCAACACCGTCATCACGCCGTCATGCTGACGGAACTCTCCCGCAAAGCTCTGCTGGATCGGAGTTCATGGGACGTCATCGAGCTGAACGTGTGCTAAACTCGAAGGTGCCGTACGTTCGGTATTTGGATCGATCGGATCGTGAAGACGTACGACTACATCAACCGCGTTGTGCTAACGCTTCTTCTTACGGTCTATGAGGGTACATGGACAACACTCTCCCCTCTCGTTGCTATGCATCACCATGATCTTGCGCGTGCGTAGGATTTTTTTTGAAATTACTACGTTCCCCTACACATAGCACTATATGTGGAATAGAATATTGGTTGTGGAGAAGACAAAAAGGAGAAGATAGTCTCACATCAACTAGGCGTATCAACGGGCTATGGAGATGCCCATCAATAGATATCAATGTGAGTGAGTAGGGATTGCCATGCAACGGATGCACTAGAGCTATAAGTGTATGAAAGCTCAACAAAAGAAACTAAGTGGGTGTGCATCCAACTCGCTTGCTCACGAAGACCTAGGGCATTTTGAGGAAGCCCATCATTGGAATATACAAGCCAAGTTCTATAATGTAAAATTCCCACTAGTAAATGAAAGTGACAACATAGGAGACTCTCTATCATGAAGATCACGGTGCTACTTTGAAGCACAAGTGTGGTAAAAGGATAGTAACATTGTTCCTTCTCTCTTTTTCTCTCATTTTTTGTTTGGGCCTTTTTCTCTTTTTTTATGGCCTCTTTTTTTCTCTTTTTTTTTCTTTTTTCTGTAGTGTCATCCTGACTTGTGGGGAAATCATAGTCTACATCATCCTTTCCTCACTTGGGACAATGCTCTAATAATGATGGTCATCACACTTTTATTTACTTACAACTCGAGAATTACAACTCAATACTTAGAACAAAATATGACTCTATGTGAATGCCTCCGGCGGTACCGGGATATGCAATGAATCAAGAGTGACATGTATGAGAGAATTATAAAGGTGGCTTTTCCACAAATACGATGTCAAGTACATGATCATGCAAAGCAATATGACAATGATGGAGCGTGTCATAATAAACGGAACGGTGGTAAGTTGCATGGCAATATATCTCGGAATGGCTATGGAAATGCCATAATAGGTAGGTATGGTGGCTGTTTTGAGGAAGGTATATGGTGGGTGTATGATACCGGCGAAAGGTGCACGGTATTAGAGAGGCTAGCAATGGTGGTAGGGTGATAGTGTGTATAATCCATGGACTCAACATTAGTCATAAAGAACTCACATACTTATTGCAAAAATCTATTAGTTATCGAAACGAAGTACTATGGGCATGCTCCTAGGGGGATAGATTGGTAGGAAAAGATCATCGCTCGTCCCCGACCGCCACTCATAAGGAAGACAATCAATAAATAAATCATGCTCCGACTTCATCACATAACGGTTCACCATACGTGCATGCTACGAGAATCACAAACTTTAGAACAAGTATTTCTCAAATTCATAACTACTCAACTAGCATTACTCTAATATCACCATCTTTATATCTCAAAACAATCATAAAGAATCAAACTTCTCATAGTATTCAATGCACTTTATATGATAGTTTTTATTATACCCATCTTGGATGCTCATCATATTAGGACTAATTTTATAGCCAAAGCAAATTACCATGCTGTTCTAACAGACTCTCAAAATAATATAAGTGAAGCATGAGAGATCAATAATTTCTATAAAATAAAACCACCACCGTGCTCTAAAAGATATAAGTGAAGCACTAGAGCGAAATTATATAGCTCAAAAGATATAAGTGAAGCACATAGAGTATTCTAATAAATTCCGATTCATGTGTTTTTCTCCAAAAGGTGTGTACAGAAGGATGATTTTGGTAAACTAAAAAGCAAAGACTCAAATCATACAAGACGCTCCAAGCAAAACACATATCATGTGGTGAATAAAAATATAGCCTCAAGTAAAGTTAACGATAGATAAAGACGAAAGAGGGGATGCCTTCTGGGGCATCCCCAAGCTTAGGCTTTTGGTTGTCCTTGAATTTTACCTTGGGGTGCCTTGGGCATCCCCAAGCTTAGGCTCTTGCCACTCCTTATTCCAAAATTCATCAAATCTTTACCCGAAACTTGAAAACTTCACAACACAAAACTCAACAGAAAATCTCATGAGCTCCGTTAGTATAAGAAAACAAATCACCACCTCAAGGTACTGTAATGAACTCATTTTTTATTTATATTGGTGTTAAACCTACTGTATTCCAACTTCTTTATGGTTCGTACCCCCCCGATACTAGCCATAGATTCATCAAAATAAGCAAACAACACATGAAAAACATAATCTGTCAAAAATAGAACAGTCTGTAGCAATCAGATTTGTTCGAATACTTCTGGAACTCCAAAAATTCTGAAAAACTAGGACAACCTGGATAATTTGTATGTTGATCTACTGCAAAAACAATTAGCAGTTTATCACGTTCTGGTGAATTTTAACAATTATTTTTGTGAGCACAAAGTTTCTGTCTTTTTCAGCAAGATCAAACAATTATCACCCAAGAAGATCCTATTGGTCCTACTTGGCACAAACACTAACTAAAACATAAAAACACATCTAAACAAAAGCTAGATGAATTATTTATTACTATACAGAAATAAAAATCATAAAACAAAAATAAAATTGGGTTGCCTCCCAACAAACGCTATCGTTTAACGCCCATAGCTAGGCATAAAAACAAGAATAGATCTAGGCATTGTCATCTTTGGTGTTGGGAAAGAAAATAGAAAATTTCTTATCTATAACATTTATCTTTCTATTTTGAGAAAGGATGTGGCCATTAATGGTGGAAGAAAGATTAAGCACGCTACGAAAATTTGCATCTAAGCTAGCATTCATTTCTTTGATAATTTCATTTTGATAAAAGCACAAAAGAGAGGTGGATTCAACCTTCTCACTCATGGGATTCCCAAATATAGTTTTCATCTTTTCATAGGTATCTATGGGATCCCCCTCAAGAAAACCTTCTTCAAGAATAGAATCTAAAACTTGCTTGAACGAAGAGGGTAAGCCAACATAAAAGCTTTTTAGGTATATCTCAATTTGATATTGAGGCACATAGCTAGCTCGGATCCTTAATAACCTATCCCAAGCATCTTTTAAATACTCATCAAGTAAATAACAAAAAATTTCGGGATCATCTTCGTCGAAATTGTTCAAACCCTCATTGATAACCCCAATAGGTCTTTCCATAGCATCATTATTTATGAGCCTAGAGAGGACAGAGTGTAACGCCCCGGATGTAACTTTCCATAATTGTAACTCCAACTCTTGCCATTTCCAGCTATGTGATATGATATTTCCTTCGAGGTTGGGTTTTGTCTTCGTTTTGCATTTTGTTCATGTCAGGCTTTTCATCTCATTGCTTCTTGTGCATTGCATCATGTCATTTTGCAACCCAACTAAAACTCAACTAAATAAATTGTGTGGATCTTTGGTCCATTTAAATTGAGGGATATTCACAATGGTGATTTCTCTTTATAACATATCATCCCAATATTTTAGGGGGCTATAATAAATATTCCATTAATTTGGAATGGACCATCACACACTTGCAAAAATAAATCCCAATGCCTTTGTTATCACAATTCTTGGTGTCTAACTTTGCCATATACCCTTTTTCACTTTTCCAAGCACCACCTAATTTCTCAACATTTTTTGGAAATTTCAAATGCCCACTTCTTTTTCAAACCCATTTGAATTTAATTTAAATGAGTTCGAATGCAATCTTCACCCATGCTCACTTTCTATTTTTCTTGGTTCAAGCTCATTTTCATTAGTCCAGGAAAATTGTCCTTGTTCTCAAATTCTTTCCCTAACCCTCTCTTTCTTTTCTTCTCTCTAATTCTTTTCTGCTAAAGAATATGAGGGAGAGAGAGCCCAGCCATGCCTCTTGGGCCTAGCCAACCAGACCGACCCGTTCCCACAGCCCAGCCACTGCTCTGTTAACCCTAGCCCCGATCCCCTCCTCATCTCTTGCTCGACCCCCTCTCTCTTGTTCCCCTGCTCGCGCCGCCAGAGAGGAGCAGAGCCCTGCTCCTCCCGATCCACCTCGCCCATGCCTCCCCGCCGATCTCCCGTGCGCCGCCACCCACAGGAGAACCACCTCACGCGCACCCCCGCCGCCAGCGTCCATCCTCGTCCCGATCGGGAGAGGCTCCTGAGCCGCCGCCGCCGCCCGGATCCATCGTCCCCGACCCCATGACCGCCTCCCCATCATCATCTCCGGCAAGAGGTCGTCGCCAAGCTCAACGTCGCCCTCCTGCTTTTCCTCCTCGCTCGCCTCCTGCAGCCCGAGCACCACCGCCAGAGTTGCTCCGTCCGCCGCGCGCTACCCCGAGCCCCAAGCGCTGTCCCGACCTCTGCGACCAGTGCCTCCACTGCCTCACCGTTGCTGCGCCTCAAGCCCATCCGCGCGTCGTCCACACACTGGCGTCGTCTATGTCTCACGGTGTCGCACCAACTGTCTTCCTGGTGGCCGACCGCCTTGACCTCCTTTGCAAGGATAAGTCGCTGCCGCGCTCACCTCCTCAAACCTACCTCGTCGCCCCCCTATCCCGGCCCCATCTCCATGCCATGACCATTCGCCTCTGCTCGTGGCAAAGCTCCTCCTGTAGCTCTGCTTTGCTTGCGCCTCCCCTTCCTGATCTCGACCTCGAGCAGTTGCTCTTTCTATGCCCCGTGGTTAGTTTGGCAGTCCACCTTCACCTCCATGCTCAGTAACCTCCAAGACCACCGTTGCAACGTTGAGACATCTGCCCCGGAGTACCTCGAGTCCATCTACGACTAGGTGGACTCACCAAGTACCACAACCAACGCGTTTTGTTTCATCACCGTCAAGGCCGAGTGGATGCCAAGTACCAGGACGTCAAGTTCCTCGCCGGACCCGAACATCTACGAAACATGTACCACTACTTCCACTACCGTCGCCCCGAAGACGTTGGATTCCTCAAGTACCTCTCTGAAACGAACGTGTACAACTACTTCCCCTACGACCCGTGAACGACTACTTCCCTCGACGATTTTGAACTGCCCCGAAATGCATGCTTCAAAGGTATAACCGCCGAGATGATGACCCGTGGACGAATGCATATTGTCTGAGATGAACCGTATGTTTGCACCATGCCCGTTTGCTTCATGCACGTTCCTCCTCGTTTGCCATGCCATCGACCCGTGGGAACCCGGTAACCGGGATCACCCCACCATCTTTTGCATGTTCCGCACATCCGCACACTTGCTCTTTTGCACCGGTATCTCAATGAGTTGTCGAATCATCGAAATGTTGCCGTGGCACCATTTTTGTTGTAGTTGCCGTGGCACCCCTTTCGTTCCGCCACGATGACAAATGCTTCATAACATGCTCTTGTCAACATTTCATAAAATTGCATAAAACTTGTTTATGTCATCCGCATCATGATAACAACATTTAAAATGTTTAAAAGTGTGTTTGCATTAAATTGCTAAATAACATATGGGGATTTTCCGGAATTGTTGTTTGTTGTTTCCGGCCTCATTTAAACTTGCCTAAATAGTTAGATTAATTATGCTTCACCTCTTGCCATGTTTAACAAAATTTAATATTGATGAGTACCTAAACAAGAGTGAACTAAATAATTGTTGTGAAGTTCCGTCAATATGCAACTCATTGCATATTGAGCTCCACTTAATTTGTAGTATTGTTTGTTGCACTTTGCCATGCCATGCCTCTTTAAACTAGACATGCATCATACTTGTTTGTGCATCATGCCATGCTTATGTTATGGTTGTTTACCGTGTTGTTTGCTTCTTTCCGGTTGTGCTTCTCCTTGATAGTTCCAGTAATGTTGCGTTCGTGAGGAATTGTTCGACTACGTCCGTTCGTCTTCTTCATGGACTCGTTCTTCTTCCTAGCGGAATCTCAGGCAAGATGACCATTTCCCTGGATCTCACTACTATCATTTCTATGCTAGTTGCTTCGTTCTATCGCTATGTTGTGCTACCTATCACTTGCTCTTCAAGCCTCCCAAATTTCCATGTCAGCCTCTAACCTTTTCACCCTTCCTAGCAAGCCATTGCTTGGCTATGTTACCGCTTTGCTCAGCCCCTCTTATAGCGTTGTTAGTTGCAGGTGAAGTTGAAGATTGCTCCATGATGGATAGGATTATGTTGGGATATCACAATATCTCTTATTTAATTAATACATCTATATACTTGGTAAAGGGTGGAAGGCTCGGCCTTATACCTGGTGTTTTGTTCCACTCTTGCCGCCCTAGTTTCTGTCATACCGGTGTTATGTTCCTTGATTTTGCGTTCCTTACGCGGTTTGGTGATTTATGGGACCCCCTTGACAGTTCGCTTTGAATAAAACTCCCCAGCAAGGCCCAACCTTGGTTTTAACATTTGCCACCTAAGCCTTTTCCCCTTGGGTTCTGCAGACTCAAGGGTCATCTTTATTTTTACCCCCCGGGCCAGTGCTCGTCGTGAGTGTTGGTCCAACCTGTCAGCCGCCAGTGGTCACCAGGGGCAACTCTGGGCTGGCCTACCGGAAGTTTGGACAATCCGGTGTGCCCTGAGAACGAGATATGTGCAGCTCCTATCAGGATTTGTCGGCACATTCGGGCGGCTTTGCTGGTCTTGTTTTACCATTGTCGAAATGTCTTGTAACCGGGATTCCGAGACTAATTGGGTCTTCCTGGGAGAAGGAATATCCTTCGTTGACCGTGAGAGCTTGTGATGGGCTAAGTTGGGACACCCTTGCAGGGTATAAACTTTCGAGAGCCGTGCCCGCGGTTATGTGGCAGATGCGAATTTGTTAATATCCGGTTGTAGAGAACTTGACACCAGATTCGAATTAAAACGCATCAACCTTGTGTGTAGCCGTGATGGTCTCTTTTCGGTGGAGTCCGGGAAGTGAACACAGTTTTTTGGGTTATGTATGAACGTAAGTAGTTTCAGGATCACTTCTTGATCACTTCTAGCTACACGACCATTCCGTTGCTTCTCTTCTCGCTCTTATTGCGTATGTTAGCCACCATATTTGCTTAGTGCTTGCTGCAACTCCACCACATTACCACTTCCTACCCATAAGCTTAAATAGTCTTGATCTCGCGGGTTTTGAGATTGCTGAGTCCTCGTGACTCACCAGATACTATCAAAACAGTTGCAGGTGCCGATGATACCGGTGCAGGTGTTGCAACCGAGCTCAGATGGGAGCTCAACAGAGATCTTGGTCGTTGCTATGTTTTGTTTCATGTTGATTAGTAGTGGAGCCCAGTTGGGACGATCGAGGATCAGGCAGTTGGGTTATCTTCTTTTCTTTCAGCTTCGTCCATAGTCGGACTATGTGTGTGCTATGCATGATGTATGAATTATATGTTCATTGTGTGAAGTGGCGATTGTAAGCCAACTCTTTATCCCATTTTTGTTCATTACATGGGATTGTGTGAAGACCCTTCTTGCAACAAAATCACCATGCGGTTATGCCTCTAAGTCATGCTTCGACACGTGGGAGATATAGCCGCATCGTGGGTGTTACACAGAGGGACTATCCAAAGTGTTAAAACTCGGGAGAGAACCCTTAGCCTTTTTTGATTGGGCCATGGCGAAAGAAAAACAAACGTGAAAGAGGCGAATAAAATGGCAAAGGTAAAGTGGTGGAGAGCAAACGAGAGGCAAATGGCAAAAAATGTAATGCGAGGGAGAAGACTTTGTGATGGATACTTGGTATGTCTTGACTTGTGCGTAGATCTCCCCGGCAACGGTGCCAGAAATCCTTATTTCTATCACTTGAGCATGCGTTGGTTTTCCGTTGAAGAGGAAAGGGTGATGCAACAAAGTAGCGTAAGTATTTCCCTCAGTTTTTGAGAACCAAGGTATCAATCCAGTAGGAGACTACACGCAAGTCCCTCCTACCTGCACAAACAATCAAGAACCTTGCAACCAACTCGATAAAGGGGTTGTCAGTCCCTTCACGGGCACTTGCAAAAGTGAGATCTGACAAAGATAATAAGATAAATATTTTCGGTATTTTTGTTGTATAGATTGAAAAGTAAAGATTGCAAAATAAACGGCGACAGAAATAGCTACTTGACGGGAGATTAATATGATCGAAGATAGACCCAGGGGCCATAGGTTTCACTAGTGGCTTCTCTCAAGATAGCATAATCTACGGTGGGTGAACAAATTACTATCGAGCAATTGATAGAAAAGCGCATAGTTATAAGAATATCTAGGCATGATCATGTATATAGGCATCACGTCTGTGACAAGTAGACCGAAACGATTCTGCATCTACTACTATTACTCCACACATCGATCGCTATCCAGCATGCATCTAGAATATTAAGTTCATAAGAACAGAGTAACACATTAGGCAAGATGACGTGATGTAGAGGGATAAAATCAAGCAATATGAAATAAATCCCATCTTTTTATCCTCGATGGCAACAATACAATATGTGCCTTGCTGCCCCTGCTGTCATTGGGAAAGGACACAACAAGATTGAACCCAAAGCTAAGCACTTCTCCCATTGCAAGAAAGATCAATCTAGTAGACCAAACCAAACTGATAATTCGAAGAGACTTGCAAAGATATTAAATCATGCATATAAGAATTGAGAGAAGAATCAAATATTGTTCATAGATAATCTTGATCATAAACCCACAATTCATCGGATCTCGACAAACACACCGCAAAAAGAATTACATCAAATAGATCTTCAAGAGAATTGAGGAGAACTTTGTATTGAGATCCAAAGAGAGAGAAGAAGCCATCTAGCTAATAACTATGGACACGAAGGTCTGTGGTAAACTACTCACACATCATCGGAGAGGCTATGGTGTTGATGTAGAAGCCCTCCATGATCGATTCCCCCTCCAGCGGAGCACCGAAAAAGGCCCCAAGATGGGATCTCACGGGTACAGAAGGTTGCGGCGGTGGAAATAGAGTTTCGTGGTGCTCCTAGATGTTTTCAGGGTATATGAGTATATATAGGCGAAAGAAGTAGGTCAGTGGAGCCACGAGTGGCCCACGAGGGTGGGGGCACGCCTCCCTACCTCATGGCCGCCTTGTTGCTTCCTTGACGTCCACTCTAAGTCTCCTGGATTGCGTTTGTTCCAAAAATGATCCTCGCGAAGGTTTCATTCTGTTTGGATTCCGTTTGATATTCCTTTTCTGTGAAACACTGAAATAGGCAAAAAATAGCAATTTGCACTGGGCCTTCGTTAATAGGTTAGTCCAAAAAATAATTTAAAAGTGCATAATAAAGCCCATTAAACATTCAAAACAGATAATATAATAGCATGGAACAATAAAAGATTATAGATACATTGGAGACGTATCAATGAGATTTATCATGTAATCGAGTTAGTTTTGTTAGAATTTGATCTATAGTATCCACTATGTTCTAAGATTGATGTTGCTATGACTTTGCTATGCTTAATGCTTGTCACTAGGGCCCAAGTGCCATGATTTCAGATCTGAACCTATTATGTTTTCATGAATATATTTGTGTTCTTCCTATCTTGCAAGTTGTAGGCACCTATTACAAGTTATGATCCGCGTACCCCAAGGTGACAATAATTGGGATTCTTTCTGGTGATTACCGTTGTTTGAGGAGTTCATGTATTCACTAAATGTTAATGCTTTGGTCTGGTTCTCTATTCAAAGGAGGCCTTAATATCCCTTAGTTTCCATTAGGACCCCGCTGCCACGGGAGGGTAGGACAGAAGATGTCATGCAAGTTCTTTTCTATAAGCGCGTATGACTATATACGGAACACATGCCTACATTATATTGATGAATTGGAGCTAGTTGTGTGTCACCCTTGGTTATAACTGTTGCATGATGAATGCCATCCGACATAATTATCTATCATTGATCCATTGCCTACGAGCTTTTCACATATTGATCTTTGCTACGTTACTTTGTCGTTGCCACTGTTACAATTGCTACAAAATTACTATTGTTACTTTTGCCATCATTACCGTTACTTCCATACTACTTTGCTACTAGATACTTTGCTGCAGATATTAAGTCTTTCAGGTGTGGTTGAATTGACAACTCAGCTGCTAATACTTGAGAATATTCTTTGGCTCCCCTTGTGTAGAATCAATAAATTTGGGTTGAATACTCTACCCTCGAAAACTGTTGCGATCCCCTATACTTGTGGGTTATCAAAAAGATACTAAACTCCTAGATGATATTATGGCAAATTACTCTCAATGGCATACCAAAGATCTTCTACCAGTAAAAAGTGCATGCGATTGAAGAGATTAATACTTTGAGTGGAAAGATGGATGAACTTATGAAATTGATTGCTAGTAAGAGTGCTCCTATTGATCCTAATGATATGCCTTTGTCCACTTTGATTGAGAATAATAATAAATCTATGGATGTGAATTTTGTTGGTAGGAACAATTTTGGTAATAACGCATATAGCGGTAATTTCAACCCTAGGCCGTTTCCTAGTAATTCCTCTAATAATTATGGTAATTCGTACACAATTCTTATGGAAATTATAATAATATACCCTCTGATTTTGAGAATAATATTAAAGATTTCATTAATTCTCAAAATATTTTCAATGCTATGGTTGAAGAAAAGTTGCTTAAGATTGATGATTTGGCTAGAAACATTGATAGAATTTCTCATGAGATCGATTCTTTTAAGATTAGATCAATGCCACCCAAGATTGATATTAATGAGTCTCTGAAAGCTATTAAAATTTCTATTAATTAATGCAAAGATAGAACCGCTAGGATGCGCGCTAAGAGAGATTGGCTAGAAAAAAACATGCTTTTTCTAGTTTTTGTGATAATAATGATGAATATCTTAAAGTGATTGGTGTGACTCCTATTGAATCTTTGTTTGCTAATATAAATCTTGATAAAGATGGGACTAGATATGAGTCAATGTTAGCTACAGGGTGCCCCAATAATTTGGAGGGTGAAGATCTTAATGAAAAAATTGACAAAAGTGGGATTGGAGAGGTCATAACTTTATGTAGCGATGAACCCACTCTTTTGGATTTCAAGGACTTTAATTATGATAATTGTTCTTTGTTAGATTGCATTTCCTTGTTGCAATCCATGTTAAATTCACCTCATGCCTACAATCAAAATAAAGCTTTTACTGAACATATCATTGATGCTATGATGAAATCGTTTGAAGAAAAATTTGAATTGGAAGTTTCTATCCCTAGAAAGCTTTATGATGTGTGGGAACCTACTATTAAGATTAAAATTAAAGATTATGAGTGCAATGCTTTGTGTGATTTGGGTGCTAGTCTTTCCACTATTCCGAAAACTTTATGTGTTGTGCTTGGTTTCCATAAATTGGATGATTGTTCTTTGAATTTGCATCTAGCGGATTCCACTATTAAGAGAGCTATGGGAAGGATTAATGATGTTCTTATTGTTGCAAATAGGAATTATGTGCCCGTATATTTATCGTGCTTGATATAGAGTGCAATCCAGCATGTCCTATTATTCTTGGAAGACCTTTCCTTGGAACGATTGGCGCAATTATTGATATGAAAGAAGGAAACATTAGATTTCAATTTCCGCTAAGGAGGGGCATGGAACACTTTCCAATAAATAAAATTAAGTTGCCATATGAATCTACTATGAGGGCTACTTATGGATTTAATGACAAAGATGACAATACCTAGATCTATGTTATATGCCTATCTAGGGGCGTTAAACAATAGCGCTTGTTGGGTGGCAACCCATTTTTTTATTCTTATGTTTTTTGTTTTTGGTTCTGTTTTTCAATAAATACACATTATTAACTCTGTAGTAATTGTGTTTTGGTGTTTTAATTAGTGTTTGAGCCAAGTAAGACCTTTGGGATGGTTCATGGTGATAGTTGATTTGATCTTACTGAAAAACAGAAACTTTTGCGCTCATTGCCAGAATTTTAAAAAATTACAGAAACCTGCTTTTGATCTGATTTTTTACAAATGATTGATATAAAGATTGCCTAGTTTTTCCTAATTTTTCAGAATTTTTGGAGTTACAGAAGTATACGAAATTTCCAGATTAGTACAGACTTTTCTATTTTTGATAGATTCTGCTTTTATGCACTACAAAGAAAAGACACATCCGTGACATTTTGGGTCGAACGGATTTTTTTTCTGTCATACATATGACACTTCTATGACGATAATTGTGACAAAACCCGGTATCATCATAGATGTGGTGGGCTCCTACTTCTATGACAAAAAATCATGACAGAAAATGGGCTTTTCGTCCTGGGCGGGCCGGAGACGCAGCTGCATGACATGCTTTGGGTCGTCCATGACGGAAATAACCGTGGTAGAAGCGAGGGGGAGGAAAATTTCGGGGAGTTGCCGGTTACGGTGGGAGGTAGGGGGCCGAGCGATGCGCGTTTCTCTCGTACACGTACGCGCGTGTGTGCAAGGCGTTGGCTCTAACTGAACCCGAGCGAGGCGTTGGGCTCTAACTGAACCCGAGTGATTGCACTGCAGGCTACGCGTTACTGAACCCGAGCGATTGATCGATGGCTGTTAACTAAACCCGATCGAGCGATTCCTTCGCTACTGCTGCTAACTGAAGCCGATTGATTGGATGAACAGTGAGCGTTGCGGGGGGTTTGGATGAACAGTGAGTGGTGGCGTTGCCTCTGGATGAACAGGACCCCGTGGTGTGGAGGGCTGGATGAACAGTAGACGGTGGAGGGGTGCCCGTGGAGGGGTGGTTGAACAGGACCCCGTGGTGTGGAGGGCTGAATGAACAGTAGACGGTGGAGGGGTGGTTGAACAGTAGACGGTGGAGGGGTGGTTGAACAGTAGCTGGTGGAGTAGCACGCGGTGGAGGCTGGATGAACAGAAGCCTGTGGAGGCTGGAGGAGGTCGACGGTAGCCCGTGGAGGCTGGAGGAGGTCGACGGTGGAGATGAACAGTATCCCGTGGAGTCCCATTTTGCGGTACGCCACACCCCTCCCGATGAACATGACCCCCGTTTCGACCGTAGCGCTCCAACACAAGTCCGTTTCGTCCGTCTTGCGGTACGCCACACCCCTCCCGATCAACAGGACCCCTGTTTCGACCATAGGAGGTCCGTTTCCTCCGTTTTGCGGTACACCACACCCCTCCCGATCAACAGGACCCCCGTTTCGACCGTAGGAGGTCTGTTTCCTCCGTTTTGCGGTACGCCACACCCCTCCCGATCAACAGGACCCCATTCTGAACATAGTAGGTATATTTCCTCCGTTGTGCGCTATGCCAGGCCTCGTTTCCATCGCCTGTTCCGTCCAAGCCCTCCCGATGAAAACGACCACGCATTCCATTCCGACCCAGCCGGTTGGCTCCCACGCATTATGTTGCCTCCCGATGAACACGACGCATTCCGTTGCCTTCCCATGAACACGACGCATTCCGTTGCCTCCCCATGAACACGGCGATGACGCTATTTCTCCGTTCCGACCCAGCCATGTACACGAGCCCTGGCCGTACGTATGCGCGAGTAGGCGTTCGAGACCCCGCCCGTATGTACATATGTGGCCGTATTTTCTTTCTTGCACCCTGGTCGCTGTACGTACGTGTACATGCTATGTGCGTGCCTCTACTACGACACGTGCACGCCTCTACATCCACAAGTATATATGTACGTACACGTTCGCGACCAGAATGACAACGCAACGTACGCTTCGACAAGGTGGGTCCCGACTGTCACACACTTCCTTGCCTGCGAAGATGTAGATGGTGGGTCCCAGCAGTCAGGGGGGCGAATCGTTTTGGTTTTTTTTGCCCGGACGTACTTCCTTGCGTGCGAAGATGTAGCTGGTGGGTCCTAGCAATCAGGGGGGAAACGTTTTTTTCGTGCTGGTGGCCCGTCCGGTGGGTCCCTGCTGTCAGGTGGAGGAATAATTATTTTGCGCGTAATAAGGAGGCACTTCCTTGCGGACGCCATGGACCCAGCTGTCAGCCTCTCCACGCACAGTACTCTTCCGATGGAAGTCGGTCGTTGACCAGATTGACCACGCCGCGCCGAGAGCACCACGGCGGTGGACGACGGCGAGGCCTAGGAAGGGGACGACATGGAGCCGGGGAAGACGCAGCAGTGGATGCCCACGCGAAGAGGAGTACGAGGGTGAGGCTGCCGTCGCCGCAGAATAACAGGGGGTGTGGATGAGTAGAGGGATGGCCTGGCCAGCTGTGGGAGTAGTAGGGGGCGGTGAGGCCTCCGCGGCTGTTCATCACAGCCGGCCACGGGAGGCAGGAGCATGCGACACGACCGACGCTACTTTGGGCGGCTGGAGCACGAAGACCAGAGGTTGAAGAAGCACTACGGCCGTTGGATGGATATCGTACGGTCACTGGAGCTAGAGTCGTTCATATTGACTAAGTTGACAAAGCCCTCCGTCCCCGTAAACTTAATAGGCCCACAAGTCAGCCTCCCACCAAGGCGAGTCCCAGCTAGCAGGGGGAGTATTCATTTTTTGTGCGTAATAAGGAGACATTTCCGGTGGGTCCGAGCTGACAGCGGGGGGAACATTTTTTTCATGAAATACAGAGACCCTTCCGGTGGGTCCCAGCTATCAGGTGGAGGAATCATTATATTGCATGTAATAAGGAGGCATTTTCCTGTGTGGGCCCCTATAGTCAGCCTCTTCCGGTGGCTGTTGTTTGTTGACCATGTTGACCTCGCCGCGCCGAGAGCACAAACGCGATGGACGAGGGCGAGGCCCAGGAAGAGAACAACCCGGAGCCAGCAAAGCCACCGCAGTGGATGCCCATGCTGAGAGGAGAACGAGCGATGACTGGTCGGCTGCGGGGTGAGGCTGACGTCGCCGGAAAATAACAGGATGTGTGTGTGGTTAGAGGGATGGCCTGGCGGCAGCACAGCCAGCCACGGGAGGAGCGAGCAGGCAGTCCCGCCGGCGCTAGTTTGGGCGGCTGGAGCAGGAAGATCAGAGATTGAAGAAGCACGGCGGCCGTTGGATGGACATCCAACAGTCACTACTGTGTGTTGACTAAGTTGACAAAGCCTTGCGTACGCGTCAAAAAAAATTAGGACAGCGTCATCATCAACCTAGTAGGCCCAAAAGTCAGCCTCCAAATCTGTGGAAAACAGCATACAGCCCATTAGCCATTATTTTCAATAATTTACAGCCCATTTGCTAATTCTTAAGGATATTTGAAGCCCATATTCTTTTTTATTAGCATTACAGACCATATATTCTAGGCACTGCTAAAAAATTCAATGAAATTTTGTATATTTCGGTGGGGTCCAAACTCTTCTAATCATGAAATTTCGAGTCACTTTATTCAAAAAATTATATCAAAATAAAATTCAAAAAACAATTCTCCACAAAAAAATAAATGAAATTTAGAATCTTAACTAGCAAGATGCCCGTTCGTTGCATGGAACATGAAGATGCATTTGTATGAGTAGTTTATCTTGTGGGAGAAAAGATGATATTTTAATGTAATTGCCAGTTGGCTTTGGTTTTTATAAGAGTAGAGAGTAGAGAAATCCTGAAAAAATGATATTTTAATGCAATTGCTGGTTGGCTTTGGTTTAAAAATTTACAGCCCATTTCTTACAACTTATAGCCCGTTTTCTGGGGAAGCCCATTTCTTATCCCTCCTCGTCTTGAAAGATTTGCAGCCCAGCAGGGCTAAGAAAAGCAAGTAGGCCTCGGTTTTGGTATTCTCCAAAAAAAAGAATTGGGCTAGACAATTTCAGAAAGAAAAAATATATCAACTGGGCTCGTCATGTGCTTAATAAAAGCGTAAGCGTGGGCTAGACGGGCCACAGCCCCCGCACAACGCGTAGTTGAGCTCCGTCTCTGAAACTGAAAAACAACTAGGCAAGCCACTGGGTCCCTAGTGTTATCCGCTCGTTGTGTAATTTTCTCGTTTATTGACTACATTGAAAATGGCGTGGAACCTAGTTGTCAAACAATTAGGAGGAAGTATTTTTTTTGGCTTGTAATAACGAGGCACCTGCTTGCGAAATGCAATGACCCTGGTGGGTCCCTACTATCAGCCTCTCCACGTACAGTCATCTCCTAATTCCTCTTGGTTGTTGACCATGTTGACAACGCCAGACGCCGGCGGGCACAACAAGCTAACCAAGGCGGAGAACGACGGCAAGGTCTCGGACGGGAACGAACAACAGCCATGGAAGATGCGGCAGTGTAGTGGCAGGTGGAGGGGAGTACGAGGGCAACAACATGCAAGTCAAGCATACAAATGGTACAAAAAGCCCAAGGATTAATTGTTCATCAAATTTTTAGACAAAACCCAGATTGAACATGATAGTAACATCTAACCCAACCACTCGTTTTTGCAGTCACAAACAAATGGATCGGTCTGATCCATAAAATCAACATCCTGTGCAAAAAAAATATTATTTCAGGATGTCTACAACTTATTGTAAATATAAGCCGAGCATGTTTAGAAGCCCATTTGTCCACCTAAAACTTCTTTTTTTGCTGTTCAACATGTTCGTCCGTGAGAAATCTCTTGCTGTAAAAATTAAGCCTCATGGACAATAGTAACCTCGCGTTCAACAGGAAGAATGTGACAAAGCTTATGTTTGCCTGGTGGGATGCATATCGTCCCATCGTTATTGTCCTCAAACGAATGTCATGAGAACTGAGAAAATCCTTGTGCTTATTACGCCAATGATTGCTTATATGTTTTTCTCCATGTGGTTCTCCCTAAGTAGACATGAAGCTTGAAAAAAGTTAAGGTATGAAAAAAGAGTATGTCGAAAGAACGACAGCTGAACAGTTAATTCTAGTACAATATATACGGGCTTTCAATGTGCATGAAATCATCACCTCATGTATAAATTCTCCAGAGATCGAAAGCATCGCAGCAAGCCAATAATTATGTCCAGATCAAAACTATAGATTCTGATATATATGATGTTGACAGAATCTAGCAGCATTGATAGGCTATCAATGGACGAACTCTTCATTGAGCATATAACATAATATTAGTACCCAAAGTGTACTCCAAGATGATATAAAACTTATGCGCACAAATGAAAAATGTAGCATATGATTACAAATGTGTAGATGATAATATATGGTACCTGAAAAAGTGAGGAGCCAAACACCAACTCCTTGTGATTATTAAACGGGTCACGAATTACACCCAAGGTCTCCAGTTTGGGTGCAGAGACGACAGTTATTTCTGAAGGTGTATAACAATTGTGAAGGAGCAACCTTTCAAGTGAAGGGGCATCTTCGATGATGAGCTGCTGTCCTTTAAAACAAATTCCAATGCTTTTAAGGTGAGGCGACTTTATTTGGAGACAACTGATACCGATTTCTATTCCGAAAACAATCAGCAAGCGCTCCAGGGCAGGGCAACTGGAGTGGATGATGCTGTGTAGTGAGGCCTCCGACAGATAAACCACCACAAGCGAAAGTTTTTTTAGCAGTGGGAGTCGAAGCATTTGTACCAGATCGTCTGGTAGATGGCACAGGGCGAAGGTGGCGGTGTGGAGAGAGGAGGAAAACCGCGAGATGGACAACGGTGGTATGGGCACGAATTCTTGGTATGTTCGTGGTATGAAACTTCCGTGGTAATGGTAGAACTCAAACTGCTGGAGTTTTCCGAATTCAAGGGATGTCAGCCAAGCGTCCACCTTGCCGGGTATGGACAGCAGGTAGCTTGTCGGGATGTGGAGTCATTGAACGGGGCCCTACTGGTGAGAAGAGATGATGGCTCTGATGAGATCAAATTCAGGAAGGACAGATATCTGACGACAGTCGAGATTGAGGGGCGCGGTGCGCCATAGAGGGCGCCACCGAGTTGAGAGGACTTGTGTGCGGCAGCAATCCTTGGTGGGGAGAAGCGAGATGATCTCCTCAAGGATGACGCCTGGGAGATCGCTGATGCGGTCCACCAGAGATTCTACCGGTTCCTCAGATCCGGGTGGGGGGGCTCGCCGCTTCTCCCCGCGCTACCGGGTGCGGGATCTACAACCGGCGTCGCCACTGGCGTGAGCCTCATCTTCTTGGCGCTGGGGCCAGCCGACTCCATTTTCCTTGTGGGCGTCGCGCCGAGCTCACGGGTTTGAGCAGAGTAGCCAGAGACGAGCCTAGTGGCAGTGCGAGTGGGGAAGAAGGAGGGATGGGGATTTCTGTAGGAGTGGAAGAAGAGGAGCAGGCGTTTTCTGTACGAGTGAGGAAGAAGGTGAGCGGGGTTTTCTGGACGAGTGAGGAAGATTAGGGAGCGAGGGGAATTGGATGGGGAGACGGAAGCGGGAGATCGAGCTGTTCGTGTTTATAAGGCCCGCTGCAGTAACTACTCGCTTTTTCCCAAGAACCGCTCTCTTCTTTTGTGTTGCTGCATTGGAGTTGGTGCATGGGCTTGGCTGACTAGCCATACATGCAGGATGCATGTGCCCACCAGCCAGTGCATGCGCCTGGTTTGTTACTAGGCCTATTTAATAGGGTGGTTATGGAGTAAATTAAGGAGATTTATTTTCTCTGTGTGCATCCACCAAATTAGAGGATGCGGTACTGGATGCAGACACTCACATTAAACTAACATTCAGAAGAACAAAAGTTCAGCATGTCTATGCATCTCAATGATTCACCATACTATAACCAATATACAAAGTTGTGAGAAGGTGTGGAAATAAAGAAAATCGGTCAATGCTTCTCTGAGCAAAGGGCCTCCCTGCGCACGCATTAATTTCCTAGGCATGCTTGTTTCTTCTCAATGTTGCGAGCACTTTGAGCATGTTGGCAAATCCATAGCTAGCTAGCTGCCTCATCTTGCAATTGATGCTGACACATTTGCAGCAAACACATGAGGCAATAGAGATGACTCAACATGGGTCCATATTGTGCAGTTCCCCTGATATCATATTCATTGTCCTGAATCTAAAAAGATAGGAAAACAGTAGCTATACTTAAACGGTGTTGCAAAATAGTAGCACATATCAATAGCTCGGCATGACAAAACACGATCATCTGGACGAAGGGGATACTGACCAGCCTGAGGAAGATTACATATAATTTCATAAGTCCTTGGTTGATTTCCACCTTCGGCTGCACTGCTTGTTTGCTCCTCCACACATGACAGGATCGTTCCGCACTGCATTCAACAAGTCAACGTACGAATAAGCTAATTTCATATTGCGGTGGTCATTGGACCTAGTTACGAATGTAGGAATACCTGGAGCACCATGAGGTTAGCTGACAGCAGGTAGATGCAGCCATATAAATTTTGTGCGGTGCTACCAAAATTGAGGTTTGTATCCCTTCCCGTTATGAGAATTCTTCTTGAAGTTGGTAGAATGTGACGGCTTGTTCTTTGCATCAAACTTGCCTTTCCCCTGAAATTTGTTCTTGTTGTTTTGGGGCTGGTCGGGCTGGAAGTTCTTCTCGTGTACCATGTGGGCACTAGAAGCTCCCTCGGCGACCCGAGCACGTGTGTCTTTTGCTCTCGCCTTCTCCTCAAAATCAAGAGTGCTAATGAGATCCAAAACAGAAAACTCATGTCTCTTGTTTTTCAGAGAAGTAGCAAAATCGTTCCACGAAGGTGGAAGCTTGGCAATGATGGTCCCAGCAACAAATTTGTCTGGCAGCACACACTTAAAGTACTCAAGTTCCTTAGAGAGTGATTGTATCTCATGAGTCTGCTGAACAACAGAGCGCTCATCAGTCATCTTGTAGTCACAGAATTGCTCCATGACGTACAACTCGTTGCCAGCGCCCGAGGGCCCAAACGTGGCCTCGAGCGCAGCCACATGTCTTTGCCACTGTCAAATGACATATATGAATCCACAATGGAATCATCAAGAACACTCAGCAGGGCGGCTTTGAAGAGGGTATCCATGTTTTGAAAAGCTTCCTGATGTGTAGGATTAAGCTCGCCCTCAGGCTTACCCTTAGTGGCGTCATAGCAGTACATGATCTAAAACCAATATACTACTCTTGTGCGCCACCTTTTATATTGCACCCCCTTGAAAGTAGGCGGCTTCAAAAGCGCAGCAAAACCACTCGGAGTAAATTGCCCGTGATCAGGTTTTTGGATTGGATTGTTGAATATATGAGCAATTTAGTATGAGATTTAATCCGAATCAGCAGTAAATAGATCATGACGACAATTGTAAACATCAAAGTAATGATGCGGACTAAACCAGGATGACAGAATCACATACTATACAGCGGGAGCAAAACCGATGTGGTTGATGTTGTCACTCATGTCGTTGGTGAAGAGGTTACCGAGGTCGGGGAAGAAGGCTGTCGTTGAGGAAGTCGTCGCTGGCAGTAGTCACAGGAGTGTGCTCCCCAAAAACCTGATCGCCCCTCTCCCATACAGGATCACGAAAGGCGGGGTTCGGAGCACTGCTGTCCCTTCTCGCGGTGCACGCCGGAAGGAGGGCTGGAGAAGAATTGCGTGGTGGCGCTAAGATCTGGAACGGTGCGAAACCATATGATACAGCGGCGGCTAGGGTAGAGCATGTTAGGTCGGTCGTGCAAGTATAATAGTAGGCCTTTGGCCCCCAAACCCCACGTCCAAGTCAATAATAGCTCAAAAAAAAGTCAATAATAGCCCCACCAAGGTTTGTCTCAAAAAAAAACCGGAGTAATTAAGGCGTACGTTAGTCCCTTTAGTATAAATACAATATCATTAATAATGGCGCCACCTTTTGTCTCACAAAGTATGTTGGAGTACAACCGGCTACACGTTTACAATCCGCTTCTCTTCTCTCTCCTCTTCTCTCTCCTTCAACTAAGCACAAATACTATATTTAAATCCTTACAGCCTGCTTATGTCATCTAATTGTAGTACTTGCTCTAAAAGTTACTATCCACTGTGTAGTCTGAAATGCCGGGCGTGCAGTGGGTGGTGCCCTCGGTCGGCATGCTGCTTCAACGGCGGAAGCAGTGAGAGGTCGCGTCACCCTAACTTGCCATCAATGTGGAGCGGCGGGCTCAGCTGGCGCCGGGCGGGAAGCGCGCGCGGGAGGGGGGAGGGGTTTTTGTTGGGCCAAGAAGGTGAGAAGCCAACTTGGGATCGGTCCGGACGGGGAAATATCATGTGCTCCCATACTCTACATATGACACTAGTCTATGTTACTACTCCCTCCTTTCCGGTTTATAGAGATGTTTAGAGTAACATAGTAATATGTTATAGTACAACTTACTCCCCACTATGACCATCCTTGGCCTCTCCCAGTGCTCCACCATGTATAGCTGCTAAGCCTGCCACGTAGGCATAAAATATGATGTGGCACCAATAAACTAAGCACCTATGCATTGAAGACTTGAGTTACTAAGCCATTTAATGCACTTAGCACCTCATCTAAAGAGCATTAATAGTATAGCCAGTTGCTGGCTATAAGCCAGTGCCATGTCATCTACAGCCCATCTTATAGTCAACATGTACAATAGTAGATCAAAAGAGTGTTGTCGGTGTCAAAACCGGTGGATCTCGGGTAGGGGGTCCCGAACTGTGCGTCTAGGCGGATGGTAACAGGAGACAAGGGACACGATGTTTTACCCAGGTTCGGGCCCTCTTGATGGAGGTAAAACCCTACGTCCTGCTTGATTAATATTGATGATGTGTATAACAAGAGTGGATCTACCACGAGATCAAGGAGGCTAAACCATAGAAGCTAGCCTATGGTATGATTGTTGTAATGGATCTTGTGTCCTACGGACTAAACCATCCGGTTTATATAGACACTGGAGAGTGCTAGGGTTAAACAGAGTCGGTTACAATGGTAGGAGATCTACATATCCGTATCGCCAAGCTTGCCTTCCACGCCAAGGAAAGTCCCATCCGGACACGGGACGAAGTCTTCAATCTTGTATCTTCGTAGTCTTGGAGTCTGGCGGACAATGATAGTCCGGCTGTCCGGACACCCCCTAGTCCAGGACTCCCTTAGTTGCCCCTGAACCTGGCTTCAATGACGATGAGTCCGGCGCGCATAATGTTCGGCATTGCAAGGCGGGTTCCTCCTCCGAATAACCATAGAAGATTGTGAACACCAGGATAGTGTCCGGCTCTGCAAAATAAATTCCACATTCCACCGTAGAGAGAATAATATATACACAAGTTCAATCTGCTGACGTATTTTGCGGCATGACGTGACACCACTACCAAGCCTTTACTTGCATCGTTTTTTATTGTACCGCCTCAGCGCGTTTAGCGAAGCGGTTTCCTTGGCACGTCTTGTCGAAGCAGAGATCGTGTTCCCCTTATTCCGGGATTCTCATCAATACGGATGTGGGTAACCCAACCGCGCCATTGATGGTGGCGCTTGGGGGATAAGCGAGTTTTACCAGGCCGGTGGGGCCGCATAGTCTTCGTCCGCCTATATATAAGGGATAAGGATCCACATTTTCACCTACGCATTCTTCCTCCTTTGCTTATCCATTTCCGCGCACTCGAGCTCCAGCGCCCAAGTTCGTGCATCTCGTCTCAACCTTCTCCGACCATGTCCAGAGCGGGAGGCAAGTGGTTGGCCTCCACCGTTAAGGAGGAGCACATCACAAAGCTGCGCAGCGCCGGATACCTTTCCGGCGACATCGCGCACCGGCTGCCCGACGAGGGGCAGCTCATCCCCACCCCCAGGCCCCATGAGAGGGTCGTTTTCCTTCCCCACTTCCTCCGCGGACTGGGCTTTCCACTTCACCCCTTTGTCCGGGGGCTCATGTTCTACTACGGCCTGGATTTCCATGATCTGGTGCCGAACTTCATCCTCAACATCTCGACGTTTATCGTCGTGTGCGAGGCCTTCCTCTGCATCCAGCCCCACTTCGGCTTGTGGCTCAAGACCTTCAATGTCAAGCCGAAGGTAGTGAAGGGCACTCAAGCGGAGTGCGGAGGTGCCATGTTGGTCAAGATGCCCAACGTCCTTTGGTTCGAAGGGGCCTTCGTGGAATCCGTCAAAGGGTGGCAATCGGGGTGGTTCTATATCACCGAGCCGCGCGACCCTACATGGGCGGCGGCCCCCGAGTTCAGATCTGGTATCCCTATGCAGCTCACCTCCTGGAAAGAGAAGGGCTTGCTGTGGGGTAAATCGAAGGAGCTGAAGGGACTCCAAGCCTGTATCCAGAAGCTGGTGAACAAGAAGCTCAGGCTTGTTAACGTGGTCCAAGTCATGCTCGTCCGCCGGATTCTCCCATGCCAAGAACGGGCATTCAATCTGTGGGAGTTCGATCCGGAACAACACCAGGCGTTGAGCGGGCTCTTCGACACGACGTACGAAGGCGCCTGGAGGGTGCTGTTTAAGGGCGCCAAAGCCCCCGCATCCGCGACGGAAGATCGCGGATTTCACTCGCAGCGTCCAGCCGACGAGGTAAGTGATTCTACCCCTTTACGGGACACTAGTTGTTAATTGTTTGACCCTAAGCGGGTTTCAATTTCCCTTTTCCCTTGAAAGGACTGGATGAAGAAGGCCGAGCAGCTCATCTGCCCGGCTCCCATGCCAGAAAACCCAGTAGACGCCCGTCTAGCGGGGCTGCTGGTTCCGGCACCGCACGTGGTGCCGGAGAAGAAGGCCAAGAAGGTGGCCACGGGTACTCGAAAGAGTTCCCGTTTTCAGGTCTCCGATGACTCCGAGGCGGACTCCTCCCCCGAAGATGAGGAGGAGGAAGAAGACTCTCTCCCAGAGGAGGGAGAGAGGAAGAGGAAGGCTTCCCCAATAGGGGAGGCCGAAGGGTCCAAGAGGGGAAGAACTATTCCCTCGGACAGCTCTGCCAACACCAACGTTGGCGGCGAAGAGTGGCCTTCAAGGGCCAGGCCTCCGGCGAGATCGTAAGTATCCGGATTCCTGAATGATTTATAATTTATCTTTTGTGTCACATAGTGTCCTTCTAATGCCGCATACTGCCTGCAGTCCGGTCGATGATGATCTCCCCGCTTCATCGAGCGGGTCGTTGGCTCCGTCGGATGTGGATTCCATCCCGACTGCCTCCACCCCTGGCGCCGCTGAGGACGCCGAGGTGGGATCCCAGGAAGGGACCCATCAAGAGGAGGCTCCGGAGGCGCCGCAAGGCAGCCTCCCGGACTTTGCGCCGGACTCCACACCGGAACCCGCAGTGGTTCCGGAGTCTGGCAGGCGGCCCCTTCGCAAGAAGGGCAAGACCGTGACGCCGGCGGCCTCCGTCCAACCGGAGGCGCCGGACAACCTGCTGGAGGCGCTCCAAGGCGCTTCCATTGAGGAAGAACACCGCACTGTTATGAGTGCGGTGATTCAGAAGGTTCAGCTCGCCAAGAGCGAGCTGACCGAAGCCTGCAGTAGCCTTCTAACAGGCTTTGAGGTAAGAAGTTAAAATTATGTAGTGTAATACCGCATAGACAGTAGCCCCTGATGCTCAGTTCGGTGTTCGGAAAGAAAAGCCGGACTGAGGATCTAAGAAGATATACGCAGGGTTGCTAAGAAGTATGTCAATATGGGTTTGCAGGCTGCGCTGCTGACCTCTGCCGCACTGACTGCGGTGGTCGGTGCATTGAAGCAGGATCTCGAGCGGTCCGAGCAAGAGCTCGGCTGTGCCAAGAAGCAGCTCGAGGACAAAGAAGGTGAGTAACACCACTTTGAATAGTTACCTTACAGAAAAGGATTTAGGTTGCAATAAAAGAATAACAAGGATAACATGGGTACTGCAGGGCCACGAACAAGGTGGAACCCTAAAGGAGGCTGTGCCCGCGGCCGAACGTAATGCGGCCACCGAACGGGCAGAGCGAGAGAAGCAGGAGGCGCGGGTGGCGGAAGTGCGGCAGGAGCTCAGGCTCTCATGGAGAAGCATGAGAGTTTGGAGCGCGACTCAAAGACTCGAGAGTCCGAGCTCGCCTCGGCTCTCGAAAGTGCCAATTCCTTCAAGGCCGAGGCCCGTAAGGCCCTTCAGGAGGTTGAGGATATGAAGAAAATAGTAGCAGGTAAGGCATTTTTCATGCAAAGCAAGCATGTTAATGTAAACTACCTGACACTTACCCGAATTTGGAGCTCTCCAGGGGCGTTTGCAGATCTGCCTCGCATTGTGTCCGATGCCGCCGCATTCTACCGTGGCGAGGAGGGGAGCTCAACGGAGAAGGTCTTCTGGTCTCAGTACGCTGAGGCTGGCCATCCGGTGCCCCCTAGCGACCAGCTGAAACAGCTGGTCGAGCTCCACAAGGTAGCCGAGGAGGCCATGAAGGGCCTCATAGTCCGGATGTGGCCTGGACAGGCCATGCCTGGGAGCTACTTCGGCCTCGTGCGGCGGCTGGTGGATGCGTGCCCCTGGGTGGAGGTCATCAAGCGCTCCGCCTGTATTGAAGGTGCTCGTCGGGCCCTTGCCCGCGCAAAGGTGCACTGGTGCAGGCTGGATGCGGAGAGGCTTATCACCGATGCGCCGCCAGCGGGCAAGGAGTATCGTACGCCCGAGATGTACTATAAGACTGTCCTGAAGGGTGCCCGCAAGATTGCGGATGAGTGCCCCAGAGATGTAATTATTGAGTAGACTCACTATGTATTATACTGTGCGCTGAAAACTTTGTTCATATGCGTGAAGCAACGCTTGTTTGATTTAAAATATTACCTTCTGTGCGGCCGTTTATAAAATCTGAGAGATGGCAAGTCGTCGGCTTCAGCCCCCAAGCCACGAGTGCTGGGGTGTTCGGGATAAACTTGAGCACTCTTGTTCCCATTTTTGGGTCCATCTAGGGAGGCGCTCAACACAACGAACAAGGCAACCAGACTTATAATGCTTGAACAATCTCACTTAGCCATAGAATTCTATAATTTTAAATTTCGGCGAAGCCCCTAGTATTCGGAAGACCAAATTCGGGGCGCTATCCATGCCTTCGTCGGACATTATCAGGTACTTCGCTCAAAGCGGCATAAGTCTTTAGGGACCCGAAAAGACCTCTTGAACAGCGACCAGTCTCTCGCCTTATCATGCCAGTCAGTTTTAGCTTTCTCCACTGAGGCGCTCGCCCAGCTCAACCGGGGCGCAATCGCAGTGGTTCTCCCAGTGCCACTTTAGCCGACAGAACGGAACGTAAGGCACCAAAACGTGGGAGCCGGGCAAACCCAACTATTGACCCAAGACATGATTCGGAGCCGATTCATATAATGCTATAAGTTCTGGGTGCCGCACTTGTGAAAGTGTTCGGACTTATCACACCATAATGTGGGGAACATAAGCCCCTGGTGTATTCGGCCGTACCAAAATATACGGGTGCAAGATGTCATTAGTGAACATATATATAAAGTAATGCAATTACAGGCAAAAAGTGCTGCATTATTTATTCAAGGAATTCTATTATGAGTGTGGAAGGATACAAATAGTGCGGTAAGCAAGGGTTTGGACTAAATAAACATGTCCCCCTCCAGGGGTGGGCTGCGGACTGGTGTATATAATCGAATTTAATGCTCGTAATGGAGACCACCTGAGTGTTCGTCGCAGCCTTTTTCCCTCCCTGGCTGTTGCATCGTGAGTTCGGCGGGTTCGCCGCCGGACAGGGCCTCTGGTGAATGGAGTCCTGTGTATACAAAGAAGGAAAATAGAAAAGAAAAAAAGAGCGACACACTTGTAAGCCCCTGGTGTGGTTGAGCCGCACTCTGGGTCTATTGTGGTCGTGCCCCTCCCCCTAGGCCCATGATATCTCTAGAGCATAATGATGTACGCGGAGGGTTGGTCTTGCAATCATGCGAGGGCTGGGGTTGGGGCCGCATTGCTACGCGTGCTCGGAATGTGCCAGGTGGTCTTGGTTGATGTTGCTCCGGGCACGTTTGGCCGTGTCCGGCTGTTTAATGGCCGGACTCGAAAAGTGCCTTAGAAGGCTGCTCTGTACTTCTGCCGTGAGAGCCGCTGTATGTTCCTCTGTTCGGAGGGAGCCTTCCATATTTCCGTTGACCGTGATGACTCCACGAGGGCCTGGCATCTTGAGCTTGAGGTATGCGTAATGCGGCACCGCGTTGAACTTTGCAAACGCGGTTCGTCCGAGCAGAGCGTGATAGCCGCTGCGGAATGGGACTATGTTGAAGATTAACTCCTCGCTCCGGAAATTATTCGGGGATCCGAAGACCACTTCCAGTGTGACTGAGCCCGTACAATTGGCCTCAACACCTGGTATGACGCCTTTGAAGGTCGTCTTTGTAGGTTTAATCCTTGAGGGGTCTATGCCCATCTTGCGCACTGTATCCTGATAAAGCAGATTCAGGCTACTGCCGCCATCCATCAGGACTCTCGTGAGGTGAAATCCATCGACGATTGGGTCTAAAACCAATGCGGCAAATCTGCCATGGCGGATACTGGTCGGATGGTCTCTTCGATCGAAAGTGGTCGGGCAAGAGGACCATGGATTGAACTTAGGGGTGACTGGCTCCATCACATATACGTCCCTTAGTGCACGCTTCCGCTCCCTCTTGGGTATATGGGTTGCGTATATCATGTTCACCGTCCACACTTGTGGGGGGAAACCCTTCTGTCCTCTACTGTTCGGCGGTCGGGTCTCTTCTTCGTCATCGCTGTGCAGCCCCTTGTCATTGTTTTCAGCAATTAACTTGCCTGCCTGCTTAAATACCCAACAATCTCTGTTGGTGTGGTTAGCTGGCTTTTCGGGGGTGCCATGTATCTGGCATGAGCGGTCGAGTATTCGGTCCAAATTGGACGGACCCGGAGTGGTTCTTTTGAATGGCTTCTTCCGCTGACCGGGTTTAGAGCCTCGGAATCCAGCGTTGACTGACGTATCCTCCTTGTCATCACCGTTAACGCGGTGTTTATTTTTGCTTTGATGCGACCTGCCATTGTGGTCCTTAGTGTCCGGACTGCCAGCATTTTTGCTGAGGTTGTTGCTGCGAGCTAGCCAGCTATCCTCTCCCGCACAGAAGCGGGTCATTAATGATGTGAGGGCTGCCATGGATTTCGGCGTTTCCTGTCCTAGGTGTCGGGCTAGCCATTCGTCGCGGATGTTATGTTTGAAGGCTGCGAGGGCCTCTGCATCCGGACAATCAACAATTTGATTTTTCTTTGTTAAGAACCGTGTCCAGAATTGCCTGGCCGATTCGTCTGGCTGCTGGATTATGTGGCTTAGGTCATCGGCGTCTGGTGGTCGCACATATGTGCCCTGGAAGTTGTTGAGGAATGCGGCTTCCAGGTCCTCCCAACACCCAATTGACTCTACGGGCAAGCTGTTAAGCCAATGCCGAGCTGGTCCTTTAAGCTTGAGCGGGAGATATTTGATGGCGTGGATATCGTTGCCACGGGCCATATGGATGTGAAGGAGATAGTCTTCGATCCAAACCGCGGGGTCTGTCGTGCCATCATAGGATTCAATGTTTACGGGTTTAAACCCTTCAGGGATTTGATGATCCATTACTTCGTCAGTGAAGCATAGCGGGTGTGCGGCGCCTCTGTATTGAGCAATATCACGACGTAGCTCAAGTGAGCGTTGTCTTCTGGGTTCGGCCCGGCCGGAGTTTATGTATCCGGCTCGACGGTATTCGTCGTGGGTCGTGGGGCGCCCGTGTGATCCATAGATAGATCTGGATTGTCTTGCCTTATCCTCCAATATATCCCGCAAGTCCGGCGCGTTCCCCCGTGGCTTCATACTCTTCGAGCGATGACGGGGTATGGTCTTGATGGAAGGCCTGGATGCCTCTCTGTCGCGACCACGGGGTGGTCAGTCGGCCGTATTGTGCGCTGGTGATGAAGGTATGTATGCTTCCTCTTCTAATCGGGGGAGCAACTTGCGTTTTGGGTAGCTTTTGGAGGGGCGTTCGAGTTCATACTCTTTGGCCGCGAGGACCTCGGTCCATCTGTCGGCCAGCAGGTCTTGATCAGCTTGAAGCTGCTGCTGCTTTTTCTTTAGGCTATTTGCTGTGGCGATAAGCCTGTGTTTAAAATGCTCTTGTTCGACGGGATCCTCCGGCACGACGAATTCATCACCATTGAGGCTTGCCTCGTCTCCGGAGGGAGGTATGTAATTATCATCCTCGACCTCTTCGTCTACCGCTCTCTCGTGAGGGCTTGCTTCTGCATCCTCCTGCGCTGAATCTTGCTGGAGGGGATTGTCTTCGGCACTTTCTGGGGTGTTATTATCTCCTGTGACGGAATCTCCATTCTTGCTGTGGCGGGATTTAGAGCGGCGCCGCTGAGGTCGGCGCTTGGGCTGTTTTTTTAAGGAATCTGCCTCCGCTGCTTCTTCACCGTCCCCATCTTTTGGGGTGTCCACCATGTATATGTCATATGACGAGTTGGTCCTCCAGTGCCCTGTAGGCGCTGGTTCTTGTTCGCCTCCGGCATCGTCGTCCATACCGTCGATGTCTTTGGAGTCATAGTCTAGCATGTCGGTTAGATCGTCGACAGTGGCTACAAAGTGGGTGGTGGGTGGGCTTTGAATTTCTTCGCCGTCCGTATCCCAACCATCCTGGCCATAATCCGGCCAGGGCTCTCCAGATAGCGAGAGATGCTTTAGCAAATTTAGGATGTTGCCAAAGGGTGAGTGCTGAAAGATGTCCGCAGCGGTGAACTCCATGATCGGCGCCCAATCGGATTCGATTGGCGGGGGCGCAGGAGGTTCGGAGTCCGGCAGGGAGTCCGGCACCTCGGAGTCATGAGTTTTATAGGGGACAAGGTCAGTGTTCGGCTCCATCGCCGCGGTTGTTGCAGCTCCCGAGGTGGTGTCCAGCCACTCATCCTCGATCTACGCGATCGGCTCCGAACTATAGGTCGGAGCGGATTCATGTGCGGCCTCCAAGGCGCTGTCCAGCGGCAGAGCTAGATCATGCCCATCGCGACAGTGCGGCACGCTCGGCTGCGGATCGGATCCATTGAAGATCAAGTCTCCGCGGATGTCCGCCGTGAAGTTTAGGCTTCCAAATCTGACCTGACGGCCAGGGGCGTAGCTTTCGATCTGCTCCAGATGGCCAAGTGAATTAGCCCGTAGTGCGAAGCCGCCGAATACGAAGATCTGTCCGGGGAGAAAAGTCTCACCCTGGACGGCGTTGTTGATCGGGGAAGCCATCAAGCCTATCGGTGACGACACAGAGGAACTCTCAATGAAAGCACCAATGTCGGTGTCAAAACCGGCGGATCTCGGGTAGGGGTTCCCGAACTGTGCGTCTAGGCGGATGGTAACAGGAGACAAGGGACATGATGTTTTACCCAGGTTCGGGCCCTCTTGATGGAGGTAAAACCCTACGTCCTGCTTGATTAATATTGATGATGTGTATTACAAGAGTGGATCTACCACGAGATCAAGGAGGCTAAACCCTAGAAGCTAGACTATGGTATGATTTTTGTAATGGATGTTGAGTCCTACGGACTAAACCCTCCGGTTTATATAGACACCGGAGAGGGCTAGGGTTACACAGAGTCGGTTACAATGGTAGGAGATCTACATATCCGTATCGTCAAGCTTGCCTTCCACGTCAAGGAAAGTCCCATCCGGACACGGGACGAAGTCTTCAATCTTGTATCTTCGTAGTCTTGGAGTCCGGCGGACGATGATAGTCTGGCTGTCCGGACACCCCTAGTCCAGGACTCCCTCAAGTGTACTACTACTTTTTTGTTCTGTGGACCACCTTTCATTCTCACAAAGTTCCTAGGAGCACGTGCTAGAGATGGCTCTTCACGAAGAGCCCGCTTACCTTCTCTCTCCTCTTCTCTTTCCTCCAACTAAGCAGAAATATACTATAGTTTATTCCTTATAGCCCGCTAACTCAGCTCTATTGTACTTGCTCTAAGCACATCTAAGCAATTACTAGCACCCCCTTGACCGTGGACCTTGACGGTGTATGTGTAACGCCCCGGATTCGATGCGCCAGGTGTCTGCCAGTTATTCGCCATCACTGCCATGTCATGTGCTTGCGTGTTGCACTTTGCCATGTCATCTTATGCATCTCATATCATGTCATCATGTGCATCACATTTCGCATTCGTGTTTGTCTCATGCATCCGAGCATTTTCCCCGTTGTCCGTTTTGCAATCCGGCACTCCTATGTCCTCCGGCGTCCCCTTCTTCTCTCCTGTTGTGAGCGGGTGTTAAACATTCTCGGAATGGCCCGAGGTTTGCCAAGCGGCCTTGGTATAGCACCGGTAGACCACCTGTCAAGTTTCGTGCCATTTGGAGGTCGTTTGATACTCCAACGGTTAACCGGGTAACCGTAAAGGCCTCTTTTGTGTGCAGCCCAACACCCCTCCAAAGTGGCCCAAAACCCAGCAAACTCCCCTCCATGCTCTCGGTCATTCGATCACGATCGCGTGGCCGAAAACCGCTCCTCATTTGGACTCTCCTAGCTCCCTCTAGCTATAAAAAGGCAACTCCCCCGAAATTCACGGATCAAATCCACCCCTAACCCTAGCCTTCTTCCTCCTCCGCGCGCCGGACGTGTCCGTCCCGGACCGGACGTGTCCGCGCCGCCGTTCCCGGCCAACCAGACGTCGCCACGTGGCCCCCTCGCGCGTCGCCTCCGCCGAGGCCCGCCGGGCCCATCGCGGACCCGCGAGGCCCGTCCGCCTCCGCCCGCTAGCCCGCGCGCCTCCCGCGCCTCGCGCCCGTCGCCGGCCGCCGCCGCGGGTGCCGCCCCGCGCCG
>NC_041381.1:409940161-409952843 GCF_002162155.2 Triticum dicoccoides | reverse complement strand
CGCTCCCGCGGCCGGAGCGCGCCGCCGCGCCGCCCCAAGCCCCCTCCGGTCGCCGCCCTCCGCCGTCGTGCCTCCCCGGCCCGGATCCGGCGAGATCCGGCCGAGGGAGCCCCGGATCCGCCATCCCCGGCCATCATCGTTTTCCGTGCCGCAGGTTGACTTTTCCCCCTCCGAAATTCCTCTAAGTCCCCGGATCTGCTACATTATCATGCCATGTCCATCATGCTATATCTCTGTGCATACTACTCCGTTTCGTGCGTATAATATGTCAAATTGTTCGCCTCGACGAGTACTTCATTTCATTCCATTGCATCATTTTCATTTGAGCTCATCATGATGCCCGAAATGCTGTTGGAAGAGTGCATGTTGCTGTTAACCTGCTGAAACTGTTATAACTTGCTCATTTGTCATTTTTGCCATGATTGATGTGTGCATCCTATGAGGTTGATGTCTACATGTGTTTTGATCTATGCTATGCCATCTTTCCAGGGGTGCCAACCATGTATTTTTGTGAGTTGTGTGCTGAGTGTATCAAGCTTGCTAAGTAGGGTAGTTGCTGTTGCTGTTTTCCTGACAGATTCTGTTATATTTTGTTGCTACGTTAACATGCTTCTACAAGTCATTTCGTGCATTATTCTGGAGATGTTCACTAAGGATGAGTTGTTATACATGTCTTGCTATATCCATTCATGCCCTTGGTTGAAATTATAGCTTGTTGTAGCTTGTTGTAATCATGCTCCAAAGTTGCTAAATGATGTTGTTGTCAGCCTGTTAACATTAAGTTCAATGTTTCCATGATTGTTTGCTAGTGATCCATGCACCCTATGAACTTGTTCTTGCCATGCTTAGCTTCATAAACATGCCTTCTTACTGTTGGTTGTCTTGCCATGCCATGTATTGCTCTGTGGTGAGTGGTTCAAGCTCACCAACATGCCTACTTATTGTTGTTCCTGCCATGTATGAATCTGTCATATAACTTGCCATGTTTACATGGGTTCCATCATATTTTCTGATCCTTTTTGGCTCATGGTCAGTAAGGGACTTTTTATCTATGCAATTAGTAGATTCATGCCATGCCTTTGTTTGCCATGTTAAGTTCCTGTAACATGTCGTTTGATAGCTCTAAACTTTGCAACCTGATGTTATTTCTACTAAAGTCTGAAACTGTTATTATATGCAATCTTTTCATGTCTTTTTGAGCATGTTCTAGATGTTTCTGGAGATAGCTCAGTGTTCATGTTTTGTTATGCTTTACCTATACTTCATGCCCATGCCTTTTGTTATTATGTTGGGGTGTTGTAGTATATTGTTTTGATGCTTGCAATATGCCTAGTTGCTGTTTTGGACAGATTGTTGTTATGACTTGTATAGTGTGTGTGTTTGTTGAACCGTTGCTCCGTTTTGAGTGTGCTCTATATGAAACTTGCTTGTTTTTGCATGTAGTTCCATATTATCATGTTGCATCCTTGTTTTGGTGTGTTTTCTTGATGTTTGTATGCATTTTGCATCAATGCCATGTTTAACTTGTTTTGCTCATATCTTCTAGGCCGTAGCTCCGAATTAAATGAACTTTATATGTAACTTGACTAGAATTTCGTGTAGATCATCTTGGTGCATCTTAACTTGCTGTTTAACAACTTGAACATAAGGTTTATTCAGATCTGGACCAATTTCGAAATTTGCATATGAGGACTTACCAGAATTGTTATATGTTGTTTCCGGCCTCATTTAAACTTGCCTTGATGTGTTGTTCTTGTTTGCATCATATCTTGCCATGAGTAGCTTCATGTAGCTTTGTGATGCATCATGCTTGTTGTGCATCATGTCTTGTCTATGTGTGGTGTGTTTACCATGTTGTGTGCTTCTTCTCGATAGTTCCCGTTCCGTTGCGATCGTGAGGATGCGTTCGTCTTCGTGTGGTTCGTCTTCGTGGCTTCATCTTCTTCATGGACTCGTTCTTCTTCCTTGCGGGATTTCAGGCAAGATGACCGCTACCCTGGATCTCACTACTATCATTGCTATGCTAGTTGCTTCGTTCTATCGCTATGCTGCGTTACCTATCATTTGCTCTTCAAGCCTCCCCAAATTGCCATGAACCTCTAACCTTTGACACCATTCCTAGCAAACCATTGTTTGGCTATGTTACCGTTTTGCTCAGCCCCTCTTATAGCGTTGCTAGTTGCAGGTGAAGTTGAAGATTTCTCCATGGTGGACAGGGTTATGTTGGGATATCACAATATCTCTTATATTATTAATGCATCTATATATTTGGTAAAGGATGGAAGGCTCGGCCTTATGCCTGGTGTTTTGTTCCACTCTTGCTGCCCTAGTTTTCGTCATACCGGTGTTATGTTCCCGGATTTTGCGTTCCTAACGCGGTCGGGTGATTTATGGGACCCCCCTGACAGTTCGCTTTGAATAAAACTCCTCCAGCAAGGCCCAACCTTGGTTTTACCATTTGCCTCACCACCACCTACTTTTCCCTTGGGAGTAATTAACCCAAGGGTCATCTTTATTTTAGCCCCCCCGGGCCAATGCTTGTCTAAGTGTTGGTCCAAACTAGAGCACCGTGCGGGACCATTCGTTGGCAACTTGGATTCGTCGGTACCTGTACGCTTAGCTTATCCGGTGTTGCCCTGAGAACGAGATATGTGCAGCTCCTATCGGGATGTCGGCGCATCGGGCGGTCTTGCTGGTCTTGTTTTACCATTGTCGAAATGTCTTGTAAACTGGGATTCCGAGACTGATCGGGTCTTCCTGGGAGAAGGTCTATTCCTTCGTTGATCGCAAGAGCTTGTCATGGGCTAAGTTGGGACACCCCTGCAGGGTATAAACTTTCGAGAGCCGTGCCCGCGGTTATGTGGCAGATGGGAATTTGTTAATGTCCGGTTGTAGATAACTTGACACCTGATCCGAATTAAAACGCATCAACCGCGTGTGTAGCCATGATGGTCTCTTCTCGGCGGAGTCCGGGAAGTGAACACGGTTTCTGTGTTATGTTTGACGTAAGTAGGTGTTCAGGATCACCTCTTGATCAATGCTAGCTTCACGACTGCTCCTTTGTTTCTCTTCTCGCTCTCTTTTGCGTATGTTAGCTGTTGGAAATATGCCCTAGAGGCAATAATAAAAGTATTATTATTATATTTCCTTGTTCATGATAATTGTCTTTTATTCATGCTATAACTGTATTATCCGGAAATCGTAATACACGTGTGAATACATAGACCACAATATGTCCCTAGTGAGCCTCTAGTTGACTAGCTCGTTGTGATCAACAGATAGTCATGGTTTCCTGGCTATGGACATTGGATATCGTTGATAACGGGATCACATCATTAGGAGAATGATGTGATGGACAAGACCCAATCCTAAGACTAGCACAAAAGATCGTGTAGTTCATTTGCTAGAGCTTTGCCAATGGCAAGTATCTCTTCCTTCGACCATGAGAGCGTGTAACTCCTGGATACCGTAGGAGTGCTTTGGGTGTATCAAACGTCACAACGTAACTGGGTGACTATAAAGGTGCACTACAGGTATCTCCGAAAGTATCTATTGTCTTATGCGGATCGAGACTGGGATTTGTCACTCCGTGTAAACGGAGAGGTATCTCTGGGCCCACTCGGTAGGACATCATCATATGCGCAATGTGACCAAGGAGTTGATCACGGGATGATGTGTTACGGAACGAGTAAAGTGACTTGCCGGTAACGAGATTGAACAAGGTATTGGATACTGACGATCGAATCTCGGGCAAGTAACATACCGATAGACAAAGGGAATCGAATACAGGATTGATTAAGTCCTTGACATCGTGGTTCATCCGATGAGATCATCGTGTAACATGTGGGATCCATCATGGGTATCCAGATCCCGCTGTTGGTTATTGACCGGAGAACGTCTCGGTCATGTCTACATGTCTCCCGAACCCGTAGGGTCTACACACTTAAGGTTCGATGACGCTAGGGTTATAAAGGAAGTTTGTATGTGGTTACCGAATGTTGTTCGGAGTCCCGGATGAGATCCCGGACGTCACGAGGAGTTCCGGAATGGTCCGGAGGTAAAGATTTATATATGGGAAGTCCTATTTTGGCCACCGGAAAATGTTCGGGATTTTTCGGTATTGTACCGGGAAGGTTCTAGAAGGTTCCGGAGTGGGGCCCACCTGCATGGGGGGACCCACATGGACGTGGGTAGTGGGGTCAAGGCCCCACACCCCTGGTCAAGGCGCACCAAGATCCCCCCTTAGAAGGAATAAGATCATATCCCGAAGGGATAAGATCAAGATCCCTAAAAAGGGGGGATAACAATCGGTGGGGAAGGAAATAATGAGATTTCTTTCCTCCCACCTTGGCCAACGCCCCAATGGACTTGGAGGGCAAGAAACCAGCCCCTCCACCCCTATATATAGTGGGGAGGCGCATGGGAGCTATACACGAAGTTCTGGCGCAGCCCTCCCCCTCTCACAAGTACTCCTCCTCTCCCGCGGTGCTTGGCGAAGCCCTGCAGGATTGCCACGCTCCTCCACCACCACCACGCCGTTGTGCTGCTGCTGGATGGAGTCTTCTTCAACCTCTCCCTCTCTCCTTTCTGGATCAAGGCTTGGGAGACGTCACCGGGCTGTACGTGTGTTGAACGCGGAGGTGCCGTGCGTTCGGCACTTGATCATCGGTGATTTGAATCACGACGAGTACGACTCCATCATCCCCGTTCACTTGAACGCTTCCGCTTAGTGATCTACAAGGGTATGTAGATGCACTCTCCTTCCACTCGTTGCTGGTCTCTCCATAGATAGATCTTGGTGATACGTAGGAAATTTTTTGAATTTCTGCTACGTTCCCCAACAGTGGCATCATGAGCTAGGTCTATTGCGTAGATTCTTTGCACGAGTAGAACACAAAGTAGTTGTGGGCGTTGATTTTGTTCAATATGCTTACCGTTACTAGTCCAATCTTATTTCGACGGTATTGTGGGATGAAGCGGCCCGGACCGACCTTACACGTACTCTTACGTGAGACAGGTTCCACCGATTGACATGCACTTAGTGCATAAGGTGGCTAGCGGGTGCCAGTCTCTCCCACTTTAGTTGGAACGGATTCGATGAAAAGGGTCCTTATGAAGGATAAATAGTAATTGGCATATCACGTTGTGGTTTTGCGTAGGTAAGAAACGTTCTTGCTAGAAACCCATAGCAGCCACGTAAAACATGCAACAACAATTAGAGGACGTCTAACTTGTTTTTGCAGGGTATGCTATGTGATGTGATATGGCCAAAAGGATGTGATGAATGATATATGTGATGTATGAGATTGATCATGTTCTTGTAATAGGAATCACGACTTGCATGTCGATGAGTATGACAACCGGCAGGAGCCATAGGAGTTGTCTTTATTTTTGTATGACCTGCGTGTCATTGAAGAACGCCATGTAACTTACTTTACTTTATGGCTAAACGCGTTAGCCATAGAAGTAGAAGTAGTCGTTGGCGTGACAACTTCATGAAGACACGATGATGGAGATCATGATGATGGAGATCATGGTGTCAAGCCGGTGACAAGATGATCATGGAGCCCCGAAGATGGAGATCAATGGAGCTATATGATATTGGCCATATCATGTCACAACTATATAATTGCATGTGATGTTTATTATGTTTATGCATCTTGTTTACTTAGGACGACGGTAGTAAATAAGATGATCCCTTACAAAATTTCAAGAAGTGTTCTCCTCTAACTGTGCACCGTTGCTACAGTTCGTCGCTTCTAAGCACCACGTGATGATCGGGTGTGATGGATTCTTACGTTCACATACAATGGGTGTAAGACAGTTTTACACAGCGAAAACACTTAGGGTTAACTTGACGAGCCTAGCATGTGCAGACATGGCCTCGGAACACGGAGACCGAAAGGTCGAGCATGAGTCGTATAGTAGATACGATCAACATGAAGATGTTCACCGATGATGACTAGTCCGTCTCACGTGATGATTGGACACGGCCTAGTTGACTCGGATCATGTGATCACTTAGATGACCAGAGGGATGTCTATCTAAGTGGGAGTTCATAAGATGAACTTAATTATCCTGAACATAGTCAAAAGACCTTTTGCAAATTATGTCGTAAGCTCGTGCTTTAGTTCCACTGTTTAGATATGTTCCTAGAGAAAATATAGTTGAAAGTTGATAGTAGCGATTATGCGATCAGTAGAAAGCTTATGTCCTTAATGCACCGCTCAGTGTGCTGAACCCCAACGTCGTTTGTCGATGTTGCGAACATCGGACATACACGTTTTGATAACTACGTGATAGTTCAATTAAATGGTTTAAGTAGAGGCACCAAAGACGTTTTCGAAACGTCGCGGAACATATGAAATGTTTCGAGGGCTGAAATTGGGATTTCAGGCTCGTGCCCACGTCAAGAGGTATAAGACCTCCGACGATTTTCTTAGCCTGCAAACTAAGGGAGAAAAGCTCAATCGTTGAGCTTGTGCTCAGATTGTCTGAGCACAACAATCACTTGAATCGAGTGGGAGTTGATCCTCCAGATGAGATAGTGATGTTTCCCCAAAGTCATTGCCTCCAAGCTGCTAGAGCTTCGTGATTAACTATAACATATCAGGGATAGATATGATGATCCTTGAAATATTCATGATGTTTGACACCGCGAAAGTAGAAATCAAGAAGGAGCATCAATTGTTGATGGTTGGTGAAACCACTAGTTTCAAGAAGGGCAAGGGAACAAAGGGATACTTCATGAAACGGCAATTCAGCTGCTGCTCTAGTGAAGAAACCCAAGGTTGAACCCAAACCCGAGACTAAGTGCTTCTGTAATAAGGGGAACAACCACTGGAGCAGCATTACCCTAGATACTTGGTAAATGAGAAGGCTGGCAAGGTCGATAGAAGTATATTGGATATACATTATGTTAATGTGTACTTTACTAGTACTCCTAGTAGCACCAGGGTATTGGATACCGGTTCGGTTGCTAAGTGTTAGTAACTCGAAATAAAAGCTACGGAATATACGAAGACTAGCTAAAGGTGAGCTGACGATATATGTTGGAAGTGTTTCCAAGGTTGATATGATCAAGCATCGCACGCTCCCTCTACCACCGAGATTGGTGTTTGCGTTGAGCATAGACATGATTGGATTATGTCTATCGCAATAGGTTATTCATTTAAGGAGAATAATGGTTACTCTATTTTTGAATAATACCTTCAATGGTCTTGCACCTAAAGGAATGGTTTATTGAATCTCGGTCGTAGTGATACACATTTTCATGCCAAAAGATATAAGATAGTAATGATAGTACCACTTACTTGTGGCACTGCCATGTAAGTCATAATGGTATAAAACGCATGAAGAAGCTCCATGTTGATGGATCTTTGGACTCACTCGTTTTTGAAAAGTTTGAGACATGCGAACCATGTCTATTGGTGTATATGCATGAAGAAACTCCATGCAAATGGATCGTTCGGACTCACTTGATTTTGAATCACTTGAGATATGCAAATCATACCACATGGGCAAGATGACTAAAAAGCCTCATTTTCAGTAAGATGGAACAAGATAGCAACTTGTTGGAAGTAACACATTTTGATGTGTGCAGTCGAATGAGTGCTGAGGCATGCAGTGAATATCATTATGTTCTTACTTCACAGATGATTCGAGTAAATGTTGAGTATATTTACTTGATGAAACACAAGTCTGAATTATTGAATGGTTCAAGTAATTTCAGAGTGAAGTAGCAGATCATTGTGACAAGAGGATAAAATGTCTATGCTATGATCATAGAGATGAATATCTGAGTTACGAGTTTTGGCACACAATTAAGACATTGTGGAAATTGTTTCGCAATTAATACTGCCTGGAACACCATAATGTGATGGTGTGTCCGAACATCATAGTTGCACCCTATTGGATATGGTGCGTACCATGATGTCTCTTATCGAATTACCACTATCGTTCATGGGTTAGGCATTAGAGACAACCACATTCACTTTAAATAGGGCACCACGTAATTCCGATGAGATGACACCGTATGAATTATGGTTTAGAGAAACCTAAGTTGTCGTTTCTTAAAAGTTTGGGGCTGCGACGCTTATATGAAAAAGTTTCAGGTTGATAAGCTCGAACCCAAAGCGGATAAAATGCATCTTCATAGGAAACCCAAAACAGTTGGGTATACCTCCTAATTCAGATCCGAAAGCAATATGGATTGTTTCTAGAATCGGGTCCTTTCTCGAGGAAAAGTTTCTCTCGAAAGAATTGAGTGGGAGGATGGTGGAGACTTGATGAGGTTATTGAACCGTCTCTTCAACTAGTGTGTGGCAGAGCACAGGAAGTTGTTCCTGTGGCACCTACACCAATTGAAGTGGAAGCTTATGATATTGATCATGAAACTTCGGATCAAGTCACTACCAAACCTCGTGGGATGACAAGGATACGTACTACATCAGAGTGGTACGTAATCCTGTCTTGGAAGTCATGTTGCTGGACAACAATGAACCTACGAGCTATGGAGAAGCAATGGTGGGCCCGGATTCCGATAAATGGCTCGAGGCCATAAATCCGAGAACAGATCCATGACTTTGGAAGAAATACTTGATGGTCGTAAGGCCATTGGGTACGGATGGATTTTAAAACGAAGACAGACAATGATGGTAAGAATTACCATTAAGAAAGCTCGACTTGTCGTTAAGATATTTTCCGACAAGTTCAAGGAGTTGATTACGGTGAGGTTTTCTCACTCGTAGCGATGCTAAGAGTCTGTTGAAATTGGATTAGCAGTTACTGCATGATTGATGAAATCTTGCAGATAGGATGTCAAAACATTGTTTCCTCGATGTTATACTTGAGGAAAGGTTGTATGTGATACAACCGGAAGGTTTTGTCAATCCCAAAAGATGCTAATAAGTATGCAAAGCTCCAGCAATCCTTGTAAGGACTGGAGTGAGCATCTCGGAGTTGGAATGTGTGCTTTGATGATGATCAAAGATTTTGGGTTTGTACAAAGTTTACGAGAAACTTGTATTTCCAAAGAAGTGAGTGGGAGCACTATAGAATTTCTGATAAGTATATGTTGTTGACATATTGTTGATCAGAAATGACGTAGAATTTCTGGAAAGCATATAGGGTTATTTTGAAAGTGTTTTTCAATGGAAAGCCTGGATTAAGCTACTTGAACATTGTGCATCAAGATCTATAAGGATAGATCAAAATGCTTAATAATACTTTCAAATGAGCACATACCTTGACATGATCTTGAAGGTGTTCAAGATGGACCAGTCAAAGAAGGAGTTCTTGCCTGAGTTGTAAGGTACGAAGTTAGGACTTAAAGCTCGACCACGGCAGAAAAGAGAGAAAGGACGAAGGTCGTCCCCTATACTTTAGACGTAGGCTCTACAGTATGCCATGCTGAGTACCGCACCTGAAGTGTGCCTTGCCATGAGTCAGTCAAGGGGTACAAGAGTGATCCAAGAATGGATCACAGGACAGCGGTCAAAGTTATCCTTAGAAATTAGTGGACTAAGGAATTTTTCTCGATTATGGAGGTGGTAAAAGAGTTCTTCGTAAAGGGTTACGTCGATGCAAGCTTGACACCTATCCGGATAGCTCTGAGTAGAGATACCGGATACATATAATGGAGCAACAATTTAGAATAGCTCCAAGTAGAACAGTTATTTGGATTAGCTCCAAATAGAGCGTGGTAGCTACATCTAGGAGATGACATAGAGATTTGTAAAACACACACGGATCTGAAAGGTTCGGACCCGTTGACTAAAACCTCTCTCACAAGCAACATGATCAAACCTAAAACTCATTGAGTATTAATCACATAGTGATGTGAACTAGACTACTAATTCTAGTAAACTCTTGGGTGTTAGTCACATGGCGATGTGACCTGTGAGTGTTAATCACATGGCGATATGAACTAGATTATTGACTCTAGTGCAAGTGGGAGACTGTTGGAAATATGCCCTAGAGGCAATAATAAAAGTATTATTATTATATTTCCTTGTTCATGATAATTGTCTTTTATTCATGCTATAACTGTATTATCCGGAAATCGTAATACACGTGTGAATACATAGACCACAATATGTCCCTAGTGAGCCTCTAGTTGACTAGCTCGTTGTGATCAACAGATAGTCATGGTTTCCTGGCTATGGACATTGGATGTCGTTGATAACGGGATCACATCATTAGGAGAATGATGTGATGGACAAGACCCAATCCTAAGACTAGCACAAAAGATCGTGTAGTTCATTTGCTAGAGCTTTGCCAATGTCAAGTATCTCTTCCTTCGACCATGAGAGCGTGTAACTCCTGGATACCGTAGGAGTGCTTTGGGTGTATCAAACGTCACAACGTAACTGGGTGACTATAAAGGTGCACTACAGGTATCTCCGAAAGTATCTATTGTCTTATGCGGATCGAGACTGGGATTTGTCACTCCGTGTAAACGGAGAGGTATCTCTGGGCCCACTCGGTAGGACATCATCATATGCGCAATGTGACCAAGGAGTTGATCACGGGATGATGTGTTACGGAACGAGTAAAGTGACTTGCCGGTAACGAGATTGAACAAGGTATTGGATACTGACGATCGAATCTCGGGCAAGTAACATACCGATAGACAAAGGGAATTGAATACGGGACTGATTAAGTCCTTGACATCGTGGTTCATCCGATGAGATCATCGTGGAACATGTGGGATCCATCATGGGTATCCAGATCCCGCTGTTGGTTATTGACCGGAGAACGTCTCGGTCATGTCTACATGTCTCCCGAACCCGTAGGGTCTACACACTTAAGGTTCGATGACGCTAGGGTTATAAAGGAAGTTTGTATGTGGTTACCGAATGTTGTTCGGAGTCCCGGATGAGATCCCGGACGTCACGAGGAGTTCCGGAATGGTCCGGAGGTAAAGATTTATATATGGGAAGTCCTATTTTGGCCACCGGAAAATGTTCAGGATTTTTCGGTATTGTACCAGGAAGGTTCTAGAAGGTTCCGGAGTGGGGCCCACCTGCATGGGGGGACCCACATGGACGTGGGTAGTGGGGGCAAGGCCCCACACCCCTGGTCAAGGCGCACCAAGATCCCCCCTTAGAAGGAACAAGATCATATCCCGAAGGGATAAGATCAAGATCCCTAAAAAGGGGGGATAACAATCGGTGGGGAAGGAAATAATGAGATTTCTTTCCTCCCACCTTGGCCAACGCCCCAATGGACCTGGAGGGCAAGAAACCAGCCCCTCCACCCCTATATATAGTGGGGAGGCGCATGGGAGCTATACACGAAGTTCTGGCGCAGCCCTCCCCCTCTCACAAGTACTCCTCCTCTCCCGCGGTGCTTGGCGAAGCCCTGCAGGATTGCCACGCTCCTCCACCACCATCACGCCGTTGTGCTGCTGCTGGATGGAGTCTTCTTCAACCTCTCCCTCTCTCCTTGCTGGATCAAGGCTTGGGAGACGTCACCGGGCTGTACGTGTGTTGAACGCGGAGGTGCCGTGCGTTCGGCACTTGATCATCGGTGATTTGAATCACGACGAGTACGACTCCATCATCCCCGTTCACTTGAACGCTTCCGCTTAGTGATCTACAAGGGTATGTAGATGCACTCTCCTTCCACTCGTTGCTGGTCTCTCCATAGATAGATCTTGGTGATACGTAGGAAATTTTTTGAATTTCTGCTACGTTCCCCAACATTAGCCACCATATCATGCTTAGTCGCTGCTGCAACCTCACCACTTTACCCCTTCCTTTCCCATTAAGCTTTGCTAGTCTTGATACCCATGGTAATGGGATTGCTGAGTCCTCATGGCTCACAGATTACTACAACAACAGTTGCAGGTACAGGTTATGCGATGATCTTGACGCGAGAGCGATGTTTGCTTGTTTGGAGTTCTTCTTCTGCTTCTTCTTCGATCAGGGGATAGGTTCCAGGTCGGCAGCCTAGGCTAGCAGGGTGGATGTCGTTTGAGCTTCTGTTTGTGTTTCATCCGTAGCCGGATGTTGAACTTATGTATGATGTATTGATGTATTCTTGTGGCATTTGTATGCCTTGTATGTATCCCTATCTATTATGTAATGTTGATGTAATGATATCCACCTTGCAAAAGCGTTCCAATATGCGGGTCTATCCTTGGTGGGACCTTCGAGTTCCTTTTGGATAGGGTCGCATATTGGGCGTGACAAGTTGGTATCAGAGCCTCGACCGACCCTAGGAGCCCCCTTGATTGTTGGTCGTTGTTGAGTCTAGAAGAAAACTATTTTTGGAGTCTAGTTATATCGGAGAGTAGGAATTCTTTTTACTCCTCAGTCCCTTCGTCGCTCTGGTGAGGAATCTTGACGTAGGTGTTTTGAACTACTCCTCTTCCCCTTCAAATTTTTCTTTAGGTTCACGCGGTTAGTTTTTCGTTCGTTGGTCTCATCTCTTTTCATCCGGTGCATTTCTCGTCAAGTTGACTCGAGTCTCTTCATCTTTGAGTTCAATCCTCAGTTGTTTTCTTTTCCCACCCGCCCACCCCTTTTCATCTCGGAGCCGGAGTCCGTAATCGAGTATCCATCATACTCGTGCGAAGTCTTTGCTTTCTTTTCTCAATGATTTCAACCGGTGTTTTCTCTTCAAGATATTCGTCGGTTCCCCTTCAAAGTTGCCTTTGTTTTCCCGCCCTCCCACC
>NC_041381.1:409935721-409940028 GCF_002162155.2 Triticum dicoccoides | reverse complement strand
GAGCCTGAGTCCCTTTCGAGCGTCAATTCCATTCGTGTGGAGCCTCTTCAGTCTTCCCTCAATTATCTCAACCGGTGAATTCTCGTCTCATTCGTCATTCTTCATCCATTTCTTTTCCGGTGGATTCAATTCAAGTTTTTTGGTGTTGATCATATTCTTTTTCTCGGCTCAAGTGTTTTCCCTGATCATTCACCTCTCGCGAGTTTATCCTTCCGGAGTGTTCTAGACATCTCAGGAGAGTTGTCTGTGTTTGAATTAATTCGAGGTTGCCACCTCATTCAAATATTTCAATTGTTCCGGTGCTTCATCTATCTGTTCAACATCCTTTCCAACGGTGTTTTCTTCAGTGGGCCCTAACCCACAGGTCTTTTCCGAGGATCTTACCTGACTCTTCTAATTCTCCTGGAGTTATTCTCAAATTCCTTCAAAGTGTGATGTAAGAATGGATCCCATCAGTCACATGCCTTCTGCAAGATTGCTTTCAAATTCTTTTCATCTTTGGTTCAACCCTTCTTCTTTGTTTTATTTCTCCCGGAGTATCTCAGTAATTTTGGTGTTGTTTTCTGTCGCCATTTGAAGACCGAAGAAGAGTTTTTCCTCTAAATTTTGTCCATTCTCCCGGGGATTCGCGGTGCTAGCTCGATGTTATCCTATCAAATTGTTTCAAGTCATGCAAATTCTTTTCATCCATCCGGAGCATTTCAGGAGTTGCTTTCTCTCTCGATCATCCGGAGGCCATCTTTTCGGAAGATTTCTTCGTTCTAAGTTTTTCAAATTCGTTCTCCAATTATTCTATATCCGTGCCCCTTCGTTCATCTCAGTACTCTTCCAGTGCTTCGTTCAAGTGTTCTTTAATCAACTCATGATCTCTTCATTCTTTTGCATCTAAATCCCCTCTAGCATATTGGTTTTTCTAATTCTTCTCGGTGATTCTTTCTCTTTCGACAGTCACTTCCGAATCCTTACGGTGGTTTGTTCAAGATTCTTTTTCCTTGATTATCATATTAATCAATTCGTTCTTTCGACACCTACCGGTGGTTCACGAAGACCTTCTCAAGTTTGCGATATGTCACTTCTCAATCCTTTTCAAGAAAAATAAGTAGTATGCAAAAATCCATTGCTTGTCATCAATTTAATTTGATGAAGGATAAGCATACAATAAATCTTATTCTTATTTCATCCAAGTGAGTAATACTTTCTTTTGGAGTTTGTTCTTGAGGAATAAATTCTAGTTCCAAGTGTTTTCATCTTTTCTTTTCCGGAGTTCAATTTGTCCTCGGCCATCTCGTCGGAAGCCCCATCTAAATCATCGCAGGGCCTTCATCTTATTCTTTCATCCTTCATTCTATCTCATCATCCTTTATTTTACCGGAGTACTTCATGGCGATTCTTCATGATTTAATTCATTCTTCAAGTGTTCATCAAGATTCTTGTCGGTGGAGTTCAAGTATCCTTCTTTTTGCATCTCGAAGTGTAATTAATTCTCCGTATTTCTTTTGAAGTGGAGTTTTGCATTTCTTCGTTCTTCTCAGCTATTCAATCTTTTCCGCTTGTGGCCGGTTATCACCTCATGATCTTGAGATGTTACCTATAAGACCACAACAAGCTTATTCTTTCGTTGTTGATTTTCTCAACAACTCCGTTCAATCTTTTCTTCTAAGGATGCTTTCTATTTCATTCGTGGCACAAGTTGTCATATTCTTATCCGTTCTTTTCATTCAACTTTTTCAATTCTTTCTGGAGGTTTTGAGTCATGTCTTCATCAAGTATCATTCCATCCTCTCAAGCTCTTGTTCTTTTCCCCCATGTTCAGTCAGAGTGCTTCTTAAATCCTTTCAGCCTTATTCGTTTATTTTCTCATTCTAACCACTCCGGTTAGAACGAGTGATTTGAGAGTCTATCTTGTTCTTTCAGCTTTTGATTCTCGCCATTCTTGTCGTTCCTCTCTTCTTCTCGAGTGCTCTCGATTCTTTGCTTCTTCTCTTGAGTTCTTGTTTCACCTCATCCCCTTTTCCCTTCCGTCTCGGTCCTAAGATCTCGGGACGAGATCTCTTGTTAGTGGAGGAGTGTTGTAACGCCCCGGATTCGATGCGCCAGGTGTCTGCCAGTTATTCGCCGTCATTGCCATGTCATGTGCTTGCGTGTTGCACTTTGCCATGTCATCTTATGCATTTCATATCATGTCATCATGTGCATCTCATTTTGCATTCGTGTTCGTCTCATGCATCCGAGCATTTTCCCCGTTGTCCGTTTTGCAATCCGGCACTCCTATGTCCTCCGGCGTCCCCTTCTTCTCTCCTGTTGTGAGCGAGTGTTAAACATTCTCGGAATGGCCCGAGGTTTGCCAAGCGGCCTTGGTATAGCACCGGTAGACCGCCTATCAAGTTTCGTGCCATTTGGAGGTCGTTTGGTACTCCAACGGTTAGCCGGGTAACCGTAAAGGCCTCTTTTGTGTGCAGCCCAACACCCCTCCAAAGTGGCCAAAAACCCAGCAAACTCCCCTCCATGCTCTCGGTCGTTCGATCACGATCGCGTGGCCGAAAACCGCTCCTCATTTGGACTCTCCTAGCTCCCTCTAGCTATAAAAAGGCAACTCCCCCGAAATTCACGGATCAAATCCACCCCTAACCCAAGCCTTCTTCCTCCTCGGCGTGCCGGACGTGTCCGTCCCGGACCGGACGTGTCCGCGCCACCGTCCCCGGCCAACCAGACGCCGCCACATGGCCCCCTCGCGCGTCGCCGCCGCCGAGGCCCGCCGGGCCCATCACGGACCCGCGGGGCCCGTTCGTCGCCGCCCGCTGGCCCGCGCGCCTCACCACTTTACCCCTTCCTTTCGCATTAAGCTTTGCTAGTCTTGATACCCATGGTAATGGGATTGCTGAGTCCTTGTGGCTCACAGATTACTACAACAACAGTTGCAGGTACAGGTTATGCGATGATCTTGACGCGAGAGCGATGTTTGCTTGTTTGGAGTTCTTCTTCTGCTTCTTCTTTGATCAGGGGATAGGTTCCAGGTCGGCAGCCTGGGCTAGCAGGGTGGATGTCGTTTGAGCTTCTGTTTGTGTTTCATCCGTAGCCGGATGTTGATCTTATATATGATGTATTGATGTATTCTTGTGGCATTTGTATGCCTTGTATGTATCCCCATCTATTATGTAATGTTGATGTAATGATATCCACCTTGCAAAAGCGTTCCAATATGCGGGTCTATCCTTGGTGGGACCTTCGAGTTCCTTTTGGATAGGGTCGCATATTGGGCGTGACAGTATGTCACCTTGTGTCTCATAATTTTCCTCGTCATCATCTGAGTCCTAGAAGATCTCACCCACATCATCATTAGCATGCAGCCGCCTTGATAGACAACGTGTGTAGAAGGAGTAGAGGCAACTGGGGACGCACCACCACCATGTCGTGGGCACTCCGTATGTGCTCGTGTGCATGCAGCGTGCGTGTTTTTCCATCAGTGCTAGCTCTAAGGCCTAGGCTGCGGTCGTCTTCGTCTCCGACTATTAGTTGAGCAACGACGACAAAGAGGTGCTGCAAGAGATGTGTATGCGCCGTTGCGTGCGAGCTTCGTTGTAGCACGACGAACCGGACGTCACCGCGGATGGCGCACGCCTCCATGCAGCCGAGTGTGTGCGCATGCATGTGTTATTCACGTGCATTCTGCGGCCGAGCGTGTGTGCATGCACGTCTTGTGTACGTGCGTTGTGTTCTCCATGCTGTGCGCGTATGTGCATGAGTTGGATCGGATGGAGTTAGTGCGTTGCCTTGTGTACATGCGTGGCTGCATGCGTCCTGTACATGCGTGGCTTGTTGCGTGGTCATCAATAATTCAATATAAACTACTCCCTCCATTCCTAAATATAAGTCTTTCTAGCCATTTCAAATAGACTACAACATACGTATGTATGCAGACATATTTTAGAGTGTAGATTCACTCATTTTGTTTCGTATGTAGTCCCTTATTGAAATATCTAAAAAGACTTATATTTGGGAACAGAGGGAGTATAAAACATCTTCAACTTAGCATCCTGATGTACCATTTCTAGTGGTTAGCGAAAATTTCATGTTCTTTTAATTGTTTATAGGTGGGCAGGCGGGAAAAAACAGGGGAAAACGTGCAAGGTTCCTTGCAGACACTCCACCGCGAGGTTCCTTGCTCCTCCTAGGTCGTCAGGAATCTATGCTCTTCAACTCTTTTCTTTTACGTGAGCTTTGTTCATCCTTTTCCCAACACGTGAGACATCTAGCATCAAGGTGCACGTGTCATGCAAGAAAATGGAGATAATCAGATAAGCAGTGCG
>NC_041381.1:409906114-409935302 GCF_002162155.2 Triticum dicoccoides | reverse complement strand
AAACCCTTTTTCGTAAGTGACTCGTGCACTTCGATGGCACCTATGCAATATTTTTTTTTCTCCTCGATGGCACGTGAATAGTGCACGTACTCAACGACGGAGCACGGGATGGTAGCAATGACATGGTCAGCCCTTTTTGGAGAGAGTACGTACTACTAGTAAATAACTTTGATGTGTCCCGTCAACTCGCAGAACGACGAGAAGCTTGATTACGCCTTCTCCCTCGCCAACGCGTGCGCGGTGGCTCGCAGCACGAGGAGAAACTTTTGCTTACAAGCGGTGGACGTGCAGCAGTTCATTTGGTGTCAGATTGCTAGAAGCACTACTGTAGAACCATCGACTTCCGGAAGAGGCGAAGAGCCAAGCGCAAGGTCACCTACTAACCTTAGGCTAGGCGTAGTGGGAGTAACATAAGTAGGGGTACCTCTTTTTTTTATTCTAGAAACAACCACACGCGAATATCAAGGTGCTGGTTACGTAGAACAAATTTCCTGCAGTCCGTGCTCAGCCCTCCTCTATCTCTCTTCTCAGCCAGCCAGCGGACGCGCAGACCCCGTCGTCTGTTTGCTCACATGTGGCCCCACATGTCAGTGAAAACGCAAGAGGACCCACTGAACCTGCACATCTTTCACCCCGACGTGCTGGTGATGAAAAACAAATCCAATAAAGATCTTCGCTGGCCGCTTTTGGAGTTACTCAAAAGTAGTAAGATTCTATTTACAGTTTAACCCAAGATGCACATCTCATGGCCTCAACTACCACTCTATTTTCTTTCATGACACGTCCTGGATGCTGGATGTCCCACGTGTCGGCAAAAGGAGGAAGAACCAGACCAAATCTTAGGTTGTGCTCTCGGATTAGACTAGTTGTGCTAACTTAAGTTTTTTATTGTGTACTCCCTCCGTTCCAAAATACTTGACTTCCATTTTTCCAAAAATGGATGTACCTATATACTAAAACATGTCTAGATACATATATATTTTGACAAATAGAAGGCATGTATTGTGCAACGGAGGGAGTAGAATGGATGCAAGTTTTTGTATTGGGAAGAAGAGTACATCCATATATTGATAGAGCGTTGGAGTTGGCCTTACAAGTGGGACCGCAGTTGAGGAAACCGACTATCGGCAAACCCCCACCTCGCCCGCCGTGCGATGGCTGAGTTAGAGAAACGATGAGGTTGAAGAGATTGCTCTAGCACGGACTCCAAGAAATATGGTGTCAGATGGAAGTCATGCTGGTGGCGTGTGCCGTACTCCTTGACGTGAATGCTTGTTCTGGCCCATGCCACCCTACTACTCCTACTACTTACTATATAGTACTAGTATCGAGGATTCGAGGTGCTGGTTACGTACAATATGGCTACAGTAAAAACACCCGCACGACGCGCGAAGCATGTGAAGCTCATACAAATAGTGTACTACTATTGTTGATTGGCCTCATCCGATAACCTGTTGCAATGCATGTACAATTATGTATTCAGAAAATATTTTTTTGCCTCATCGCACCACTCACTCACAGAAGCAACTCGAAAGCCATTCATAAATTTAGTAAGTTTATCACAGGCATATCATTTTATTACATACAACAGGTCATCAACCCACATCGACAATGAGGATACATTATAAATACTAAAGTTTTCACCACACAACAAATAACAAGCAATGAAATGAACTTAGACTCAACCATTCCTCGGCGTTGGAAACGCTTGCTTTGAACCACAAGTGATTCTCTGGGATGGGCCATCTATTGTCGATCTCGAGACCAACGCAGGACTGATCATCCAGGCTGAAGCGGCCTACTATATCAATACCATGGTAGGGAACCACGCTAATGTCCGAGGTATAGACACAGTTGCTTCTCATAAATGGTGCTAGTAACATTGTGTCAACAGCAGTTGGATCGCCTTTCACCATCATGGGATAGTTTTGTCCAAGGAAGAGCGAGTTTTCACCAAGACTATCAATTCTATACCAGGGAGAAGGTGTTGGCGCTAGCACACTAGTATCCATCCCGAATACCATGCAACGGGTGTTAGAATAGGTCCGGAGAGTGCGACCATGGGAGACTACACCTGCTTCCTTAGCAGTAACATCATCAGTGGGCTGTATACACACGAGACGAGGTGATCCATTAGAATTAGTTGCCATGCGCCAAAGAGTATATGGGCGTTGTTCGTCCTCATGCTCGTGATCATCACCATCGTCATCTCCCCCTTGGTTATAAAAATTTTCAAGTATAGGTGGTGGAATGTTCACAAGACCTTGGAAACACAAGAAGAAGGTTAATTAGTAAAGGGAAACTTGCTAACCCGCATGCATGTGTATGAAACAATTATAATTACGGTGGAAGACAAACGTATCGAAATCATAACGATTCCATGCAAAAACAGTGCCACGAGTGGTGGCAGCAAACACAAGGCCCTCGTATTGAATTGCATCACAATACTCATGCGTGTACAGAAACTGATTTTTGAGCAATATCCATCGAGTCAAACCACCAAGGACAGCAACAAGCTTGTCGAAGATAGCAACAACTTCATAGTTGTTGTAATTCCAAGAGCAGTTGGGAACTCGACAAATTGCTATCTTCCATAGAAGACAGTCACCATGATTGTATTTGAACGTGCGTACAATACCAGTGTGCTCACCTCTGGGCAGTCTGCTGAGATTTTTGGAAGTGGAACCCGGTCATGAGTGTACACATTCACAAGATCCCACTCGCAGTTGGACCCAATGTAAACAACCCAATCTCCATTTGCACCTGCCCAAGCCTTGCCCTCAAGCGATGGCATCTTAACATCATATGTATCATTATCAAGCGACATCAACTTGCACAGGGCGAGGCCTCCGTCGTGACGGCGCCAGTCATCAGGGTCACGACGAAGAAGATAGGGGAGATCAAACCGCTCATTGACTCTTGGGTTCCTTGTAATGATGTTATTAGTTGAGTCAAGAATGGGCTTGAACGAACCTGCCATGCTAGCCGAGGTGATAACGTCGCACCGATCAATGAGTTCCTCCACCACGTCATCTTTTAGATCGGGGCAAGAATAACGGGGTTGTTTCCGTCCTGTTCCCTCCATGAAGAAGACAATCGAACAATGGCAAAAGAAAGGGTGAAGGGCTAAAGGAAAATGGAGGAGGGAGAGGAAGAGCGTGCGACAGTAGTTCCAAATCGAGAGGGAAAGGCGAAGAGTCGGTGGACGGTTGCCAGTTTGCCACGGTTCACGAAGGGGCACCCCGGCCTACACGTCGGTTCGGAAATACTCCTACTACTCGCCGTCGTCTCACTGATATGTTGGAATGGGACCACATGTCAACGAAACATGGTGTGTAATTTCTCGTGCAAAATGCGATCTGGCCGCGTTGGCCCGAGGTGCCGCATTAGTTTTTTTTTGAAAGTTTGCCGCATTTGTTATCGACCTTTATTTTTCTAACATGCAATTGAATGGATAGCTCATGTGGTCATCACATGTGAGCGGATATAGTGATGGTTGATTCGCCTGAGCAACTTATTACTGTGGGAATATAGGAGTACCAGCGGATTCAAGGAACAGAGAAATGATGGTTGCTTCGTCCGAGCAACTTACTGTGGCGAAGGTGGGGCTCTGTGATTTGACTGCTCACTAGTCATTACTATTGTGGTGCAACGACCGGGGTGAATCTTTCCCTGAAGTTGTGTTGTGCACTCAATATTGTTGCATGGCAGGTGGAGCCGGATGAAGGATGTCCAACATGTTTGCGAAACGAAGTTGAACTGTTTCTGGCATTGCTATCAATCCTTCAGGATTTGTTTATATGTACGCATAATTTTGATGAAATTTTACTGTGATGCTATGAAGGTTTCAACTTTGGTTCCGCCAGGAAACAAAAGGTTTCAACTTAGGATTCATGTTTCTTTCCTCGAGATTATCTCGTTACAACATTCCATCAAATACAAATGAAACTACCATGGCTAATGCATCTCAATGGTTCGCAGGTCAGCGCCAATATTCACATCACAACTGAAGACAAAGTTGTGAGAAGGTGTACAAATAAAGAAAAAATATAATTGATCGATGCTGTTCGTAGGCATGGCTCCATTTCCTTGGCACAGTGTTCATTGCTTGGCAGCTAGTTTCACCCAGCTCTGTAGCAAAAAAAGAGGTGTATGAAGGACACCACAATCCAATCATTTTGTGCAGCTCCACTAAAATCGGGCGGACCATCCCTGTTTGCAAAGATATCCAGTCAGTGTGATTACAATAATAGTGGAACTAGATGATGAAACATAACACACATAAATAGAAGCTGATCACCTTTACGATCTCTCTTTAGGACTAACTTCTTCTTGGAGAAGATTAGGCATGGAGTTGGATGAGGAGGATAGCAAAACCAATCTCCCTTTCCGCAGTCCCACAGAAATGTAAAAACGTTGCCCGTATGACATTTTGGCGGAACTGCACAAAACACTCTTCAGAAAAGTGATTTGTGCAGTTCACCAAAAGGTCGCAATAGCAACAAGGTCAAAATGGATAGCCCTGTTTGCAAAAGGAGGTTGAAAGGAAGCAATTACTGCCCAATAACACGAGTTGAAGACACATACGCCGACAAAAAAGAAGCATGTTCCATGTAAAAAGGGAAAGATAGCACATGGTGGTTTATCAAAAATGGTTTGAGTTCGAGATTGCAAGATGGAAAGTACGCCGGCCAAGATACGATTTAAGCAAACAACTAAAGAAGATCCACATGCAGCAACATGGGAAGATGGGCAGTGGAGCAAGGCCGGAGGAAGCTGTACCTGAGAGTCATCGCGATGTTACTAGGAGGGCGCCGACGACCGGGATCCGCCCATACTGCGGCAGCGAGCAAGTGGCGAAGGCCCTACCGCACCGGATCTTGGTCAGAGAGAACAGCGGGTACCTCAGATCGGGACGAGCTGCCTCAACACCGTCGAACGGAGAGACGATGCACATCCTCCCTTTCCGCCGGCGGACAGGATGCGGATGGATCACTGACCAACGCTGAGAGAGAGAGGCCACGGCGGCCTTGTGTGAGATAGTGTGACGAGAGACAAACCCATTTTTCCATTTTCCCCACGGCAATCATTTTATATTCTAGGCGTGGTACCCGACCCTCCTTCGAGTAAACAACCGCTACACGCGTCAAATTATCACGTGGACTGCCTTTTCGTATAGCAATGAACTCCACCGTGTACCCATGCGGGTGTGGCCGGGAACGAGACGTGAGTACATGCGTCCTGCATGCACTTCTTCTTTAGGTGCAGGTACGTACGTGGGTGCGTGTGAGAGAGATGGTTTGTGCGAAACAGAGGCAATGTGTTGATGATATCCCAATCAGAAAAACGTAACATATGCAATGTGTGTGAAACGGAGTCATGGACGTGAGATATCGATAGAATTGAAAACAGGGATGAAGTGTGTGGCTGCGCGATCGATAAAGAGTGCCATCGAATTTGTGTTTGCCCACGTCAAAGATATAGAGCGGCTGGCCTACTGGAATTTGAGAGGGCAGAGGTGCAGTTCTTCTCCGTGGCATGGATACCTACCTACAACGTTCGACTATCGGTGTGTGTGTGTGGGGGGGGGTGGAGACCGGTTAACTAGTATATGTGTGGGGAAGGAGAGAGACCTAGCTATGTATTGAGGGAGATCGATCGACATCCATGGATATGTGTAGCAGAGGAATAAGGTTGGGAAAAAGACAAAGGTAGAGTGTCGGAGGGTTGGTGGTGGAGTGGCGTCTCACAAATGGTGGGAGAGGCCTGCTAGACAAACGGAGGGTATGCATGCAATACCAATAAGAGAGGGCGGGGAATGTCTGTCTGTCTATCCACGTGCATGTGAGAGACGGGTCGGGAGGTATTCAAGGATGATGAGGGGAGAAGATATGGTTGTGGTAAGCATGCGTAACGACATAGGAAGATCAACTGTCGTGTGTCCGAGAAAAGGAGAGACATAACTAGTGAGGTAAGTGTATCGGTGCTTGGTGAAAACGAATTATAGTCGACCTAGCTATATGTAGGGAGATCAGTTCATATACACACCTGCATGTGTTAGAAGCAAATAAGGTCCGGAGAGGCAGACAGGGGGAGAGGGTGTGGCTAGGAGGTGGTGCGAGAGGCCTACCATGTCGAGGGGGGAGGAGTGTGCGAGCATGTGATAATGAAAAGAGGGGCGGGAGTGTGCACCTGCGTGGAATCGTATTGGACATATGGGGGCATGGACGGTGAGAAGAGAAGAGGGGAAGTATATATGTGTTTGTTGTAGGCACACTTGGCTAGAGAGGTATATCGACCGGTGTGTGCCAGAATGAAGGAGCCGAGGGCCTACACACACCACTGGTGGACGACCTAAAGAGAAATAATGAACATGCGCGATGGAGGGGACGCTAAGGGTGTGTGAGGGGGGCGTGCATGTGCATGCACGATAGAAAGTTAGCGCTAGCTAGCTAAAATAGAAGAGGATCGTGAAGGTGTAAAAGGCGAACAAAGATCATAATTCATTATAAAAAAGTGGATACGGATACTTGAAGAAGATATCATAATGTAGAACATTGATTATAATTTGGGCTAATGTGTGGCTTTTGCAACTCAGGTCTAAATACTTGTTATAATGTAGGGGGCGGGGCACTATACTTTGTGTGATAAACACGGTGTACGTATGGAACATGGTTTAGATTATGAATATATAGTTAGTACATCAAATGTACTATTATTTGGAATCAACATCAAGTGTATTCAAAAAATAGAATTCGAGTTCATGTAGTACACATAGTTCATACCTATCTCTATAGTAATCATGTGGTGTGTTATTAAGGTAATACACGAATGATGGTTGAAGTTGGCAACAATCATGATTGTAGATTCTTATTGAAATATAGAAACGAATTCAAATTTAGTTCGAATTGCAATGGTAGTATAGACATTTGGAATGCACTAAAATGTTGGTATGAGTAGGTTACATGCATTATACAGCAAGCAAAAAAATTTAATCAGACATAACATGGATTCATACTCCCTCCTTCCATCTATATAGGGCGTAATGAGATTTTTAAGACCGTCTTTGACTATTGACAAGATTAATAGTACATGACATGCACAATGTGAAAATTATATCACTGAAAGAACCTTTCACAGACGAATTTAACGGTGTGCTTTGTGTAAGTTGCATGTCATATATCATTGCTCTAATATTTGGTCAAAGTTAGCATCAAAAAACGCATTAGGCCCTATATAGATGGAAGGAGGGAGTAGCTTTGAATAGCATTTGTATTGTAAAACAGGGCAAGACTCTCTCTTTGTGTGGTTTGAATAGTTTTATTTTTTTCGTTTTCTTTTTGGTTGAGGGAAGTGCGAATTGATTTGGTACGTACAAGTACAATATTACTACACGTTAGGCTTGTCCCTAAAATTCAACCTGTGTCTTGTTATATCCCGAAAATTCAGATATCGTGCTCCCAAAAGTGGCGCCTTCACAACCTGCGCCTTGCTATCCCAAAATTACAACGCACGCGAAAACTCCCTCCAGCTGCCAAATCCCGACACGCGAAATCCCCCTTCTAACCCTGAGCCGAAAGGGCCGCTAGTTCAAATTGGTGGGGGGTACTTTTGTAACACACCCTACATTTTGGACAAGCGCGTCCCTAAATCATGCTTCACCCCCTCCCATCACCCCCTTTTCGCCATTCGAAATCCCAGGCCGCCATAACCTCTCCGCTCCAGCCACGAAGCCCCACCCTCCTCCGTCCGCCACGTCACCGCTGCCCAGCCAGAGCCTCTTCCCCGACGATGTCGTCCACCGCAACAGCTCGACGTCCCTCGTCCACCTCCCCAGATGAGGATCCGTCGTCCATCTCGCCGTTCCGCTGGTTCAGCTGCCCCGTCGTCCACCTCCAAGGAGCTTCTACGATGATCACCTAGTCTATCGCGGCTGCTCCATCCCCACAGCGCCGCCTTAACCTGCTCCACCGGAATAGCAACATCCTCCCCGACTCCTCGGATGAAGCCGAGGCCTACTCGGCACCACCAAAGAGGTTGTACACTCATCGCATCGCACCTTCTCCTTAACTCGACCTCCCGGCGCCGACGGTGCTCCATCCCGCACCCCCATGGAGCGGCTACCTTGAAGCCGGCTCCGCGAGCGACATCTCCACGACGGCTCTCCCCCAGTGTGAGGCCCCTTCGGCGACGGTGTCCATACTAGCCGGATCTACTGCTGCTGCTCCGGCACTCGCTCGCTCGCTCGCGCTGCTGCTGCTGCTCCGGCTCTCGCTCGATCACTCGCTCGCCCAGCTGCTGCTGCTGCTTTCCCCCTCGCTCGTGTTGCTGCTCTGCTCCGATTAAGCCACACTTCAGTCGACTGAATCGACTTTTGGTTCAGTCGGTTTTCAGGGGTTGGGGGGCTCATCGGAGTTAAGGAAGAACCACCCGCATCGGGGACGAGGGCTCGCCGGAGAGGTACCCCACTATCTATCTTAGGGTTCAGGATGGGGGCGGGGGGCCTAGAGGGCTGGCCGGGGCGGCGGTGGCGAGTTGTTTCAGGGCGGCGAGGCGGCGCTGGGGCCGACGGTTCGGCCGGTGGTGGTTGGTGGCTCAAGGGGGGGGGTGCATGTTGAAGATGAACTGCAGGCCCTCCCTAAATTACATGTCAAGTGCCTCTCTGCTACCATTGCGTTCAGTTTCGACAATAGCATTCAGATTCCACAGTAAATTTTAGTTTCGACAGTTAAGTTCAGAGTCAACAGTTTTTACCTCATTTGTTGTAGTCAGGTGGTTTTTGGTGATGTTAATTTTACATCCATTTTACATCATCTATTGGAGATGCTATTAGAATCCCACATGAGATTGACGATGTCTGTCTTGTGCTGCTTCAGCCTTGACGTCTTACGACTCACCGGAGCTGCTCCAACGACAAAACGATCCATCACAACAGAGCAGTGCCCTGGACACCGTCTACAAATTCCTCAGATCTTCCTCCACACCTCCGACAGCCACCTCTGCCTCAACTACTTCAGCGACAAATCCAATGATGTTGAGGTCGACACGGCTACGGCAAAGAGGTTGTACACTTGTTGCATCACTTATTACTATACATTCACGTCGATCCATTAGGGATATTTTGGTTCAATGGAAAAACATAGCAATAGGGAATTTTCAAATGGCACTCTACTATTCAATTATTCATGCATTTTGTTGAAAGGAATGAAGCAAAACATCCACATGGACCTACTTTTCAAAATCCTATGCATGAAAACAAGACCAAGTGCATTAGTGCCAGAATAACATTCTAACTGTACACACTTTCATATGGTTTCACTTTATTTTGGCCATCTTTGCATTCCTCTTCTCTTCCAATTCCTGTAAACCAAAAACCCAAGTTGACAGAAATCATGTGTTTACAAATGCTCTGTTTACCATGTGCATTTTCCTATCCTATTCTGGTGTTTTTCCTATCCCTGAGTTTTAAGAATCATGCAAGCCAAATGAGCTCTTATAGAATTACTTCAGTTACAGGTACGTGTCAAAGGGAACTTTGTGTGGTTTGTCCTGCTCCTGCCGCGACGTCGTCCACCTCACCTGAGCTGCTCCATCATGACTCCTGACTGTCTTTCGCCGCCTCAGATCTCCTTCCCTGCCGCCGTCACCCACCACAACGGCATCACCATCATCGACTCAGCAGATGAACCTGAGGAGTACACGGGTCCACAAGAGAGGTCGCACTCTTTTGTTTCTGCTTATGTTATGCATTGCTTAAAGTTACCTTCTACTTTATCGTCCTGTTCAGCTCTTGGACTCCCAAGTCAGGTCCAAATTAATGTTAAAACTTGAGTTCTAAATTAGTTGTGGGGCACATATCGCAGCAATGAATAGTATGTTTGTCTAATATCTGGTTCACCTAGGGTATGCCTATGTTGTTCATCTTGGGTGGGAAAAAATAGTAAAGCAATCATCCTCTGTCTTTTTTATTAATTTAAAGCAATCATCAGCCTGCTATCATTATTGTTGGATCCATCCACTGGTTGTTACCATCATTCTAAATTTCTGCATGCTCTCCTTACATAATCTCACCATATTTTTTCGTATGCATGTCAGATATTGTACACAGTCATGCTGAACATGTAGAGAAAAAGAGAAGAGTTTTGTGCAGCAATACAATGTCATGCAGACATCGCTCCATGGTGGGTTCAATGGCAAACCCTCCCCACCCCTCTCCAGATTGTAATCCAGAGGAAGATATCTGTTCTGAGGCGGATTCAGACGCCGCTGACCACTCCTATTTACCCCCAAGGTGTTTGCTCTACCTTGGCATGATGATGTTAGTCATATCATGCATATGTCGCCTTGCAGTGCCTACTTTTGACATCATATATGTCATCTGCTTAGTTTAGACATGTTATGTAATGCCACCTGTTTAGTTTCTATATCATATATGGGAATTATGCAGTCTCATGTCTTTTAGCCAGCCATAATATATGTGAAATGTGCAATGCCATCCTATTTAACCAGGCATCATATATTTGAATGATATCTTGCCCATCCTTTTCTTCATTACATTTCCATTTATCGACAATGTTTGTACATTAAATTACTCTTCCTGTGAATCAGCCATTTGGGTGGGAGATGGAAAAATCTGGAGTGAAAACAAGGCCTTCAGAGCAGACAATGCTACCCGTCGAAGCAGATCTCTTGTTGGGTCCCGATAGCTCCTCAGAGATGGATTCAGAGACAGATGACCAGTCCTATTCCTCCACTGAGGTGTATGCTCTAACTTGGCACGGTTATACTGCTCATGTCATGCATACGGTGTCTTGCATTGCATAGTTTAGACATCATATACACAATATTCAACACCATGTTCTTAGTTCAGACATGATATCGAATGCCCTCTGTTTAGCATATAAATCACATATGTGAATTAAATGATGTGATCGTTATTACTTAGATAACATGTAGGTGAAGTATGTCATGCGAACCTGTTTAGTTATTCGTCATATCTTTGAATTATGTTATGCTATGCTATCCAGTTTAGATAGACATCATATATGTGAAATTATGTCGTGCTATTCGTTTTAGTTAAACAATATACATGTCAACTATTTCATGCCCTCTTTTTTCCACACTATCTATTCCATCTATCTCTCATACAATGTCTGTACATTCAACTATGTTTCCTGTTTATCAGTCATTTGAATTGGAGCGGGTGATGCCAGTATCTAGCGGAATAAAAACACGGTCTTCAAATAAAACAGTGCTACCTCTTGGTGGAGATAGCACCCCGGTTGTACATGCACAAGAACCAGCCCTACCACACATAACCCAAACTCTCACAGATTGTACCCCTACTGCGATGGACAGAGAACCAGCTTCACCCAATCTAACCCCAACCCCAGCCGATAGTAACCCAATTCCTGTTGACACAGTACCATCTCCACCACAGAGCTCCCAAACAAGAGCAGTTAGTAAGGCAGCTCCAGTGCCCAAAGGGCTAGCACTATCACGGCGAACCCCAACTCCACCAGTTAGTACGCCTATTCCTGTGGAGGAAGCACAACCAGCTAGTCGTAGTTTAGCATCTATCGCATTTGATGTTGTTAAATCGTATGTGTGTATCTTCCCATCTTGGAAATATTATACTAAAGATGAAGGAAAATGCCAGTTACGGGTGTTTGTCCAGGAGTTATGTGTAAGTAATGTTATTCATGGCAATTACTTTGCTTCGTCCCATACATCCTACCTCCATGATGGTTATAATACAGCAAATTTTCCCATTTTTCTCTATAGAGAAGGACCGATCTGGAAACTCAGGATGAGGCAACCTGTGCTAATACCTCTGCTATCTTCAAGAATGCTTGGTGGCAATATCAGAATTACCTAAAGAAAACGTACTTCACCGGCAAAGAAACTCATCAAATTCCCTTACGTTCTCATAAGACACATTTACTGGACGATGACTGGGGACGCCTTGTTCTGTACTGGTCCCGAACGAAGAATGTGGTAAGGTCTATGAGCTCATTTCTATTTTTAAGTATTATATTCTTACGTCTTACTGTACTCTGTTCATGTAGAACAAGTGCCTAAACCTGAAGAACAACTGTTCTAATTTAAGATTTTGCTCTTGTATCACTGTATTTACTGATACAAACTTATTTTTAAATTGAAGGATCCAATCAAAACTCCAATGGCACAACAGGTATGTTCGCGCATGTTTCTTTAACAGGTTTGCTCTTATTAATAGTTCTTTTGATTTCAATTTCAATTGTGTATACATTTGACTTTCATATCATGCACATTACTAGCATCACAACAGAGCCAATAGTGTTGTTGTACATGTAGACCCGTGGTACCCATCTGAAATCTTGTTGTGCCGTGTAGTTTCCCACGCTTTGTATTCTTTCGTTGCTGCTTTGTCTTGAACTGATATGATTTGAACCATGTCTCTATTTTGATTTGGCAAGACAATCCAGTGACCATAGGACATAGATATATGTTTGTTTGATGCTTTTATTATGTACTAGTACTTGGCAATAGAAGACTTGGTAGTTTAATCCTGTCCACCTTACTAATGAATTGGTTCACCGAAATGAGTTTCATATACTAGTACACGCTAAACTTGTTATGTGTCTGCTTGTTTCTTCTTTTAGAATGCTGACCGAATATTGGGGAAGAGTGCCTTATTAAGCAATGGTAAAGGAAGTAATGCAGATAAGGTTCAGGATAGTGACACATCCTTGTTGGTCTCCAACAAAGCTGATAAAACAGCTAAGGAAGACTATCTTGAAGACAACGAGACAACCCCAAAGTCCTGTCTTGGTTTAGTGTTCGAGTTACTGGCCACTACCGCTTGCACAAGCTATTCAAACTCACTGTCTGAATCAGTTCGGTTTCTTGAGTCTCAACTACAAGCTGAAAGACATCGATCAGCTGTGCTGCGACAAGAAGCGGAAGGACTGCGGAAGTCCCTGGAGCATTCAGATGCATACTTTCTGGTGCAACAACAAGCGTTGGAGGATTTTAGCGCCAAACAGGACAAAGCTAATTAGCTTGCTAAGCTTATTGCCAGCATGGTGGATACCCAGGATAACATTTCTTGAGCTCTTCTGAAGTTGTTTCAGTTATGCTCTTGTTTTGCTGCCGTGTTTATTTGCACTGGTGGCCAATTTTGACGGCCAGTGTATGTAATATGCTGCTTTGTTCCCTATATTTGCACTGGTGGCGAACTTTGATGCCCAGTGGATGTAATATGTGTAATAGCGGTAATAGGCTAGCGTTAATTGCTTGCTTATTTATTTCCTTATTGTCTTGTTTAGTTGTTTGCTTGTAGTCACTGCAGTTCTTTTTCTATGTTTTTCTAGTGGCCACAATAGCCTATTTTTGGTAACTAGGCCAAAATAATCATGGCAACACACAGACTGTTGTAACCATGGGCCTCCTGCAGGCCGTATGATCCATGGGCCTTCTTCCGGCCATAGGATCCATTGGCCTTCTATACGGGCCGTAGGATCCATTGGCCTTCTATACGGGCCTTAGGGTCCATGGGCCTTCTACGGGTCGTAGGGTCCATGGGCCTTCCACGGGCCGTAGGGTCCATGGGCCTTCCACGGGCCGTACAACCCATGGGCCTTCTACGGGCCGTAGATCCATGGGCCTCATACGGGCGGTAGATCCATGGGCCTTCTATGGGGCGTATCCTTATTTCGCCAATCATGGGTCATACAATTCGTGGACCATAACGGGCCGTTAATAGACCGTATTTGATAACTCTATGAAAACAGCCCAACGGGTTTTTTTTGACATGAAAACGGCCCAACGTATTAACGGTCCGCAAACGGGCCGACTGTAACGACGGGCTGAATTTGGCTCACAAGCAGAAAATGACAGTAACGGGCCGTATGTAACCAAATGCTGCAAATGAGCCCAAGAATCAATGGGCCCTAAGAAGGCCGAAAGATAACTTGGGCTGGAAACGGCCCAATAGAATAATGGGCCGTTAATGGGTATAAAGTGATACACTGTTCATTACGGGCCAGTTTCACCACGGGTCGTTAATGGGCCAAGAGTTACAAAGGGCCTCATATGGGCTGAAAGAAGTCATGGGCCACACATGGGCCGGAAGTTAAAATGGGCTGAAATCATATTGGATGGCCCAGATGACGCCTGGGCCTAATTCGGATAGGGCGTAACGGGCCCTGGGTTAGTGGGCTGTAAATGGGCTATATGCGAACAGGCCGTTAACAGGCCAGCCTTTTCACAGGAATGGGCCTCTGTTGGGCCGTGCCACGTGTCGTTGTATCATAGGCGCCTTCGGTCCAATGAGCGGATGACATCTGTCCCAACGGTGAGTCGACACGTGTTTCCTCCAGCCAATGATGATTTTACACATGGAAAATCCCCATTGGTCGGGGCTGTTAACGGGTTATCGGATCCAAAACCCGACCCGATAGCTTAACGGCATTCCGTTACGGTGGATGCCACGTGTCGGTCACCCTTGACGAAAGCACTTCTGTGACGCGCGATTTATCATCATGGAAGTGGACACTTCCATGATGATAATTTTGGTAATATCATGGAACACTTCTACGACAGCACAGGTACGACTATCTTGATTCTTTCATAAAATCATCATGGATGTACATGCATGACAAAAAACGCGACCTACTGTGACAAACACGTATCATCATGGAAGTGTATTTTTTTGTAGTGATGTGTTGTTTGCTTATTTTGATGAATCTATGGGTAGTATTGGGGGGTATGAACCATGGAGAAGTTGGAATACAGTAGATATAACACCAGTATAATTTTAGTACAAGTTCACAATAGTACCTAAAGTGGTGATTTATTTTATTATACTAGCGGATCTTACGAGTTTTCTGTTGAGTTTTGTGTTGTGAACTTTCAAGTTTTGGGTAATGATTTGATGGACTATAGAATAAGGAGTTTTGGGTAAAGTTTTCTGTTGAGTTTTGTGTTGTGAAGTTTTCTAGTTTTGGGTAAAGGTTTGGATACTCAACAAGGTCACGGGTAATATCAAACTGATCTTGTAACACCCCAAAAAAACCTCAATAACATTTATCGCGGTTTCTTGGCGCACAAAAAGTGAGATCTCATGTTGTCATCTGGGCGTGCAATTATTTGTACAAACTAGATCATTGATGGCGTGCGTTGTTGCACCTGTATATTTTTACAATAAAACGATAGGTATTTCTAAAAATAAATAGGCATACATAACATGAAGATTATATCTATCCTATCTCAGAACAATGAAACATCAAGCTAATATAAATAGCATGATGTAATAGTTGTTACACCTCGGGAACAATGCAACAGGGTGATCATTGGCCAGACCATAAAAGGCCTTCTTAGACTCAATTTTGATCTAGTACATGAATTTATGCATAAAACTGTGCAATTTTGAAAGCTTTGAAATCTAACCTACAAGAGAATCATTCTATAAGAAAATCGAACCAGAATTTATGCATGAAGCTGAACAATGTTGGAATTGCTAACTTATAATAAAATTATTCTTTAAGAAAAGCAAACCTGAATTTATGCATGAAAATGAACAATGTTGAAAGCTTCAGATCTAGTTTTTATACAAAAAAATAACTCAGATAGAAAATCTTGATGCAAGCAAACGCATCGACATCACATCCGTCCACAAAGCTGAAAGTATACTAACTGGTTGGTGCTTTAATGGTCGTCCTTTTGTAATTTTCTCTTCGTGGACAGATGCTTACCCATCTGCATCTCTCAAAAAACCCTCGAACCTTTGAGAGATCAAGTAAAGAAATGTATGGATATATAATTCAAATGTCCTGCACATAAACCATTCAGATATGTATAGATATGAGGATAACATGATTTCTTGGCATCCCGGTGAGAGACTAATCTTCGATGTAGAGATAGCTTGCAGCAATAAAGTTACCCATATGGTAGGCCGCAGGGGAACAATCAAAAGCTGACATTTGAGGAGATTGTATTTGTACTACTGCAGGCACGTATTGGCGAAATGCAGAACTGTATCATAGCATCACGAGACATAAGTGGACAATTCCAAGCTACAACAGCACTAATAAAATCCCACATAGGATTGAAGTAGCATATGTCCTGTTTCTTTCTACCATGAAGCAGTTACAATCAATTGAATTTTTTTGCCCAACTATTAAACATGTTCACATATATTACCGATATAAGTATAGGAAGACGCTAGATTATAGGAGTGCAGCTTAACATTTTTTAAAGACGCCAAACTGTGGACATCAGTAATATATGGAGCATACCAATTCATTGGAGATCTAAGATAAATTAGGTTGTGTAGGTGAATGCAGACATCATGATGGCACCCTCAAAAATGATGAAGAGGACAGTGCACGGTGTGCTACAATGCCATGTTCCAGATAAACTTCAACCCACTGCTTGCATTCACAAAAGCACCTTTTTTGCTGATGACAAGGTCTGCAGCTTTGATTTCCAGAATAGCTAATTGAGCACATGCAATTAATAGCTTTGCAGTATCCATACAGCCAAGCAAGATTATCTAAAGAGCTCGTGTCCTATATTCTGCGTAAGGTCGTTGTATTAGCTACCCTGCAATCTTAGAGATGGTTGACTAACCCCATGCAGAATAAGCATGTCAAATATAAATAATCATTCAGCAAAGCAAAAACTGACCAAAATCTACAACTGTATGTGTCTCCATTAACTTCAGAGAAGAAAGCAATTCTGCTCAAGGAGTCTTAGGTTCATTGGCAACAAAACTTTCAGATAGGAGTATATGTGTTGTCCTATATAAATGTTTGATGATTGTCTGGTAGAACTGACTATAATTGTATGATTGGCCAAATTAGCTAGTAACAGTAATTAAACTATACTCTGGCTAGTAGTATTACATCCTCGGCGTTATCCCAAAGAAAACTGCAGGTGAATCTCTTAAAAAAACTGGTAAGAATAATGCTATGCCGTTGTTTAGACATTTCAATGGCAATTCGTGAGATAGATATGCCTAAAACAACTACTGATGTAATGATTATGTAGTTTATTTTTCAGATAAGAACAATTCTACTATCTCGGTGGACTACCTCTTGGGACCCTGCAAATCATTTAGCCATCTTAAGTTGTTAACTGTACCCATTTATGGAAGGCTAAGTTTAGGCCATGAGCAAAATAAGAGCATCTAGGATCCACCTAGGTAGCAAAAGAGCAGAGTTCAAGCAAATTCCAGAACTAAGAACTATATCCTGTGAATTAATTAAACATCAAGAAAAATACTTTGTATGTGATTTTTCCAAAGAAATGTTGCTGACATGTGTGTACCATGGACCTTCAGGATCCCTTCATTGGGTTTCATTTCCTTCATCAGTGACCGGCCGCCTGCTATCGTCAACGCCTAGGTGTGAGATAAATCGGCTATAATCAGTCTCAACATGGCCAGTGATGCCCCTTTGACTTGAGCTCTATGATGCGGGTAATGTACTTTTTAAGCTTGGGCTCGCCAAATATGATGGTTGCAACTGCGCAGACGCCCATTGCAAGGAAACTGCTCTGCTCCTAGAGTATGGCTAGGGTTTCATCCGGGCGCTCGCGAGATAAGAGATGAAGCTGAGGGGTTGAACGAGCGGCAGACAGTATAACGGGAGGCGTGAGAGGGGATACTACAACGGCGATGAGGAGATCAAAGACGGGGGTGGCGGGGCACCTAGGATCCATCCAGGTCATGATGAAGAGGAGAGGTCAGGTTGAGAAAGGGGCGTAATTTACTATCAGCGCGACGACGGAGATCCATGGGCAGGGACCCAGGCACCCACCAAGAGGGCCTGGGACGAGAGATTTGGAGGAGATGTCATCGTCCGCCCGCGTCCGTCGCCGCCTAGGTTTACTGCTTCTCAAAGGGATTTTTTGCGATAGGGAGAGAAGGGGAAGGAGACGTATCTACTACAATTGCAATCAGAAAGCCCATATTGGCCCAATTAACCATAGAAGGAGGAATTTTTTACGGGAGTAGCTTCCCTAGAGACATCCATCCAGGGGTCGATTGGACGGCCAGAATGTTCATCCACGAAATCCGATGGCCAAGAACCTTGATGGCCTGAGAGGGCAGGAAAAGCGTTCGGTTATAATGTATCTAAATGTAGCCTATTTAGGGTAGATGCAACATGCAAGGTAGTATTCCATGTTGTACTGGTGGCCATTGACTACATAGTTACAAGTTGGAGTTTTGACGGTAGCAAGCCTTGGAAATAGAGGAGATCTATGTAGGACATTGAGGTCATGTGAGAGCCAAGCATCCCAAAGTATGAATGCCAAATACTTGATCCTCTTATGCAACTGCTTCAAATATTGATGGTTGGATCATGACAATGCCCTTCGAACTGCCCATGCCATGTGGCAGGACAATGATTCTATGTCGAGTGAATACAATTGATGGATCCAAGCAATCCTGACCACTTGGGGACAATCAGCCAAGCACCTTGAGGACGGGGTGAGGTCAAGGGCGTAATTGGTGGCAGGGGTGCGTAGGGGCGAAGTTCTAAGATGGAGTGGGTGCGTCCAGGAGTTGTTGACACATGGGAGGAGTTAATCACAGTACTCGCCAATTATCTCCCTCATGCTAATAGAGCTCACATTGGCTCAGCTCGGGTAGCCGAGACCGCTAAATGGTATGTGAATTTTGCATCACAATTTCAGAGCATAAATGCTCTATTTTGATGCTTATTCAATCACCTTTGCATCAAATTAGCAGTTACGCCAGATGGAATGCTCTGAGCGGTTTTGGTTCTTATATATTCATGTTTGGTATTTGTCATTTCTTCATAGTTGATGCAATCACTTCACGCAGTGGAAAGAACAAAAAATGTGTGGAAACTCCTTGGGTTGTTGAATAGATTCCAACCACACTAGAATGGTTGGTACAAAGCCGTCCGACCTTTCATACTTGTGGAGAACTTCCTGCGGTAAAAGAGACAAAAAGATTTAAAGAAAACTCTCCTAACCTACTACAATGCAGGAAATTGATGGAATAATTATTAGAGGTGATGTCCAGGGAGAAAACTGAAGCTTCGTGAAGAAAGTATGTTTCCAAAAGTTTGGATAAAAAAATGATGATGGATTATACAGGAAAAGAAGCTATATGCAAGAAGCAGACAATTAGGGGGCCTGGTGGGCCTAGGCACCTAGGGTAGGCGCCTACCCAACCAGGGAGCCTACAGGGCCGCCTAGGGCCCACATGCACCCCTGCCTCCAAGGTGCCCATGACTCTCTCCCGAGGGGAAACCTCCATATCAATTTTTGGGAGAATTTTCCGACTTCTTCGAGACAGAAAACTATTTCTTCTTTCTAGGGTTGTTGCAGACTCGATTTGTCCTCTCCAAAGGAGAATTGGATGCAATCATGACCATCAACTCCTGTTTGTCACATACCTAGCCTAAGAGCATCTCTAGCAGATCCTGCAACCCGGGTCATCTGCTAAAATAACCGCCGATTTGCGGGATCCATCCCGTATCACTGGCCCAACCAGATCCACCAAATTGGGCCGTCCCAGATTTTTTTGTGGCATCCCGCGTCCATGAGCCCGTTTCATGCATATGTGCGGGAATCCCCCTGATTTTGCCCGATCCCATTTTGGTTGGCGTGAAGCACTTCCGCTGGCTTTTCTTTCCCGCATCCCCTGTGATGCCGTGGCCCATCCGTCCTCCAACCTCGTCATCCGGCCTTGCCGCGCTGGACTTCAGCAGGCCCCAGGTGCACCATACCATGCTCCGCCACCATCGCCGGTCCATCCGCCCGGGCCACTCATGGATCCAACTCCTCCCGCCCCCGCCACACCAATTCCTCCCGCTATCGCCACCCTCAAGAGGAAGCAGCAAGGGAGCCATCTCGTTCAAAGCGGCGCCCCCGGCACGGCAACACCGAGCGTCGCACCCGCTCGAGTTCCACGCGCCCTGCCCAAGTGGAAGAAGACTGCCTTGACCGCCCCATCGGCGAGCTGGTGAAGCCTCCGAGGAAGAAGGCGATCGCGTCAAGGGGCCGGGATCCTCCTCCACCTTCGGCCATCCCTGGCATCCACATTGACGCCCAAGCTGCCGGCCACGCCCACAATGTGTTCGATGAAACGGCCGGGAGGTAAAAAAATTCTTTTGCTTGCTTTGCATCGGTTATCTTCATTTTTGGCCTTTCAGAACACTTCTTGAGCTTCAGACATCAATTTTTGTAGCCAAAATGTGCCCTACATATATACGAAGATGTTGGCCAAGAGCACGGTGAATTTGAGTGCCCCTCTTGGCGATTTCGATGCATCATACATTGAGGTCGAGGTGGAGGTGCACGATGAGGGTGAAGATGATGATGATGATGTGCAAGAGATCTCGGAGGCTGATTATGATGCTAGGTTGGGGAGGACCGGAAACTACACGGAGATGAAGGATGTATGCTTAGTTAAAGCATGGGAAAGAATCTCTCTTGACTCCATCGCCGGCATTATCAAACTTATGGCAACTATTGGCAAAGGATCAAAGACAAATTTCATCAAATGATGTCATTCCCATCCGACCAAAGCTTGAACAGCCTTCAAGGCCGTTGGGACACCATCAACAAACCTTACTCCCATTGGTCCGGATGCTTGGAGCAAGTGAGCCATGCACCACCAAGTGGCTCCACTATTGATGATTATGTGAGCATTTCTTGATCTTCAAGTCCCTAGCCGTGTGCATAGGAAGATTATGAGCTCACAATTGTCTCAATGTTTGGGTGCATGATTGCATCACCAACGAGTACAACAAGAAAATCCTGACCTCCAATGACCGGTCATTCAATCTTCAACATTGTTGGAAATGGCTCTGGGATAATGAGAAGTGGAGGATGAGGGACAAGAAATCCCCACCAAAGAGAGGCATGAAAATGGAGGTTCGGTATGATGATGATAGTGATGATGCACCAAGAGGAGGACGTTCTTCAAAACATTGAGAATGTTGCTTGATTGATCTATGTCGTTTGAGCATCTTTTGCCTTGTTCTATCGCGCATTCATGAACCTAAACTTGCTACATCATTTGTTGCGCATGATTTTGGATGTGACGAACTAGTATGATGATCAACTAGTGATGTATGAACTAGTTCGTCACATATTTATAAAGTTCATCATGACAAGTTCATCATCATCATATATGATGATGATGAACTTAAATATGTCCTTATTATTGTATTAGCGAGATGGCGAGCCCTCCAGCATGGAATAGATCCCACAAACGCGTCACACAAAATATTTGCGGGATGGATTTATGGGAACTGTTCCCACTCACCGTCCGGTAAATAGTTTTTGCGGGAGCCCTCAAAAAACTTTTTCGGCCCAGCTGTTTGCGGGATCTGCTAGAGATGCTCTAAGGGAATCTCCAACGGCAACCCGCAAAAAACCTCCCGGATCCGTCCGCGGACAGGGAGACCAGTCCGCGGACACGGTTGCGAGAGGCAGCCATCCCACGCTAGTCGCATTCATTTTCACAGCAACTCAAATCAACCGGACAAAATTCATGCAAACATGACAGGTTTCATATAAAAAAGCCGGATTTTCATAAAAAAATATGACGAATTTCAGTTCATTTACATCAATGGTGCTAGTCCGACTCTGAAGGTATAATTAATACCTAATCTAAATCACCGCCCGCGGATCCCTTTGTCTTCCTCATGTCTGGCAGCCCAGTCACCGGACTGTTGGGAGCCCCAAAGGTATATGTTTCAGCACAAAGGACGGCTCGCTTACCCGCAACACATCGAGTGGAATCCCCGGCTGATGCTTCAGCTGGAGGGGAAGGCGGCGCCTCCACTTCCGTGAAGCCCATGTGGGAATGATGGAGGTCCTCGAAAGAGAAGAACCGGGCAATATACTGGCTATGTACGTAGGTGTCGCCTAGACGGTGGCCTTCGTGGGACCCAAGCGGTGGTGGACTCCCATGTTCTACTTCTCCTCGGTGATGGCGGCGGACGCGGAGGCACCGGCCACTGACTCATTGCTCTCCGCGCACCCAGCTTCGCGTCTGCCTACATGGCACGGTCGCAGGGACAGGAGGCGTGGTCATAGGCACGATCGCAGGCACGAGAAGCGCGGTCGTCGACGACGGCGACGACGCCCATGCCGCCGCGCCCCAGCCGCGCCGACGTCGAGCAATTGGCCACTCTGTCGGTGTCAAAATTGGCGGATCTCGGGTAGGGGGTCCCGATCTGTGCGTCTAGGCTGATGGTAACAGGAAACAAGGGACACAATGTTTACCCAGGTTCGGGCCCTCTCGATGGAGGTAAAACCCTACTTCCTTCTTGATTAATATTGAAGATATGGGTAGTACAAGAGTAGATCTACCACGAGATCGTAGAGGCTAAACCCTAAGAGCTAGCCTATGATGGTATGATTGTAATTGTGATCGGCCTTCTAAGGACCAACCTCTCCGGTTTATATAGACACCGGAGAGGGCTAGGGTTTACATGGAGTCGGTTACAAGGAAGGAAACTTAATATTCGGATTGCCAATCTTGTCTTCCACGCAAAGGAGAGTCCCATCCGGACACGGGCCGAAGTCTTGAGTCTTGTATCTTCACGCTTCAATAGTCCGGACGATGTATATAGTCCGGCTGTCCGAATACCCCCTAATCTAGGACTCCCTCAGTAGCCCCTGAACCAGGCTTCAATGACGATGAGTCCGGCGTGTAGTCTTGTCTTCGGTATTGCAAGGCGGGTTCCTTCTCCGAATACTCCAAAGTAATTATCGAACACTTGAATCATGTCCGGATCCACAAAATGATCTTCACATGCCACCGTAGAGAGAATGATATTTCACAAATGCAATCTGCTAGCAACTTTCCAGACAACATGACATTTCTTCAAGGTCGGGTGATTATCCGAACCGTTTTCCCACATCCAGCCTCAACGTATATTGCGAGGCGGTTTCCTTGGCATGTCATGTCGAAGCAGAGATCGTGTCCCCTTATCACGGGATTCTCATCAATACGGGTATGGGTAATCCAACCGCACCGCTAATCGCGGTGAGCGGGAGGCAAAAGGGTTCCACCAGGCAAGTGGGGAGGCGCAAAAAGCATTTACCGCCCCTATAAAGAGACAAGGCCTCTTTCTCTTTACCCACGCCTTGTCTTTCCGCTAGCTCATTCCCCTCTGTTCGAGCCCTAACACCCAAGCACTCTTCTGTTCCATCGAAGAGAGGTTTTCCAAAGATGTCCGGATTTGGAGCAGGAGGCAGATGGATGGCCTCTGCCGTCCGGGAGAAGGATATCAAGAAGCTCCGGGAAGCCAGGTATCTGGCCCAGAAGATCGGCCACCGTCTCCCACTAGCGGGACAGGTCGTCCCCACTCCAGAACCTCACGAGAGAGTCGTGTTCCTTCCCCATTTTGTCCGTGGGCTTGGGTTTCCCCTTCACCCATTTGTTCGTGGAGTCATGTATTACTACGGGATTGATTTTCATGATCTTTCCCCCAACTCCTTCCTCAATATCTCGACGTTCATCGTCGTGTGCGAGGCTTTCCTTCGGATCTCGCCTCACTTCGGCCTGTGGCTGAAGATTCTCAATGTGAAGCCCAAGGTGATGAGTGGCGAACACGCCGAGTGCGGCGGAGCCATGGTGAGCAAGATGCCCAAGGCCGTTTGGCCGAAGGGCGCTTTCAATGACTCCGTCAAGGAGTGGCAGCAGCAGTGGTTTTATATCACCAAACCACGCGGCAAAAAGTGGGCTGCAGCTTCTGAGTTCAGATCCGGAGCTCCACTGCGGCTCACGTCCTATCCCAAGAAGGGCCCGAACTGGTCCTCGTCCGATGAGCTGTCACTGCTCCAGACGCGCGTTCAGAGTGTGGTTGACAGGGACGTCAAACTCGTCGACGTAGTCCAGGTGATGCTAGTTCGCCTGGTTCTCCCTTGTCAGCGCCGAGCCTGCACTCTATGGGAGTTTGACCCAACCGAGCACCAAACCCTTTAGAAGCTCTACGATTACTTCCACAAGGATATCTGGAAGGTGCTCTTCAAGTCCGGCAAATCGTGGTCGGGCTCTGCCGAGGACCATGGGTATCAATTATCCCATTCTGCAAGCCCGGTAAGTTACAGCCACGCTCTGTCCATCCATGCTTCAGCTGGCATGTCATGAGGGAGACATCTTAATCGTGTTTCATCATGACCTCAGGGATGGATAAAGAAGGTGGAGCGAATACATTGTCCGGCCCCACTGCCGGAGGAACCGGCCGGACCTCTTCTGACGAAGATGCTGGTCCCCGCGCCTTACGAGGCGCCAAAGAAAAAGGCCTCCAAGAAGGTCAAAAAGACCCGGAGTGGCCTCCATCGTCGCGAGGCTTTGGATGCCAAATCCGAAGGCTCCAGCGACGATCCTTCTTATGAAGACGAAGAGGAGGAAGCAGAGGAGGATGAGCCTCACTCTGATGGCGGGAAGAAAAGGACGGCCTCCACATCCCTGGAGGCCGGATCGCCCAAGAGGGGGAAAGGTTCCCTCCCAGAGGCATCCAGCACAGCTGCCGATAGCAGCCCAGAGTGGGATCCCAGGGCCCAGCCCCTGGAGAAGTCGTAAGTATATGAAATCCGAACACGCATATGCGTCCGGGATCGTTTTTGGGTATAGTAGTTTTAACTTTTGCCATATTTTGCACAGTCCGGCAAGGTCTCGCACCAGACAGTCCTCATCGGAGGATTCGCTGAGCTCGGATGCCTTGGCGAGCGATACGCCTCCAGAAGCCCCTTCCCCAAAGTCCAGGCGCGACACTGAGGTGTCGTCTCAACGGGACCCGGACTAGGGGGGCACATCACTGGAGCCGGACACACGGGAACGATGGTCCCTGAGCGTGCCGACAGCGGGGGCGATCTTGGGTTCGGCCCACAGCCGGACAAGGTCCAGGAGACCTCTAAGGCTCCCGGATCGGGCGAGCAGCCACCTTCGACGGTGGGAGGCTTGCCTACTCCGCCGGCAACCTCTGTCCAAGCAGAGTTGCCAGGCGGTCTGTTGACAGCGTTAAAGAATGCGGCTATCATCGATGAACATCGGACCCTCATGGGTGCGGTGGTTGAAAAGATTCAGTCTGCCGAGAGCGGGCTGAACGAGTCCTGCCTGGGCCTTATAAAGGCCTTTGAGGTATGTTTCTTAAGAAACCTTTGAGGAATCGTCATAATATGAGTAGTAGCCCCTGATACACTGTCCAGCGGAGGAGAGGGAGCCGGGCAGGGGATCAAATTCTCTGCTTTCACAGGAGCCTATGTGAATGACGTATACCCCTTTATGTGAAAACAGGCGTCTGCAGGAAGGACAGCCGCTCATAATGCAGAAGTGTCCGGACTGAAGCAGAGCCTTGCACGGGCCGAAGAGGAACTTGGCCGTGTGAAGAAGCAATTAGAGGATAAGCAAGGTATGTTGAAACATTGTCTTGCATTAGGCACGAATGAGTAATTGTGCCTATTGAAAAGTATTTTTGTTGTATGCCCTAGGAGCGAGTGCTGAATATGAGGCACTGAAGAAGGCTGTTGCTGATGCCAACAAGAAGGCTGCCGCCGAACAGGCGCTTCATGAAAAACACGAGGCCAGGGTCATCACAGCCGAGCGGGAGCTCCAGGAGGCTGTGAAGAAAAGTGAGGGCTTGGAGCAGAGTCTAGTAGGGAAATAATCCGAACTTGCCCAAGCTCTCCAAGCCGCAGAAGACGCTCGGGAAGAAGCCCGAGGTGCTGTACGGGACATTCAGGAGGCCCGAAAAGTTGCGGCTGTAAGGCCTGTTGTATTCATGGCCATGTTTACATGATAGCGGGGAGAACTCTAAGCGACAAGTTGAATTCATGTTTTTATAGGGGTGTTTGCGGATCTGCATCGCAGCATATCAGATGCCGCCCAATTTTACCGGACCGAGGAGAAGAAGTCTGTGGAGAAGGCTTTCTAGTCACAGTATTTGGCGCCGAACTATCCGGTGCCTTTTATCGATCAGCTGAAGCAGCTGGTCGAACTGCACCAGGCGGCCGAACTAGCCATGAAGGACTTGGTTGTCCGGCTGCGACCTGCGGAGCCAATTCCAAGCAGTTACTTCGGACTCGTGAAGCGGATTGTGGGCGCCTGTCCTCGGCTTGATGCTATCAAGCGATCAGTCTGTATAGAGGGTGCGCGCATGGCATTTGCCCGTGCAAAAGTGCATTGGGGGAAGCTTGACGCAGAGAAGCTGATGACTGAGGGGCCGCCGGAGGGTAAGGATCACCGCAAGCCCGAGCTGTACTATGAAGGTGTACTGAAAGGGGCCCGCCTTGCGGCGGATAAGTGTGCCAAAGACATTATATTTCCCTGAGGGCATTCGTGCCGCTCTTTGTAATATGGGATAATGGCATTTTTATTATATATTGCCTGTTTTGTTTGAACATATGTTCTTCCCGTGCGACTGTTTATTGTATGTAAATCCTGAGAGTTGGCTAGTCGTCGGCTTCTGCACCCACGTAAAAAGAATACGAGGGTGTTCGAGATATATCTGAACGCTCTTTATCCCATATTTTGGTCCTTTTAAGGAGGTGTTTCTCACCACGAACCAGGCAATCAGACTATAAGGCTTTATTACTCTCACTTAGCCATACGAATTCGAGTATGGTCGGCGCAGCCCCTAGTGTTCGAAAGGCCGGACTAGGGGCTCTATTGGCGCCTGATCAGAAGACCGATCCGTCGCACTCTGCATTTATAATGGCGTTGTGCGGAATAAATCTTTAAGGATTTTACAACCTCTCGAACAGCTGACCAGCTCCATCATGACAGTCGGTTTTCGGCTTTCTCTACTGAGGTGCTCGTCCGGCAAAACCGGGACACAATCGCAGTAGTTCTCCCAGCGCTACCTTAGCCGATAGAACGGAACGTAAGGTACCAAAACATGGGAGCCGGGCAAACCCAACCAATGACCCAAGACATGATTCAGAGCTGATGCATATAATGCTATAAGTTCGGGGTGCCGAGCGACCGGAAAGGTGGTCGGACTTTATTGCCATACTGTGAAGCCCCTGGCATAACCGGGCGTAACACGGAGCGTGGCTGCCGTTTTTTGGCAAAGAGGCGTCGGCGATAAACGACGGCCGGTAAGTGTTACTTAAGTCTACGCATTGTAATAGGATGATATGTCTATGCATATGGGTACAATTTATGATTATGAAAAGAGGTGTTTTTGGCAGAACCTGTGATGGCCGGACTGGAGGGGGCTGTGAGTGGATTTGAAGTGAATCCAGACTGCCTTCTTTAGGGGGGCTCCTTGTGTGCCTGGCCGATTCCACGTCACCAATCCTGTTCTGCGTCAAAGTTAGTTTGCAAAAGCAAATACTTGGAGGTAGCTGAACGTCCTCTTGTGGTTGGTCCGAGGGCTCCTGATCGGACCCTAGTTGACCCAACCGTTATACCGTAAAGTAGCGCAGACTCCTCAGTTGGTGTCCGGATAGTCGGCTGTCATATCGGAATTTTGACAGGCATGCACGAGTCGCTACTCCGGTAGTTGTATGATTTCCGCTCTAAGGGCGGGGTTCGGCCTTGCCCATAGGTGTGATTGCATCAGACGGTGTTGGCCTGAGTGATTTACCACGTGGAATCTAGTCAACGTGGTTCATCCCGTTAGCATACGGTAAATTACCGCATGATGGGAAGGTGCCGAAGATTTATTCTATGGCGTAGCATTTTTTGGTGATCCGAAGACAACCATTAGAGTGGTGGGCCAATAAAACTTGGCCTTTGCGCCTGGCATCTTTTAGAAGATGTTATTTGTGGCTTCATACCCGTGGGGGCTTTATGTCTTATGGAGCCCCCGGACTACTAGATCTAGAGGTACTGCAATTGAATTGCTGTGGTTGATGTGATCATGGGCGATCGGTCGTACTTTTATGCTCTGGGGGGCTCTTGACTGGACACCTCCCCTTATTGTTTCCGGCACACGACCAGCCGCTTTGTTTTGAGGATCCGGCATTCTCTATTGGTATGCTTTGCTGTCCTTCTAGGAGTACCATGAATTTCACATGGTTGATCGAGTATGTTGCTCGGACCGGATAGGTTTGAGCTGTTCTTTGTCCGCTGACCGGACTGGGAATTGCTGGACTTGGCACCAGCTTCTCTGACTTGACGTTTATGACCATTGCGTCGGGGCTTGAGGATGCCTCTTTGTGTATCCTCCATATTGTCTTGGACCATAGTGGTGTGTTGACGTCGGGGTATGTGCCTTGGGTTCTCCTACTTACGTTGAGGTAGCCAGTTGTGTCGTGTGTGCCCTTTGTCGGGGCGGTCGAGTTCGTATTTTTCGGTCGCTGGGACCTTGGTCCCCCTGTCCACGAGCAAATCTTGGTCGGCTTTAAGCTGATGTTGCTTCCTTTGCAGGCTCCTTGTCGTGGCCATGAGCCGTCACTTGAAGCGAACTTGTTCCACTGGATCTTCAGGCACGCCGAATTTGTCATTGCCGAGGCTTACTGTAACGCCCCAGATATACTTTCCATATTTGTATCCAACTCTTTCCGTCTCCGGCGCTAAGTTATATTTATTTCTCGGGTTCGGGTCTTTGTCTCCGTGTGTTGTTTTTGTTTTCTTGCATCTCATATCATGTCATCATGTGCATTGCATTTGCATACATGTTCATCTCATGCATCCGAGCATTTTCCCCGTTGTCCGTTTTGCATTCCGGCGCTTCGTTCTCCTCCGGTGGTCATTTCTAGCTTTCTTTCGTGTTTAGGAATTAAACATTTCCGGATTGGACTGAGACTTGCCAATCGGCCTTGTTTTACTACCGGTAGACCACCTGTCAAGTTTCGTACCTTTTGGACTTCGTTTGATACTCCAACGGTTAACCGAGGGACCGAAAAAGGCCTCGTGTGTGTTGCAGCCCAACACCCCCCCAAATTTGTTCCAAAACCCACCAAACTCTGCTCCATGTCCTAGAGCGTTTGATCACGATCGCGTGGGCGAAAACCGCACCTCATTTGGACTCTCCTAGCTCCACTTATGCCTATATATACACCCCCCCTTTCGGATCTCAGATTCCTCCCCGTCCTCCTCCGAAAAAAAAGGAGATCCAACTCCTCCCGCCGCCGCCGGACACAACCGCCGCCGACGGACATGTCCGGCCTCCCCGTCCGCCGCCACGTGTCGGCCTCCTAGTGGCTGCCGCCCGGTCCCCAGTTCGCCGCCGCCAGCGGGCCCGCGAGGCCCGTGCGG
>NC_041381.1:409895568-409905458 GCF_002162155.2 Triticum dicoccoides | reverse complement strand
CCGCCGCCCGGCCGCTCCCCGCCGCCGTCCGCCGCCGGCCACCGCCTCCTCCTCACGTCGCCGGCCACCGCCTCCTCCTCACGTCGCCGGCCACCGCCTCCTCCCTCGCCGCCGGCCACCACGGGCCTCAAAGCCGGTGAGGCCCCGGCGATCCTCGGGCTCTGAGAGCCTCGCCTGATCCAGATCCGGTCGCGTGAACAGTAAACCCTAACCCCCGATTTTTTTCCAAGTCCCGAAAATTTTGATCCAAGTTGCTCTGTTCGAGGTCCCGTGACTTTGCAACCGTAGCTCCGTTTTGGGCGTATGATATATCAAAATCTTCACCTCGACATGTACATCATTCCCTTACATTGCATCATTTGCATTTGAGGTCATCTTGATGCCCAAAATGCTGTCAGAAGGAGGCTTCGTGAGTTAAATTGCAGATCCGTTAGTTCATCATGCACTTTTGTCATTTTTGCCATGTTTAATTCGTGCATGATATTCCTGTGCCCCTTTGGGATGAATTGTTAAGCATTTTGTCTTCTTTCCAGAGGTGCCACCCATGCATTTTTAGGATGTGTGTGTTGTCTTGTGCAAGCTTGCGAAGAGAGGTACCTGAGAATGCAGATTTCAGGGACTTAGTGATTTTCACTAAGTCTGGGATATTTTAGTTCATGATGCTATATGTCCAGCTTGTTTCCTAGTGATCCGTGCCTCTTTTGAGGATGATCAGTAAGGGAGTTTTGATATTTATGTTATGCTCTATCCATCCATGTCTTTCTTTGCATACGTGGAGTGCTATAGGTTGACTCAATCGAGCTCAACTTTTGCTTCGTTGTTAATCTGTGCAGATCGTCAACTTGTTTGCGATTTTCGCCGATGCTATTGTTAGTGATCCGTGCATGCTATGCCATTGTTCTTGCCATGTCTAGCTTGTATTTTGTGCCTTCTTAATGGATGTATGCTTTCCTTGCTGTGACTTGCACCATGGTGAGTGCATCGAGCTCGTTTACATGCCTTCGTGAGTTATATTTCAGCATGTCTCAGTTTTCACTGTCTGAAAACTGATTGTGTTTTAGCTATGTTCGTGTGCCCGTTAATATATTTTGTGATCCCTTTTGGCCCCAGGTCACTTTGGGTGTTTTGTTAAGCTTGTTGAGTAGCTCCATGCCATGTTCTTACTTGTCATATTCAGGTCATGTATCATATTGTTTTGCTGCTCCGAAGAGAGCATCGTGATCTGAAATTTCAGACTAGTGTTAATTTCACTAAGTCTGGAATCTGTTTTGCATTTGCGTTTTAGCCATGCTTGTTTGAACCTCATAATGGATGAATTGGCCGTGGCTCAGTGCTAGTCTTTTGTTAACCATCTTGTGTACATCACTGCCATATATTTTGTTTTCATGTTTGGTGGCTGTAGCATGTTCATTTCGTTGCATTTAGATGCCTACTTGCTGTAAATCGCAGACCGGTGTCATATCTTAAAACGCTTGCCATTTCCAAACCGTAACTCCGATTCCAATGATCTTTATATCGTTTTCAAGCGATTTCACCCCCTCTATCCAGTGGCACACTTGGTTTTCCAAGTTGATGCCAGGTTCATGTTTTTCCTGTCATATCTTGCATTTCGCATCCCGCATAGCATATCGTCATTTCATCATATTGCTTGGTCTTGCACGTGGTTGATTGTATCCTTGTTGCTTGTTTGTCTTGTTGGGTAGAGCCGGGAGACGAGTTCGCTACCGAGGAGCCCGTTGAGTTTGCTTGTGAGGATCCAGTCAACTCTGACAACTGTGCAGGCAAGATGATCATACCCTCGAAATCACTACTATCTTCGTTATGCTAGTTTGCTCGCTCTTTTGCTTTGCCACTGCTACGATGCCTACCTTTTGCTTGCAGCCTCCCAATTGCCATGTTGAACCTCTAACCCATCATTGTCCTAGCAAACCGTTGATTGGCTATGTTACCGCTTTGCTCAGCCCTTCTTATAGCGTTGTTAGTTGCAGGTGAAGATTGGAGCTGTTCCTTGTTGGAACATTTATTTTCCTTGTTGGGATATCATTATATTGCTATGTTATCGTAATGCATCTATATACCTGGTAAAGGGTGGAAGGCTCGGCCTCTCGCCTAGTGTTTTGTTCCACTCTTGCCGCCCTAGTTTCCGTCATATCGGTGTTATGTTCCCGGATTGTTGCGTCCCTTACGCGGTTGGGCTATAATGGGAACCCCTTGATAGTCCCTGAGAAAGAGATATGTGCAGCTCCTATCGGGATTTGTCGGCACATTCGGGCGGTGTTGCTGGTCTTGTTTTAACCTGTCGAATTGTCTTGTTGTACCGGGTTGCCGAGTCTGATCGGTGTGTCTCGGGTGGAGGTCTATTCCTTCGTTGACCGTGAGAGCTTGTCATGGGCTAAGTTGGGACCCCCTGCAGGGATTGAACTTTCGAAAGCTGTGCCCGCGGTTATGGGCAGATGGGAATTTGTTAATGTCCGGTTGTAGATAACTAAAACCTTAATTAATTAAAATGAATCAACTGAGTGTGTTGCCGTGATGGCCTCTTCTCGGCGGAGTCCGGAAAGTGGACACGGTGTTGGAGTTATGCTTGCGCAGGTTGTTCCTCTAGATTCTCGCTCGCGCCTTGCCTCCTCTTCTCGCTCTCTTTTGCGGATAAGTTAGCCACCACATATGCTAGTCGCTTGTTGCAGCTCCACATATATTTGCCTTATCCATTCCTATGAGCTTAAATAGTTTTGATCGCGAGGGTGTGAAATTGCTGAGTCCCTGTGGCTCACAGATACTATAACTCCAGATGCAGGTCCAGGTGATTTCGCTCCAGGTGACGAGTACGAGCTCAAGTGGGAGTTCGACGAGGACTCTCAGCGTTATTATGTTTCCTTTCCCGATGATCAGTAGTGGTGCCTAGTTGGGGATCGATTCAGGGCCTTGTCGCACGTTGGGTTCTTTTCTATTTTGGCACCATAGTCGGGTCATGAGTGTTTGTTTGATGGATGTTATTTATGTACTCTGGTGTGACGTGGCGAGTGTAAGCCAACTATGTTATCTCCCCCTTTTATTATGTATTACATGGGGTGTTGTAATGATTGCCTGACTTGCGACATTGCTTTCAATGCGGTTATGTCTCTAAGTCGTGCCTCGACACGTGGGAGCTATAGCCGCATCGAGGGCGTTACACTTACCTCGTCCTCGGAGGGGGGCGTATAGTTGTCCCTTTCCAAGTATCCTACTGTGGCCAGTCCGGCCTGCTTGAAGGCAGGCTGATCGGGGTTGTATCCATCTTTGGCGCCCTCCGAATTGTTTTCGTCTTCTGTGCCGGTATTGCTGTGGCGGGGCTTGGAGCGGTATTGACGACGCCCATGCTTTGCTTTTTTCCCTAATGGGTTATCCTCCGTTGCCTCGTCGCCATTAGTTTCCTTTGGAGTATCCAGCATATATATATCGTATGAAGAGGTGGTTGTCCACCGCCCGATGAGCGGTGGTTCCTGTACTTCTCCCGCATCGTCGTCCATACCGTCGATGTCTTCGGAGTCGAAGTCAATCACATCGGTTAGATCATCGATCATGGCAATGAAGTGGGTGGTGGGTGGGCAGCGAATTCCTTCGTCGCCTGCTTCCCACTCAAGCCGGACATAGTTCGGCCGAGAGCCTCCTGACAAAGAGAGAGACTTTAATGAGTTCAGCATGTCACCAAAGGGCGAGTGCTGGAAGATGTCCGCGGCGGCAAACTCCATCACCGGGGCCCAACCTGGCTCGGCTGGCTCGAGAGTGCGCGGACTGGGACCAACAACCGGATACGAGTCCGGGGGTCCGGAGTCACAGACTTCCACAGAGGTGAGGCATGTGTTCGGCTCCACTGCCGATGAGTATGCGGCCTGCGGGGCGGGGTCCATCCCTCCTTCCTTAGGAAACGCAGCCTGCTCTAGGTTTAGGTCAGGGGTTATGGCAGGGGTGATATCTCGAGCATCGTCCGACAGCAGCTCTAAGCCGCGCTCGTCGTGACTGCCCGGCGCTTCTGGCACAGGCCCGAATCCGTTGAAGATCAAGTCTCCGCGAACGTCGGCCGTGTAATTCAAGTTTCCGAACCTGACCTGGTGGCCAGGGGCGTAGCTGTCGATCTGCTCCAGATGGCCAAGTGAATTGGCCCGCAGTGCGAAGCCGTCGAACACGAAGATCTATCCGGGGAGAAAACTCTCACCCTGGACCGTGTTGTTGATGATGATTGAAGGAGCCATCGAGCCTTGCGGCGACGACACAGAGGAACTCTCAATGAAAGCACCAATGTCGGTGTCAAAACCGGTGGATCTCGGGTAGGGGGTCCCGATCTGTGCGTCTAGGCTGATGGTAACAGGAAACAAGGAACACAATGTTTACCCAGGTTTGGGCCCTCTCGATGGAGGTAAAACCCTACTTTCTGCTTGATTAATATTGAAGATATGGGTAGTACAAGAGTAGATCTACCACGAGATCATAGAGGCTAAACCCTAAGAGCTAGCCTATGATGGTATGATTGTAATTGTGATCGGCCTTCTAAGGAGAGTCCCATCCGGTTTATATAGACACCGGAGAGGGCTAGGGTTTACATGGAGTCGGTTACAAGGAAGGAAACTCCGGATTGCCAAGCTTGTCTTCCACGCAAAGGAGAGTCCCATCCGGACACGGGCCGAAGTCTTCAGTCTTGTATCGTCACGCTTCAATAGTCCGGACGATGTATATAGTCCGGCTATCCGGATACCCCCTAATCCAGGAATCCCTCGCACTCCTCATCGAGTGGCCTTGGAGCGGCGAGTTGCTGAACCATGCGACGGCTTGGGGCGGCAACTTGCTTCATCGGGTGAGGCATGGAAGGTGGAGCAGCGAGCTGCCTCGCTCGTATCTGGCGGGCTCGGCGGGCCACCCAGCTGGCTTGTATGCCGGAGAACTGCTCTTCGGAAGCCATCGGAAGAGTAGTGGAGGAGGACATTGGGGGAGCGGCGGAGGGGTGTGGTTCTTTCCCGGCGTCTTCCCTCGTTTAAATAGAGGTCGGACGGTAGGAACTCGGCCGGCGTTGCGTTTCATGCCGGCCCGCTGATGAACGGACATGTGGCAGAGTAGGTTTCTCGGCTTCCACGCTTGGTTAATGGGGCGTATGAATGAGGCGAGAAGGAGCGTTCAGCCGGGCGTGCAGCGCCCTCGGCCAGCACGCCGCTTCAATGACGGAGGCAGTGAGAGGTCGCTTCCGCCCAGAGTCGTTTTCAATGCGGAGCATCGCGCTCTACAGCGGCATGAATGCGAACAACTGGCGCCGGGCGGGAGCGCGTGCTGGAGTAGGGAGGGGTTCTTTGGTGGGCCAGGGCGGTCAGAAGCAAGCTTGGGAGCGGTCCGGACTCCCACAAACCTCTCCCACTTTTTTCTCTGGTTTGCAGGAGAAATCGCGTCCAGACCACTCTACGGACAGACATAGATCGGAGTTGGATGGCTTCCGGGGTCCATATAGCCGGGTCCGAACGGTTATGGGAGGTTTACGGATCCGCCTTAGAGATACCCTTCACGTTCCAACACCCACGGAGCAACTGTACTATACTCGTAATTATTTCTTTTTCTTGAGCAATTCCGTGTAACCGAGAGCGGCAAAAAAAAACATAATCCCTTCGATTCATATTACTTGTAGCTGCTTTAGTACAAATTGGAGGGAGTAATACATTTGCATGCGGCGAGGAGATCAGATTCACTACAATCTCATCGTACAACAAGATTCATGATATTTCCACGAAAACTAGAGCCAGTTGAAACGCCAGCACGCAAGTATTGCCGCAAATATCCTCGTCAAGCCGTCACATGATGGCGCACGCGTTGACATCATCATCGTTGAACATGTTGCTGACGGCGTCGCCGCCACGAGCAGGCCTGTGGGTGCGGTCGTGACGATCACCACCATCACTGTAGCCGCGTCGGTGGTAGCTGTAAGTGTCACGGTACGGTTCAACAACGAACGGAAATAAGGTTCTTAATAAGACGAGGAGACACAAGTATATTAGACAAAGATAAAGGTGTGGAATTAGAAGGAAAAGAAGTGTGCCCGACGTGTGTGATAGGAAGTGTGGAACCGTAGCCGACAATGATGCGGCGGTCGGTGGTGACGGGAGTGAAGGAGGCAAGATTACCAGGATGAGCAAACATGTGAGCCGTAACCCCGGTGTCCATGTACCAATCACCGCGTACAGTGTAGTTGTTCGGCGTAGGGGCGGTGTGCAGCGCGGAGAGGAGCCCCGGGTCCCAAGGCGCCGACGGCAGCGCCGGTGAGGGGGATGGAGGCGCCATCGGGAGGCCATAACTGCCTCTCAGCTGCGGCGGTGGGTACCCTCCATAGGGCTGCGGAGCCGCATAGTACGCCTGATGCGCTGGCGGGCGCGACACGGGAAGCGTCGGCGCAGGGGCCTGGGGGACCGGCATGGTGTAGGCATGAACAACGCCGGTCCATGGGTTGTAGCCGGCGCCCTGCTGTTGCCGCTGACGAGGCTGGCCGGCGCCCTGCTGCTGCTGCTGCTAATCACAACGGTGGCCACCGCGCCGGCCCCCGCGGCATCGACCGACGGGAGGGGCGGGCAGCCCGTACGGGGAGGGGAGCAGCCCCGGCTGCTCGGGTGCCGGGTACGGCGGCGGCGGCGCCTGGTACGGCGCCTGATGGAGCGGTTGAGGCGGCGCGGCCGGGGCAGCGGGAGGCATCGGGGGCCCGCCGCCAATGGTGCCGGCGGCGAGGACGGTGTGGATGGCCCACGCCTTCACCTGCTTCATCCACCGCTCCTCCAAGCGGAGGTACGCAACGAACTTGGCGAAGGAGGCTCGGGGATTGAGGGTGAGGTTCGCCGCGGCGTTGCCGAAGTCCTCGTTGAGCCAGCGGTGAGTGTGCTGAGGAGGAGGTCATCATCGATCTTCGCGCCAATATCGCGGAGCTCGGTAGCAAGAGTCTTGAGACGGTGACAGTAGTCGTCGATGGAGAAGTTGTCCTGGTGGCGCCCAAAGAACTCTTGCTGCAAAAAAAACACGACGTTGGAGTTGATTGTCGGTGAAGAGCCCGTTCAGCTTGGTCCACACGGCGTGGGCGTCGTCACCGTCCTGCACGACCGTCTGAAAGAGGTCCGGCGAGATGGTGAGGAAGAACCACCGGATGATCGTGGTGTCGATGGTGGACCAGTCATGAAACTCGGGGACGAGGCTGGAGTTGATGGATCCGTCCATGTGATCAACGAGGTGGTACTCCCGGAACACGAGGGAGAAATACGTCTTCCACGTGTAGTAGGAGGAGTCCATCTGGGAGAGACGAACCGGCACCCGCTCGTAGATGTTCAGGTTGCGGATGTCGTTGACATCGGGAGGGTTCGCGTTGGCGAATGGGTTGGAGCTGGTGGACGCAGAGGACGTGACAGACGACATGGTGGCTAGGGTTGGCTCGGCGTGGTGTGGATTAGGGTTTAGTGCGGGTGGCGGCGGAGGGTCGGCTTGGGGTAGCGGTGGCGCTCGGGGAGGGTTTCGGTCGGGGCCAGCAGCGGCTAGGGAGCGGCGGGTGGGAGGGAGTAGGGTGGCGGCGGCGCTCGGGTGCGGCTGAGGGAGTTGGGCGGCGCGGCGGCAGGAGGTTTTAAGCGGCAGCGCGGGTAGGAAAGGGGGAGCGCGGCGGCAGGGAAAGGAAGAAGCGGCGGTGGCGGGCGCGGGGAGACGCGCGGGCGGCGGTGCGGCGCGGAGGGCGGAAGCTAGGGTTAGAACCCGAAAACTGATACCATGTATGATGTATGAATTGCACGATGTATTTCTCATGTGCAAATGCACATATATATGATGTACAAAGATGGGTCACGATCTTAACTATACAAGGCAACTAGGAGATGGGTCCAATACACAGTTATGCACAACACTTATATTCAACACAGACAACCCGATCTAAACAGTTACAGAAGATTTATAGGTTCGCCTTCAAAATGCCCCGACCATCCCGCGTCGGTGAAAACAAGGTGCCACGCACCCGTCTTTCTCTCCTCACCATAGTACCCTGCTTCTCGCCACCAGACCCCTGCCCCTCCCACAGCATGTGGCCTCGCCTTCATGTTCCAACACCCACGGAGCAACTGTACTATACTCGTGATTATATCTTTATCTTAAGCAATTCCGTGTATCCGAGAGCAGCAAAAAAAAAAAGATAACATAATCCCTCCGACATATTACTTGTAGTTGCTTTAGTACAAATTGGAGGGAGTAATACATTTGCATGCGGCGAGGAGATCAGATTCACTAAAATCTCCACGAAAACTAGAGCCAGCATGAAACGTCAGCACGTAAGTATTGCCACAAATATCCTCGTCAAGCCGTCACATGATGGCGCACGCGTTGACATCATCGTCGTTGAACATGTTGCTGACGGCGTCGCCGCCACGAGCAGACCTGCGGGTGCGGCCGTGACGATCACCACCATCACCGTAGCCGCGTCGGTGGTAGCTGTAGGTGTCGCGGTAGGGCTCGCCGCAACCGCCGCCGAAGCAGCCCCCGGGAGACGCGAAGCGCAGCGGCGTGCCGCCGCTCGGCCAGAACTCCGCCTTCTTCCCGCTCCGGCGCCGTACCTCCCGCAGCACCTTCCCCCGCTCCACGTACCCCGTCACCCTCACCTTCCCCGTCCCCGCGTCCACCTCCACGCTGTCCACACCTCGGAGGTTCACGAGAGACTGCATCACGGCTCGCTCACAGCCGTCGCAGCACATCCGGACCTTGAGCTCCACCGTCTGCATACATGCAAGTTTTGTGCCGGTCAGGTAGCTTGCCGGCGGCCGGCCATCGGTCGGTTTCCACCGGGATGGAAATGCAAAGAAACGAAAAAACAAGCACGCGGGTGAACCTGGAGAGACAGGGCCGGTCTGCTCCGATGGCCACCGTACGACCCGCGGCGCCGTGGTGGTGATGATGCACGGAGCTTCTGCCCGCCGGGTGGCCGCGGTAGTGCCGCGTGTCGTGGTGCCCCCCGGGAGGGTAGAAGCAGCAGCAGAAGAAGGACAGGAGCACGTCGGAGACCAGGTCCGCCATGAGGGCACGCGTGTGTCGTGCGAGATCCAATCCAAGTGAGCAACCAACAACCGATCAACAAGCTCTTGCAGATCGATCGAGTAGCTAGCTAGCTATGCGTCGCACTGGAGCTCCGCAAGCAGTCCGCACTGGGATCTGCTAGTACTTAACTGAAGAGTGTCGGCTCGGACGGACAGCCAAAAGCCAATTCCTTTCTGATCTAATCGAGCAATGGATGCTTCAGTTGTTGGTGTCACATGCAACAATATGGAGGGATTTCTTAAGAAAATGCGGGTAGTTTTCATCTGCAGTGTATGTAAACCGAGGAGGGAGGTCTGCATGTGCGAGGCAGCAGAAAGACGACAATGCCTTTGGCGAAATAATAAATCAAATAATACGAGTACGCATGCATGCAGCTGTCCTTTTTCTCTTCAGAAAGACTATGTCGATCCAGAAGAAGCAATGATCCTTACTATTTAAAATAATAACTCGAGATTAGCCGAAATTAAAACACATATACATATACTTACCGACGAAGGAATCGCTCATGCGGGGTTTCCTCATAGCAAGTCTAGTAGAGCCCTCAAACCCTCAAACCTCTAAAAATAACTACTTTTTTTTTACTGTTTTCGTCGAAAAAAAGCCGTAGAGTAGAACCCCTAAACCCTCCAACACGTAAAAAATTTAGAGGTCCAACCCGCAAACATTTTCCCAACCTGTAGAAGTGAGGGTTGGGAGAAAAAACTCCCCCCAACCCGCACTCCTCTTCCACCCTCGCGCGGGAGGGAAGTTTCATCCCCACGCCGCGCCCTCCCCCGATCCCGCCGCCGCCGCCGCCAGCCCGCCGCCCCTCCGCACCCCCGACGCCC
>NC_041381.1:409863011-409894802 GCF_002162155.2 Triticum dicoccoides | reverse complement strand
CACGCCGGCCCCCGACGCGTCCCCGCCCCGCTCGACGTCGGCCCCCGACGCCGTCCCCGCCCCGTTCGACGCCGGCCCCCGGCTCCCGAAGGTGATATTTTTTTCAGTTTTTAATTTTTGCTTCGTTGGCACTCACAATTGTTGCCACTCGGTATGTAGATGGAGGTGAACAACGACGACATGGACTCGTTGTCCGATTCGTCGGATTGGTCGTCATCCGACGATTCGGACATTGACGAGTTGTTGCAAGACGACAACGTCGAGATGATGAGCCTCCTCGTCGACGTGCAAGCATTTGAAGACCGCGCAAAGCTTATGGATCAGAGGAGAGGGTCGAAGATGGGGCGACTCACCATCTACCGGAACCGCGCTCTCGGACACGAGCATTGGATGCAAGACTACTTCGCAGAGGTACCTACATACCCTCCTCGTCTCTTCCGCAGAAGGTACCGAATGCGTCATAATTTGTTTGTGAAGATTGTCACCGATTGTGAGGCCGCCTCTGATTACTTTAAACGTCGTAGATCCGCCGCCGGTATCATGGGGTTTAGTCCATATCAAAAGATATCGGCGGCAATGCGGGTACTCGCTTATGGCATACCCGCGGATTATATCGACGAGTATCTTCGCATTGGGCAAGATACAACCACGGAGTCCGTCCGTAGGTTTGCCAAGTTGGTCATCCGGTTGTATGGTGAGCAGTATCTACGGGCACCAAACGAGGAAGATACAAAGAAATTAATGGAAATGAATGAAAAAAGGGGATGGCCGAGGATGCTTGGTAGTCTTGATTGCATGCATTGGAGGTGGAAAAATTGCCCAAAGGCATGGCACGTAATGTATTGTGGTAAAAGCCGTGATGCTACCATTGTGCTTGAGGCTGTAGCATCGGAGGACACATGGATTTGGCATGCATTCTTTGGGTTGCCGGGAACACTCAATAATATCAATGTCCTCAATAGATCTCTTTTGTTCAAAAGATTAATTTCTGGGGATGCTCCAGCTTGCAACTACAAAATCATGGACAATGAGTACTCAATGGGATACTATCTCACCGATGGCATCTATCCCGAATGGGCAACTCTTGTGAAGTCCATCAAGGAGAAAAATGGGCTGCCCTTAACAAGAAAAGAGGCTCATTTCACCAAGGCACAAGAGGCAGCCCACAAGGATATTGAGAGAGCTTTCGGTGTTTTGCAAGCAAGGTTTGCCATAGTTCGGGGTCCAGCTCGATTTTGGGACAAAAAAACCTTGGTGAATATCATGAAATGTTGTGTGATTCTACACAACATGATCCTAGAGGATGAGAGAGGGTTAAACCTCCCTTGTTTCTATGACAATGTTGGTACCCATGTGCAATCGGAAAGAAACCCTTCTCGCATACACGCTTTTCTTCAAGCACATCGTGAGATTGAGGATGCAATCACTCATGGTCGGCTCTGGGATGATCTAGTAGAGCACCACTGGCAGTTGGATGGGCGGCGCATTGGCCCATGATGTATCTTTGTTTTACTTTTCTATTTCCTATTTGATTCGAACAATTATTGTAATTTGCTCAAACATTTTTGTAATAGTTTGAATGATTATTGTTTTATTCGGTGGTGTAATAATAACTAAAATGATTATTGTTTTATGTCAAATGTGATGGAATTTGTGATATGTCATATGATGAAATGTGTGATATGTGAAATGACAGTTTTAAAGGTTGAGGTTGAGGCAAAGACTAGAACCCTCAAACCCAACCCTTAAAGCACTTTAAGGGTTGGGTTTGAGGGTTCTAGTCTTTGCCCCTGTTTTTCAACCCTTAAAAGTGCCAAAAACTGGCACTTCTCAATCCTTAAAACTGCTTTAAGGGTTTGAGGGTTTGAGGGTTCTACTAGACATACTCTTAGGACATCTGCAACCCTGACCCATAAATTTCCTTCTGTGTCTATCCGCAGACAAGGGACGAGTCCGCGACATGAATGCGGGAGGCGGTCATTCAATGATATTTTGTATATGTCCATTAATAAAGGGTTAAATTCAAATAAAGCCCGATCCATAGCGCGTTCGATCACATCCTTGGTCACAATCAAAAAGAGACAAGTATGCTTAAGTTTTTACATGACCGATCACAGAAGAATATCAATCCAGTGGTCCATGCAAAAAACAATTCTGAACCTCCATGCCCAAGGTGTTGTCGTCGCCGCGTATGCAGCCTTCTTCTCCGCCGCCTCCTCATCTTTCTCTTTTGCCCCCTTCAACTCATCTTTCTGCCGCTACATCATCTTATAGCGGACGACTTCCATGATCATCCTTGCGTCCGCATCGACTGCGATATTCACCTTCTTTTCTTCCAGCATCGTCTTCCTCTCCTTGACCATGGCCTTCTTCTCTTCGATCATGGCCCTCGTCTATTCGAGCGCTAGCTTCTTCCCGGTCGCCTCCATCAATACTTTGAACCTCTCCACCTTTTTTCCTCCTAAATGTCCGAGCACTTGACATATGCCTCCTCCTTCTTGGACAAGACGTCTCTGTCATCTTCACCGTCGCACCTTCTCGCTCCGCCTTCTCCTCCTCCCACTTCTTTTCCCGAAACCCTCTTCTAACCTTCTTGAGTGGTTCTTTTGTTGGGTCGGTTGGGTGATACGTCTCCAACGTATCTATAATTTTTGATTGCTCCATCCTACTTTATCTATTGTTTTAGGCAATATTGGGCTTTATTATCCACTTTTGTATTATTTTTGGGACTAACCTATTAACCGGGGGCCCAGCCCAGATTTGCTGGTTTATGCCTATTTCAGTGTTTCGAGGAAAAGGAATATCAGACGGAGTCAAAACGGAACGAAATCAACTAGAGAAGTTAATTTTGGAAGGAAACCAACCAGATGGGCTTGGAGTGCACGTCAGGGGATCCCCGGGCTGCGCATGAGGGTGGGGGCGCGCCCCTCCCCCCTGGGCACGCCCCCTACCTCGGGAGCCCCCTGGAGGTCCACCGACGTACCCCTTTCACCCATATATACCTGCGTACCCTAAAACTTCCAGAACAGAAGATAGATCGGGAGTTCCGCCGCCGCAAGCCTTTGTAGCCACCAAAAACCAATCGGGACCCTGTTCCGGCACCCTGCGGAGAGGGATCCCATCACCGGAGGCCATCTTCATCATCCCGGCGCTATCCATGATGAGGAGGGAGTAGTTCACCCTCGGGGCTGAGGGTATGTACCAGTAGCTATGTGTTTGATCTCTCTCTCTCGTGTTCTCTCTCGTGTTCCATCTATGGCACGATCTTGATGTATCCCGAGCTTTGTTATTGTAGTTGGATCTTATGATGTTTCTCCCCCTCTACTCTCTTGTGATGAATTGAGTTTCCCCTTTAAAGTTATCTTATTGGATTGAGTCTTTTATGAACACTTGATGTATGTCTTGCGTGGGATAACCGTGGTGACAATGGGTTATTCTATTGATCCACTTGATGTATGTTTTGGTGATCAATTTGCGGGTTTCGTGACACTTGGGAACCTATGCATAGGGGTTGGCACACGTTCTTGACTCGCCGGTAGTAGCTTTGGGGCACTCTTTGAAGTACTTTTATGTTGGTTGGATGAATCTGAGATTGTGTGATGCATATCATATAATCATGCCCACGGATACTTGAGGTGACAATGGAGTATCTAGGTGACATTAGGGTTTTGGTTGATTTGTATCTTAAGGTGTTTGTCGGTGTCAAAACCGGCGGATCTCGGGTAGGGGGTCCCGAACTGTGCGTCTAGGCGGATGGTAACAGGAGACAAGGGACACGATGTTTTTACCCAGGTTCGGGCCCTCTCGATGGAGGTAAAACCCTACTCCTGCTTGATTGATATTGATGATATGGCTAGTACAAGAGTGGATCTACCACGAGATCAAGGAGGCTAAACCCTAGAAGCTAGCCTATGGTATGATTGTTGTAATGGTTGTTCGTCCTACGGACTAAAACCCTCCGGTTTATATAGACACCGGAGAGGGCTAGGGTTACACAGAGTCGGTTACAATGGTAGGAGATCTACATATCCGTATTGCCAAGCTTGCCTTCCACGCCAAGGAAAGTCCCATCCGGACACGGGACAAAGTCTTCAATCTTGTATCTTCATAGTCTTGGAGTCCGGCCGATAATGATAGTCCGGCTATCCGGACACCCCCTAGTCCAGGACTCCCTCAGTAGCCCCCGAACCAGGCTTCAATGACAACGAGTCCGGCGCGTATATTGTCTTCGCCGTTGCAAGGCGGGTTCTCCTCCAAATTCCATGTGCTTGCCGAATAGTGTCCGGCTTCCTTATAAATGTTGCGCTCCTTGGCTTCCACGCCCAATAATGGCCCTCTCCCACGTGTCGCATGAATGCGAAAGGCCAGGGTATTTTCATACTTTACCCCCTAGCTGCGCAAATAATCTGCCTATAAGAGAGGCAAGAATCCAGATCCAAATCACACCATCTTCCTTCCGCGAGTACTCATCGGAGCGCTTCTGACCAAAAATCCACTCCATCATGGACCGTCGACGCGGCTCCTCCTTCGCGCTCCTAGCCCTCAGCCAGGAGATTGGAGGAGATGTTCAGTTCCGCACAACGAGCTGGTGACGCTCCAAGCGGAGGGATACCTTCCTCCGGCCTTTATGGTCCCGGTTCGAGCCGGGCTGGCCACCTACAAAGGTGGAAAGCAAGCAGAGGCCACCCCTAGTCCCTCCAAAGGAGAGCGGGTGTGCTTCGTCCCTTATCTAATAAGGGGGCTCGGGTTTCCCATACATCCGTTTCTCCGGGGGCTTCTGGAGTTCTACGGACTCCAGCTTCATCACCTCACGCCCGCCTCCATTCTGCACATTGCGGGTTTCGTAGCTCTCTGCGAGCTGTTCTTGGGCATCGAGCCCCATTTCGCGCTGTGGAAGAGATTGTTTTGCCTCGTACCCCGTTCTCACAAGGGGTTGATATATCAAGTGGGCGGAGCCGAAATATGGCGCATCACCGGGACCGGATATCTATCCGGAACCCCAAAGAAGGCGTCCGAAGACTGGCCTTCGGAATGGTTTTATGTAGAAGATGCTTCACTGCCGGACCCAGTTCGGATCGGCCTCCCGGAGTTCAGCAAGGCTCCTCTGAAGAAACGCCTAAGTTGGCGCCCGCGGAGCCCTCAACAGGAGGAAGACAGGAGCGTCCATTATTTGATGGGCCGGATAAGGTTGTTGGCCCATTCCGAATTGACCATGATTGGAGTCATGGCCACTTGCGTTATGCGAGGGGTGCAGCTGCTCCAATATAGGGGCCACCCCATGTGGGATTTCAACGGGGAGAATGATGCCACCCGTCATGGCCGCAAGGGGCCGGGATCGGCCGCAGATCTGGTGAAGATTCTGTCCAGCCTGTACAAAGGGGAGAAGGAGGACTTCCTCCAGACGAGCCCTTTGAATGGGTTCTCCATGAATAACCCTCGGAGTTGGGTAAGCGGACGTTTATTTATCCGACCCATGTTTTCAAAGTTAAGTACCTTACTTTATGATTTTGACGCAGGAACTGCGTCGGGATGTGGAGGGCATACATAGTCCGGCTCCACAACCCGAGGATCCGGGAAGGTCCCTTGATCTGGCCTCCGAAGAGGATCCGGACATAAAGGTGGAGCTAATTGACGGGGTGTTCCACCAACTCAGCATGGACAATACTCTAGTCGCCATTACGGCTGACTACCCCGGCTTATCGCCGGCTTCCCAGGTAATTATGACCGGAGTCCTCACACCATTACTTCGTCCTTGCGTATTTCTGACCACCGTATACAACGTGTCTCGCAGGAGGTGCCTTCAAGACGGGAAGCCGAACCCGCGGCGGCTGACCAACATGGGTCAGTCCGGCCCAGCAGGCGGAAGAGGGGTGCGGTGCGAATCGAAACGTCACCGCAACGGTATAGCTCGCGACCGTTGTTTAGGGAAAAGATTCCTAGAAGGTGCATTAAAGCTCATGGCTTTTCCAGGAGAAAGAGCGCTCGCCGGACTGTGCTCGGAGAGGTTGCCAACCAAGCCTCCGCCAACCAGGCTCCAACACCTGGTCCGGAGGGGGAGGCAAGCGCAAGGCGCGAGCCGGATACTCCTCCAACGGAGGATGCCGACAGGCTGTCCGCCACCAGGTCTGAGGTGGAGAGCGCCATGAATCATAGGCGCCGCCGGACAGTTTTTCGTGACGCGTGTTTCTCCCCAGAGGCATTGAATGCCTTTAACGCGGGAGACGCGCACCTCCGTGCCGCTCAAGATGGTTTAACCAGAGCCACGGAGCAGCATGTAAAAGACATACGAGTAAGGGATTTTAATAGTTGTATATGCCAGTAGCCCCCGAGACTTAAAGTAGTTAAAATAACTGATTTAAGGATCATTTGTTATGCAGGATCTTTCGGAGAAGAATGCCCAATTGTCTCAGGAGCTACAAGGATGCAAGGCCCAACTTGAGGCCGCAGTAGCCGCCGCAGGAGGAGACATCGAGACCCCCTCAGGTAACACATATTTCAAAAAGATAAGCAGTGTGCGGCGTGCGTATAAGTCTGACAATAATATTGCAGATGTTGCCGGACTTGATCCGGACAAGCAACATCTACTGCGCCAGCTGAAGGCCGGCGAGAGGGTGCTTATGAAGGTGCAGCAGGAGAGGAACAAACTCCAAGATGCCCACACTGTTGGAAATATGCCCTAGAGGCAATAATAAAAGTATTATTATTATATTTCCTTGTTCATGATAATTGTCTTTTATTCATGCTATAACTGGATTATCCGGAAATCGTAATACACGTGTGAATACATAGACCACAATATGTCCCTAGTGAGCCTTTAGTTGACTAGCTCGTTGTGATCAACAGATAGTCATGGTTTCCTGGCTATGGACATTGGATGTCGTTGATAACGGGATCACATCATTAGGAGAATGATGTGATGGACAAGACCCAATCCTAAGACTAGCACAAAAGATCGTGTAGTTCATTTGCTAGAGCTTTGCCAAGTCAAGTATCTCTTCCTTCGACCATGAGAGCGTGTAACTCCTGGATACCGTAGGAGTGCTTTGGGTGTATCAAACGTCACAACGTAACTGGGTGACTATAAAGGTGCACTACAGGTATCTCCGAAAGTATCTATTGTTTTATGCGGATCGAGACTGGGATTTGTCACTCCGTGTAAACGGAGAGGTATCTCTGGGCCCACTCGGTAGGACATCATCATATGCGCAATGTGACCAAGGAGTTGATCACGGGATGATGTGTTACGGAACGAGTAAAGTGACTTGCCGGTAACGAGATTGAACAAGGTATTGGATACCGACGATCGAATCTCGGGCAAGTAACATACCGATAGACAAAGGGAATTGAATACGGGATTGATTAAGTCCTTGACATCGTGGTTCATCCGATGAGATCATCGTGGAACATGTGGGAGCCATCATGGGTATCCAGATCCCTCTGTTGGTTATTGACCGGAGAACGTCTCGGTCATGTCTACATGTCTCCTGAACCCGTAGGGTCTACACACTTAAGGTTCGATGACGCTAGGGTTATAAAGGAAGTTTGTATGTGGTTACCGAATGTTGTTCGGAGTCCCGGATGAGATCCCGGACGTCACGAGGAGTTCCGGAATGGTCCGGAGGTAAAGATTTATACATGGACGTGGGTAGTGGGGGCAAGGCCCCACACCCCAGGTCAAGGCGCACCAAGATCCCCCCTTAGAAGGAATAAGATCATATCCCGAAGGGATAAGATCAAGATCCCTAAAAAAGGGGGATAACAATCGGTGGGGAAGGAAATAATGAGATTTCTTTCCTCCCACCTTGGCCAACGCCCCAATGGACTTGGAGGGCAAGAAACCAGCCCCTCCACCCCTATATATAGTGGGGAGGCGCATGGGAGCTATACACGAAGTTCTGGCGCAGCCCTACCTCTCTCCCTACTCCTCCTCTCCCATGGTGCTTGGCGAAGCCCTGCTGGATTGCCACGCTCCTCCACCACCACCACGCCGTTGTGCTGCTGTTGGATGGAGTCTTCCTCAACCTCTCCCTCTCTCCTTGCTGGATCAAGGCGTGGGAGACGTCACCGGGCTGTACGTGTGTTGAACGCGGAGGTGCCGTGCGTTCGGCACTTGATCATCGGTGATTTGAATCACGACGAGTACGACTTCATCAACCCCGTTCACTTGAACGCTTCCGCTTAGCGATCTACAAGGGTATGTAGATGCACTCTCTTTCTACTCGTTGCTGGTCTCTCCATAGATAGATCTTGGTGACACGTAGGAAAATTTTGAATTTCTGCTACGTTCCCCAACAGTGGCATCATGAGCTAGGTCTATTGCGTAGATTCTTTGCACGAGTAGAACACAAAGTAGTTGTGGGCGTTGATGTTGTTCAATATGCTTACCGTTACTAGTACAATCTTGTTTCGACGGTATTGTGGGATGAAGCGGCCCGGACCGACCTTACACGTACTCTTACGTGAGACAGGTTCCACCGATTGACATGCACTTGGTGCATAAGGTGGCTAGCGGGTGCCAGTCTCTCCCACTTTAGTCGGAACGGATTCGATGAAAAGGGTCCTTATGAAGGGTAAATAGCAATTGGCATATCACGTTGTGGTCTTGTGTAGGTAAGAAACGTTCTTGCTAGAAACCCATAGCAGCCACGTAAAACATGCAACAACAATTAGAGGACGTCTAACTTGTTTTTGCAGGGTATGCTATGTGATGTGATATGGCCAAGAAGAATGTGATGAATGATATGTGATGTATGAGATTGATCATGTTCTTGTAATAGGATTCACGACTTGCATGTCGATGAGTATGACAACCGGCAGGAGCCATAGGAGTTGTCTTTATTTATTGTATGACCTGCGTGTCATTGAAGAACGCCATGTAAACTACTTTACTTTATTGCTAAACGCGTTAGTCATAGAAGTAGAAGTAGTCGTTGGCGTGACAACTTCATGAAGACACGATGATGGAGATCATGATGATGGAGATCATGGTGTCGTGCCGGTGACGATGATGATCATGGAGCCCCGAAGATGAAGATCAAAAGGAGCAAAATGATACTGGCCATATCATGTCACTATTTGATTGCATGTGATGTTTATCATGTTTATGCATCTTGTTTGCTTAGGACGACGGTAGTAAATAAGATGATCCCTTACAAAATTTCAAGAAGTGTTCTCCCCTAACTGTGCACCGTTGCTACAGTTCGTCGCTTCTAAGCACCACGTGATGATCGGGTGTGATGGATTCTTACGTTCACATACAACGGGTGTAAGACAGTTTTACACAGCGAAAACACTTAGGGTTAACTTGACGAGCCTAGCAAGTGCAGACATGGCCTCGGAACACGGAGACCGAAAGGTCGAGCAAGAGTCATATGGTAGATACGATCAACATGAAGATGTTCACCGATGATGACTAGTCTGTCTCACGTGATGATCGGACACGGCCTAGTTGACTCGGATCATGTGATCACTTAGATGACCAGAGGGATGTCTATCTAAGTGGGAGTTCATAAGATGAACTTAATTATCCTGAACATAGTCAAAAGACCTTTTGCAAATTATGTCGTAAGCTCGCGCTTTAGTTCCACTGTTTAGATATGTTCCTAGAGAAAATATAGTTGAAAGTTGATAGTAGCGATTATGCGATCAGTAGAAAGCTTATGTCCTTAATGCACCGCTCAGTGTGCTGAACCCCAACGTCGTTTGTCGATGTTGCGAACATCGGACATACACGTTTTGATAACTGCGTGATAGTTCAATTAAATGGTTTAAGTAGAGGCACCAAAGACGTTTTCGAAACGTCGCGGAACATATGAGATGTTTTGAGGGCTGAAATTGGTATTTCAGGCTCGTGCCCACGTCAAGAGGTATAAGACCTCCGACGATTTTCTTAGCCTGCAAACTAAGGGAGAAAAGCTCAATCGTTGAGCTTGTGCTCAGATTGTCTGAGCACAACAATCACTTGAATCGAGTGGGAGTTGATCCTCCAGATGAGATAGTGATGTTTCCCCAAAGTCATTGCCACCAAGCTGCTAGAGCTTCGTGATTAACTATAACATATCAGGGATAGATATGATGATCCTTGAAATATTCATGATGTTTGACACCGCGAAAGTAGAAATCAAGAAGGAGCATCAATTGTTGATGGTTGGTGAAACCACTAGTTTCAAGAAGGGCAAGGGAACAAAGGGATACTTCATGAAACGGCAATTCAGCTGCTGCTCTAGTGAAGAAACCCAAGGTTGAACCCAAACCCGAGACTAAGTGCTTCTGTAATAAGGGGAACAACCACTGGAGCAGCATTACCCTAGATACTTGGTAGATGAGAAGGCTGGCAAGGTCGATAGAAGTATATTGGATATACATTATGTTAATGTGTACTTTACTAGTACTCCTAGTAGCACCAGGGTATTGGATACCGGTTCGGTTGCTAAGTGTTAGTAACTCGAAATAAAAGCTACGGAATATACGAAGACTAGCTAAAGGTGAGCTGACGATATATGTTGGAAGTGTTTCCAAGGTTGATATGATCAAGCATCGCATGCTCCCTCTACCACCGAGATTGGTGTTTGCGTTGAGCATAGACATGATTGGATTATGTCTATCGCAATACGGTTATTCATTTAAGGAGAATAATGGTTACTCTATTTTTGAATAATACCTTCAATGGTCTTGCACCTAAAGGAATGGTTTATTGAATCTCGGTCGTAGTGATACACATTTTCATGCCAAAAGATATAAGATAGTAATGATAGTACCACTTACTTGTGGCACTGCCATGTAAGTCATAATGGTATAAAACGCATGAAGAAGCTCCATGTTGATGGATCTTTGGACTCACTCGTTTTTGAAAAGTTTGAGACATGCGAACCATGTCTATTGGTGTATATGCATGAATAAACTCCATGCAAATGGATCGTTCGGACTCACTTGATTTTGAATCACTTGAGATATGCAAATCATACCACATGGGCAAGATGACTGAAAAGCCTCATTTTCAGTAAGATGGAACAAGATAGCAACTTGTTGGAAGTAACACATTTTGATGTGTGCAGTCGAATGAGTGCTGAGGCATGCAGTGAATATCATTATGTTCTTACTTCACAGATGATTCGAGTAAATGTTGAGTATATTTACTTGATGAAACACAAGTCTGAATTATTGAATGGTTCAAGTAATTTCAGAGTGAAGTAGCAGATCATTGTGACAAGAGGATAAAATGTCTATGATATGATCATAGAGATGAATATCTGAGTTACGAGTTTTGGCACACAATTAAGACATTGTGGAAATTGTTTCGCAATTAATACCGCCTGGAACACCATAATGTGATGGTGTGTCCGAACATCATAGTTGCACCCTATTGGATATGGTGCGTACCATGATGTCTCTTATCGAATTACCACTATCGTTCATGGGTTAGGCATTAGAGACAACCACATTCACTTTAAATAGGGCACCACATAATTCCGATGAGATGACACCATATGAATTATGGTTTAGAGAAACCTAAGTTGTCGTTTCTTAAAAGTTTGGAGCTGCGACGCTTATATGAAAAAGTTTCAGGTTGATAAGCTCGAACCCAAAGCGGATAAAATGCATCTTCGTAGGAAACCCAAAACAGTTGGGTATACCTCCTAATTCAGATCCGAAAGCAATATGGATTGTTTCTAGAATCGGGTCCTTTCTCGAGGAAAAGTTTCTCTCGAAAGAATTGAGTGGGAGGATGATGGAGACTTGATGAGGTTATTGAACCGTCTCTTCAACTAGTGTGTGACAGGGCACAGGGAGTTGTTCCTGTGGCACCTACACCAATTGAAGTGGAAGCTTATGATATTGATCATGAAACTTCGGATCAAGTCACTCCCAAACCTCGTAGGATGACAAGGATGCGTACTACTTCAGAGTGGTACGTAATCCTGTCTTGAAGGTCGTGTTGCTAGACAACAATGAACCTACGAGCTATGGAGAAGCGATGGTGGGCCCGGATTCCGATAAATGGCTTGAGGCCATAAAAAATCCGAGAGAGGATCCATGTATGAAAACAAAGTGTAGACTTTGGCAGAACGGCTCGATGGTCGTAAGGCTAATGAGTACAGATGGATTTCAAAAGGAAGACGGACAATGATGGTAAATGTCACGATTAAGAAAGCTCGACTTGTCGTTAAGATGTTTTCCAACAAGTTCAAGGAGTTGACTACGATGAGATTTTCTCACTCGTAGCGATGCTAAGAGTCTGTTGGAATTATATTAGCGATTACTACATTATTTATGAAATCTTGCAGATAGGATGTCAAAACATTGTTTCCTCGACGATTTTAATGAGGAAAGGTTGTATGTGATACAACCGGAAGGTTTTGTCAATCCTGAAAGATGCTAATAAGTATGCAAAGCTCCAGCAATCCTTCTAAGGACTGGAGTGAGCATCTCGGAGTTGGAATGTATGCTTTGATGATGATCAAAAATTTTGGGTTTGTACAAAGTTTATGAGAAACTTGTATTTCCAAAGAAGTGAGTGGGAGCACTATAGAATTTCTGATGAGTATATGTTGTTGACATATTGTTGATCAGAAATGACGTAGAATTTCTGGAAAGCATATAGGGTTATTTTGAAAGTGTTTTTCAATGGAAAGCCTGGATTAAGCTACTTGAACATTGAGCATCAAGATCTATAAGGATAGATCAAAATGCTTAATAATACTTTCAAATGAGCACATACCTTTACATGATCTTGAAGGTGTTCAAGATGGACCAGTCAAAGAAGGAGTTCTTGCCTGAGTTGTAAGGTACGAAGTTAAGACTTAAAGCTCGACCACGGCAGAATAGAGAGAAAGGACGAAGGTCGTCCCCTATGCTTAAGATGTAGGCTCTTCAGTATGCTATGCTGTGTACCGCACCTGAAGTGTGCCTTGCCATGAGTCAGTCAAGGGGTACAAGAGTGATCCAAGAATGGCTCACAGGACAGCGGTCAAAGTTATCCTTAGTAACTAGTGGACTAAGGAATTTTCTCGATTATGGAGGTGGTAAAAGAGTTCGTCGTAAAGGTTACGATGATGCAAGCTTGACACCTATCTGGATAGCTCTGAGTAGAGAGACCGGATACATATAATGGAGCAATAATTTAGAATAGCTCCAAGTAGAACAGTTGTTTGGAATAGCTCCAAATAGAGCGTGGTAGCTGCATCTAGGAGATGACATAGAGATTTGTAAAGCACACACGGATCTGAAAGGTTCAGACCCGTTGACTAAAACCTCTCTCACAAGCAACATGATCAAACATAAAACTCATTGAGTGTTAATCACATAGTGATGTGAACTAGACTACTGACTCTAGTAAACTCTTGGGTATTAGTCACATGGCGATGTGACCTGTGAGTGTTAATCACATGGCGATGTGAACTAGATTATTGACTCTAGTGCAAGTGGGAGACTGTTGGAAATATGCCCTAGAGGCAATAATAAAAGTATTATTATTATATTTCCTTGTTCATGATAATTGTCTTTTATTCATGCTATAACTGGATTATCCGGAAATCGTAATACACGTGTGAATACATAGACCACAATATGTCCCTAGTGAGCCTCTAGTTGACTAGCTCGTTGTGATCAACAGATAGTCATGGTTTCCTGGCTATGGACATTGGATGTCGTTGATAACGGGATCACATCATTAGGAGAATGATGTGATGGACAAGACCCAATCCTAAGACTAGCACAAAAGATCGTGTAGTTCATTTGCTAGAGCTTTGCCAATGTCAAGTATCTCTTCCTTCGACCATGAGAGCGTGTAACTCCTGGATACCGTAGGAGTGCTTTGGGTGTATCAAACGTCACAACGTAACTGGGTGACTATAAAGGTGCACTACAGGTATCTCCGAAAGTATCTATTGTTTTATGCGGATCGAGACTGGGATTTGTCACTCCGTGTAAACGGAGAGGTATCTCTGGGCCCACTTGGTAGGACATCATCATATGCGCAATGTGACCAAGGAGTTGATCACGGGATGATGTGTTACGGAACGAGTAAAGTGACTTGCCGGTAACGAGATTGAACAAGGTATTGGATACCGACGATCGAATCTCGGGCAAGTAACATACCGATAGACAAAGGGAATTGAATACGGGATTGATTAAGTCCTTGACATCGTGGTTCATCCGATGAGATCATCGTGGAACATGTGGGAGCAATCATGGGTATCCAGATCCCGCTGTTGGTTATTGACCGGAGAACGTCTCGGTCATGTCTACATGTCTCCCGAACCCGTAGGGTCTACACACTTAAGGTTCGATGACGCTAGGGTTATAAATGAAGTTTGTATGTGGTTACCGAATGTTGTTCGGAGTCCCGGATGAGATCCCGGACGTCACGAGGAGTTCCGTAATGGTCCGGAGGTAAAGATTTATATATGGGAAGTCCTATTTTGGCCACCGGAAAATGTTCGGGATTTTTCGGTATTGTACCGGGAAGGTTCTAGAAGGTTCCGGAGTGGGGCCCACCTGCATGGGGGGACCCACATGGACGTTGGTAGTGGGGGCAAGGCCCCACACCCCTGGTCAAGGCGCACCAAGATCCCCCCTTAGAAGGAATAAGATCATATCCCGAAGGGATAAGATCAAGATCCCTAAAAAGGGGGGATAACAATCGGTGGGGAAGGAAATAATGAGATTTCTTTCCTCCCACCTTGGCCAACGCCCCAATGGACTTGGAGGGCAAGAAACCAGCCCCTCCACCCCTATATATAGTGGGGAGGCGCATGGGAGCTATACACGAAGTTCTGGCACAGCCCTACCTCTCTTCCTACTCCTCCTCTCCCATGGTGCTTGGCGAAGCCCTGCTGGATTGCCACGCTCCTCCACCACCACCACGCCGTTGTGCTGCTGTTGGATGGAGTCTTCCTCAACCTCTCCCTCTCTCCTTGCTGGATCAAGGCTTGGGAGACGTCACCGGGCTGTATGTGTGTTGAACGCGGAGGTGCCGTGCGTTCGGCACTTGATCATCGGTGATTTGAATCACGACGAGTACGACTCCATCAACCCCGTTCACTTGAACGCTTCCGCTTAGAGATCTACAAGGGTATGTAGATGCACTCTGTTTCTACTCGTTGCTGGTCTCTCCATAGATAGATCTTGGTGACACGTAGGAAAATTTTGAATTTCTGCTACGTTCCCCAACACACACCCAGCTTGGAGAAGAGCTAAAAGGTGTTCGGGCCCAGCTGTCTGGCTCCGTGAAGGAGAATCAGCGGCTTCGTCGCGGCATCTATAGTAAGTGCTTGAGCAAACTCTTTTGAAAAGAAGAGTTCGGCGAGGAAGTCAATTGACAGAAGTATGTATGTAGGTGTGCTCACAGGTCGCCCTGCGGAGGAAATGCACGGTTCAACGGGTGACCAACTTCCCGAGCTGGTGCAGCTGCTCGAACGTGTTCGGCAGGCAATGAATGGCGTTGTCCAGGCCTTGTGGCCGTCCGTCTCCCTACCCGAGGGCCTTGGAGAGCTTGCGGAGAAGCTTCAGGGAGTACGGCAGCGCTTCCGTTTATGAAAGATATCGGCCTGCCGTCAAGGTGCCAGGGAGGCCTGGGCCATGGTGAAGACGCGGTACAAGAAAGCGGATCCAAACCACATGGCCGAGGTCGGACCTGTGGGGCCCGATGGGAAGGAGATCCCTGTGAGCTTAGTGTACGGCCAAGTAGAATTGGCCACTAAGTATTCCCAACGGGACTGTAAATTAGACAGCCTGTTAGACGGGATTGAGGAGAAGTACAGTCAGTCGATTTGACAATGTATTTAAAATTACATGTAAAATGCCTTCTAGCCGGATTGTAGATCATTTGTCTTTGCCGACCTTTTCGCTTCAACCTCGGGACCCTAGAGTCTGGAGTGTGTCCGAATACCTTCTCGGTTATGAAAAAACCGGGGCATGTGTGGAGACCAGGCGTAGGGGTCATTAGTGCTTTATCAGACAAGTGCCCAACTAGTTATGTTATATTACATGGTTAGTAAGAAACATCTTCCAGGGAGAATAGTTCCGTTAAGGGTTCCTTTCTCTGGGAGGCATGCCCTAAAGTGCATGTCCGGACTGCGAAAAGAGCAGGAAAATATCTGGGGGCAGATAAATAAATAGGTAAAAAGTCATCTTTCAAGTCACCGACCGAATATTCCCTTAAGAACGCTAGCTTTCGGCTTCACCCAGTCTGAGGTACACATCCGGCTGACCCGGCAGTAACAATCGCAGATGTGCTCCCTTTACCTCCTAGCCGAACAATCGGGAACGTAGGGGTAAGCACAGGAGCCAGACAACCCAGCTTGGCCAAAACTTAAGTCATATCGATGCATATAATGGTGAATAGAAGGTACATGCGGAAGTTTGACACATGTGTTGGGCATAAAGCCCGTATAAGTAAGCTTCTGTTAAAGAAGCCCCCAGGTATAATGAGTGCGGGTAGCACATCAAGTGTGTGCGAACAATGCGCAGATCAGCTCTCAAAGGCTTTATGAAAAGGTGGGGAGAAAAAGAGAGAAACAAAAGACAACTGAAGTAAAAAAACATGGACGGAGGAAGGAGACGAACTCTGAGTCCGGCGCTAGGCGTAGAATCTTCGGAGGCGGGCTGCGTTCCATGGGTTCGGCTCGAGTCGGTTATCCGATGCGCTTCGCAGACGGTATGCTCCGCCGGTCAGGACTTGGTCGATGATGAAGGGACCTTCCCATTTGGGCTTGAGTTTGTCCTTTTTCTTGTCCGGCAGGCGTAGAACTAGTTCGCCAACATTGTAAGTTTTAGCCCGTACTTCTTTGCTTTGATATCTTCGAGCCTGCTGCTGATAGAATGCGTAACGAGCCTTTGCCATGTCGCGCTCCTCCTCTAATGCGTCCAAGCTATCCTGCCGATCCAACTCGGCTTCTCTTTCTTCGTACATGCGCACTCGAGGTGAGTCATGAATTATGTCGCAGGGCAAAACTGCCTCCGCGCCGTATACCATAAAGAATGGTGTGAATCCGGTAATACGGTTTGGCGTGGTCCGCAGCCCCCAGAGTACGGAGTCGAGCTCCTCTACCGAGTGCATGTTAGATTCCGTAAGGGACCGCACTAGTCTGGGTTTGATGCCGCTCATTATTAGACCATTTGCTCGTTCAACTTGACTGTTGGTTTGAGGGTGATAGACTGAAGTGTAGTCGAGCTTAATGCCCATATTTTTGCACCAGAGTTTAACCTCGTCGGCCGTGAAGTTCGTGTCGTTATCGGTGATGATGCTGTGGGGGACGCCATAGCGGTGTACTACCCCGGATATGAAGTCTATCACTGGTCCGGATTCGTCCGTTTTAACTGGCTTGGCCTCTATCCATTTGGTGAATTTGTCCACCATGACCAATAGGTACTTTTGCTTGTGGGTTCCCCCTTTAAGGGGTCCAACCATGTCAAGCCCCCAGACCGCGAACGGCCAGGTGATGGGTATAGTTTTGAAGGCGGTGGATGGCATGTGGCTCTGATTAGCAAAGAGCTGACAACCGACGCATCGTTGGACTAAGTCCTGAGCATCTGCCCGAGCCGTCGGCCAATAAAATCATGTACGGAAGGCCTTGCCTACAAGGGCCCGGGCTGCGGCGTGGTGTCCGCCTAGTCCGGCGTGAATTTCAGCCAGAAGGTTTCGCCCTTCCTCTTTGGAGATGCACCTTTGAAGGACTCCGGTTGTGCTTTTCTTATAAAGTTCTCCCTCATGGACCTTGTAGGCTTTAGATCGCCGAACTATGCAGCGGGCCTCATTTTGGTCTTCGGGAAGTTCCTGCCTAATTAAGTAGGCTAGGAATGGTTCTGTCCACGCGGCAATTACCGCCATTATTTCGTGGGCTGAAGGTGTTATTTCATCGGCTGAGCCGCCGATTATGTCAGAATGTTTTGTGTTGGGTGGTGCGGTTGCTTCTGGGTTGTTATTTCTAGACTCCTCTTCCCATAGTACGGATGGCTTAAAGAGCCGCTCCAGGAAGATATTTGGAGGGACGGCGTCGCGTTTTGCGCCAATGCGTGCCAACACGTCGGCTGCCTGGTTATTATCCTGGGCTACGTGGTGGAATTCGAGTCCTTCGAACCGAGCTGACATTTTTAGGGCAGCGTTACGATAGGCTGCCATTTTCGGATCCTTGGCGTCAAAGTCTCCATTTACTTGGGATATTGCAAGGTTTGAATCCCCGCGCACCTCTAGGCGTTGAATACCCATGGAGATTGCCATCCGGAGACCATGTAGGAGGGCCTCATATTCGGCCACATTGTTGGAGTCCGTGTACATTATCTGAAGTATGTACTGGACTGTGTCTCTGGTTGCGGACGTCAATACAATGCCAGCCCCCAAGCCGGCCAACATTTTGGAGCCGTCGAAATGCATAATCCAATTGGAGTATGCGTCGTACTCTTTAGGGAGTTCGGCTTCAGTCCGTTCAGCGACGAAGTCAGCCAAGACTTGCGACTTTATAGCTCGCCGTGGTTTGTTGGTTATGTCAAATGGTAAGAGCTCAATGGCCCATTTTGCAATCCTGTCCGTCGCGTCGCGGTTGTTTATGATGTCGTTGAGGGGTACTTCGGAGGCCACTGTTATCGAACACTCTTGAAAGTAGTGTCGCAGCTTCCGGGATGCCATGAACACCGCGTATGCTATCTTTTGATAATGCAGGTACCGGGACTTGCAGGGAGTTAAGACAGTGGATACGTAATACACTGGTTTTTGAAGAGGGAATTTATGCCCTTCTGTTTCTCGTTCGACGACGAGCACCGCGCTTACAACTTGATGTGTTGCCGCGATATATAACAACATTGGTTCACCCAGATTAGGCGCAGCCAGGACCGGATTTGTTGCCAATATGGCCTTTATTTCTTCGAGTCCGGCAGTGGCAGCATCCGTCCACTCGAAGTGTTCGGTGCGCCTGAGGAGGCGATAGAGGGGCAATGCCTTTTCTCCCAAACGGGAGATGAAGCGGCTTAGAGCCGCCACGCATCCAGTCAATTTTTGTATTTGTTTGAGGTCTTTTGGAATATCCAGCTATGATAGAGCTCGGATCTTGGCTGGGTTTGCTTCAATTCCTCTACTGGATACAATGAAGCCCAGGAGCTTTCCGGCTGATACACCGAAAAAAAAAATCAGGGTTCAGCTTAATGTCATATGCTCGGAGGTTGTCGAATGTGAGCCTCAAATCGTCTACTAGAGTTTCGACGTGTTTAGTTTTGACGACCACGTCGTCTACGTATGCCTCTACTGTTTTGCCGATCTGAGTAGACAGACATGTCTGAATCATGCGCTGATATGTTGCGCCGGCGTTTTTGAGTCCGAAGGGCATCGTGTTGAAGCAGAATGGTCCGTATGGAGTAATGAATGCCGTTGCTGCTTGGTCCGCCTCCGCCATCTTGATTTGATGGTAGCCGGAGTATGCGTCGAGGAAGCACAATGAATCGTGCCCTGCAGTAGCATCGATTATTTGATCCATGCGGGGGAGGGGGAAAGGATCCTTTGGGCAAGCCTTGTTGAGGTCTTTAAAATTGACACATAGGCGCCAGGATTTGTCTTTCTTTGGTACCATTACCAGGTTTGCTAGCCAGTCCGGATGTTTGATGTCTCTGATGAATCCGGCTTCCAATAGTTTGACTAGCTCCTCTCCCATTGCCTGTCTTTTGGGTTCGGAAAATCGCCGAAGAGCCTGTTTGACTGGCTTGAATCCTTTTAGGATATTTAGGCTGTGTTCTGCCAATCTTCGTGGGATTCCTGGCATATCTGAAGGGTGCCAGGCAAAGATGTCCCAATTTTCCCTAAGGAATTCTCGTAGTGCGGCGTCTACATCAGGGTTTAACTGTGCCCCAATGGAGGCCGTCTTTGTTGGGTCCGTTGGATGGACCTGGAATTTGACTATTTCTTCCGCTGGTTTAAAAGAGGTGGACATGGATCTCTTATCGAGTATCACATCATCCCTGTTCACCGCAGAGCGAAGCACAGTGAGTTCCTCCGCCGCTAGGGCTTCGGATAGTGCCTCGAGGACTAATGCGGCTGTCTTGTTTTCGGCACGAAGTGCTATGTCCAGATCACTGGCAAGGGTGATGGTTCCATTGGGCCCGGGCATTTTAAGCTTCATGTACCCGTAATGGGGTATGGCTTGGAAAATTGTGAATGCCTCTTGTCCTAATAAAGTGTGATATCCGCTGCTGAACGGGGCCACTTGGAACGTGACCTCCTCGGACCTGTAATTGTCCGGCGAGCCGAACACCACATCAAGTGTGATTTTCCTGTGCAGCGTGCTTCCCGGCTAGGGATTATTCCTCTAAAGGTTGTGCTGCTTCGCTCAATGCGGCTCCAGTCTATTTCCATTTTTTTAAGGGTTTCCTCGTAGATGAGGTTTAATCCGCTGCCGCCATCCATGAGTACCTTGGTAAGACGAAAGTCGTTCACTATTGGACTGAGGACCAATGCGGCTGGTGCTCGGGCTGTTCGGAATTTAGGTTCGTCGCTGGCGTTGAAGGTGATGGCCGTGTCGCTCCATGGATTTGTTGTTGCTACTTGGTAGACTTCGACGAGGCTGCGGATTGTTCTTTTCCGCATATTATTTGATGCGAAAGTCTCGAAGACTGTTAGTACCACACTGGTACTGTTGGGGTGGGTCTCCGGGGCTAGAAGCTCTTCGCCACTTTTGGCCACCTGCCGCAGTATCCAACATGCTCGAAGGCTATGAGTTGGAGTGGTGCCCTCCGTACTATGAATTTTACAGGGTCCGCTGAGCCATCCCTCCAGTACGGTTCCGTGCCCTTTATGGGGTTTTTGCTTTTTGGTTCTTGTCCTGGGTGCCTGAGCATGGTGCACCCTTTTGTTTCGGACTAGGGTTGTGTTCGGAGCCGGATTGTCCCAAAACTTAGTTTCGGTTTTCCGGACACTCTCTATCGCACAATATTTTCGTACTATGGATGCCAGGTCGGCGAAGCGTGTAATTTCGCGACGACTTACGGCGTTCAAGATTCCCTTGTCCGTGCAATTGTTGCAGAAAATTGAAATTGCGTTTTCCTCATGGCAGTCCTTTATCCTGTCCATAACCAGGAGGAATCTGGCCCAGTAATGATGTACTATTTCAGCGGGCTCTTGCCGGATTTGAGATAGATCGCATATGTTTGGGTGGGTGGAATTGAGTCCGGAACCCTGCCCATCTTGAGGCTCAAAGGCCAAAAAGTTTCCGAATTTGGAAGCTTGGATTGCTGGACGTTATCCGACGAGTCTGGTCTGCTGCCTGACTTTAGGTTCAGTACTTGATCGACGTCCGTCCCTCCGCAGGAATCCGGCATGGAGGGTTCGGGAGTCCAGACATAACTAGTTTTTAATACAGAATAAGAGTCGCCGCTTTGTTCCTCTACTACCGCAATGTGGTGGGTGACCTGGGGAGAGTTGATTTCTATCAGATCGGTTTTAAGCCCGGTCTGATTGTAGTCTGTAGCAACTCCCAGGGCGGCGATGCAATCCAAGAGCTCGTTTACGGAGGAGAGCTCCATTGGACCCAGCTGCTCGGCGAATTCCGAGTTGACGTGAAGATTGCTTTTGATGACCTGAGAGGCCATCGTCGAAGCGGTGGCCGAACATGCGGTCATGAGAAAACCACCTAGCCGGATATTTTGGCCGGCGGCCAAGGCTCCTTTGGCGATGGTACCGTCTTTAAAGACGGGAAGAGGCATCCTTCCTGATCGTGACGGCACAGAGGAACTCTCAATGAAAGCACCAATGTCGGTGTCAAAACCGGCGGATCTCGGGTAGGGGGTCCCAAACTGTGCATCTAGGCGGATGGTAACAGGAGACAAGGGACACGATGTTTTTACCTAGGTTCGGACCCTCTCGATGGAGGTAAAACCCTACTCCTGCTTGATATATATTGATGATATGGGTAGTACAAGAGTGGATCTACCACGAGATCAAGGAGGCTAAACCCTAGAAGCTAGCCTATGGTATGATTTTTATAATGGTTGTTCGTCCTACGGACTAAAACCCTCCAGTTTATATAGACACCGGAGAGGGATAGGGTTACACAGAGTCGGTTACAATGGTAGGAGATCTACATATCCGTATTGCCAAGCTTGCCTTCCACGCCAAGGAAAGTCCCATCCAGACACGGGACGAAGTCTTCAATCTTGTATCTTCATAGTCTTGGAGTCCGACCGATAATGATAGTCCGGCTATCCGGACACCCCCTAGTCCAGGACTCCCTTAGTGTTATTCTAGTACGAACTCTTTTATAGATCGATCCGAAAGAATAGCTTTGTGGTGGTTTCGTACCCGACCATAATCTCTACGTTTGTTCTCGCTATTAGTGGCTTTGGAGTGACTCTTTGTTGCATGTTGAGGGCTTGTCATATTATCTAGCTATGTTATTATTGTTGAGAGAACTTACACTAGTGAAAGTATGAACCCTAGGCCTTGTTTCCTATCATTGCAATACCGTTTACGCTCACTTTTACCACTTGTTACCTTGCTGTTTTTATATTTTCAGTTTATAAAAACCTATTTCTACCATCTATATTGCACTTGTATCACCATCTCTTCGCCGAACTAGTGCACCTATACAATTTACCATTGTATTGGGTGTGTTGGGGACACAAGAGACTCTTTGTTATTTGGTTGCAGGGTTGTTTGAGAGAGAACATCTTTATCCTATGCTTCCTACAGATTGATAAACCTTAGGTCATCCACTTGAGGGAAATTTGCTACTGTCCTACAAACCTGTGCACTTGCAGGCCCAACAACGTCTACAAGAAGAAGGTTGTGTAGTAGACATCAAGCTCTTTTCTCGCGCCGTTGCCGGGGAGGCTAGGTAAGTGAAGGTATATCTTTAGATCTTGCAATTGAATCTTTTTGTTTCTTGTTTTAGCACTAGTCTAGTTTATAAAATAAAACTACAAAAAAAATGGAGTTGAGTTTGTCTCATACGCTTCACCTTTTTAATATCTTTCGTGAGTATGATGGAAAGGATAATTGTGCTCAAGTGCTAAAAGAAGAAATCTATAGAATATTTGGAACTAAATATGTGAATGATGAGCATGATTGCAGTGTTGTTAGTATGAATTCCTTGAATATCCATGATGCTAATGATATGCAAAGCCACAAGCTTGGGGAAGCTATGTTTGATGAAGATGATATATTTTGTCCCCCAAGCTTTGATAAGCAAATTTACTATGATGAAAGCATGCCTCCTATCTATGATGATTATTGTGATGACACATATGCTTTAAAGAATAATGATAATCATGAAACGTGTCATCTTGATCTTAATTTTCAATCACATGATAGTTATTTTGTTGAGTTTGCTCCCACTACTATTCATGAGAAGAAATTTGCTTATGTTGAGAGTAGTAAATTTTCTATGCTTGTAGATCATGAAAAGAATGCTTTAGGTGCTGGTTATATTGTTGAATTAATTCATGATGCTACTGAAAATTATTATGAGAGAGGAACATATGCTTGTAGGAATTGCAATAATGTCAAGTTTCCTCTCTATGTGCTTCAAATCTTGAAGTTATGCTTGTTGTGCCATCCTATGCTAGTTGATTATTGTTCCCATAAGTTGTTTGCTCACAAAATCCCTATGCATAGGAAGTGGGTTAGACTTAAATGTGCTAGTCATATGCTTCATGATGCTCCCGTTATGTTTCAATTCTTATCTTTTATGTGAGCATCATTGTCATCATCATGCCTAGCTAAAAGGCATTAAAGAAAAGCGCTTGTTGGGAGACAACCCAATATTTATCCTTACTGTTTTTGTGTGTCCACATGATTATGCTACTGTAGTAATCATGTTTTATAGCTTTTGTTTCAATAAAGTGCCAAGTAGAACCTTTGGGAAGACTTGGGTGAAGTTTATGTGATCTTGCTGTGAAAAACAGAAACTTTAGCCTTCACGAGATTAGCTGCCATTTTTTACTGGAGAGCGCTTTTAGGTTGATTCTTTTTGCAGATGATTAATAGACAAATTTCTCAGGTCCAGAAATTTATTTCATAATTTTTGGGGTTCCAGAAGTATACGTTTTATATAGATTACTACAGACTGTTCTGTTTTTGACAGATTCTGTTTTCTATGTGTTGTTTGCTTATTTTGATGAATCTATGAGTAGTATCGGAGGGTATGAACCATAGATAAGTTGGAGTACAGTAAATATTACACCAATATGAATTTAGAATGAGTTCATTACAGTACCTAAGTGGTGGTTTTATTCTTATACTAACGGAGCTTACGAGTTTTGTTTTGAGTTTTGTGTGGTTGAAATTTTCAAGTTTTGGGTAACGATTCGATGGACAATGGAATAAGGAATGGAAAGAGCCTAAGCTTGGGGATGCACAAGGAACCCAAAGGTAATATTCAAGGACAACCAAGCAACTAAGCTTGGGGATGCCCCGGAAGGCATCCCCTCTTTCGTCTTCGTTCATCGGTAACTTTACTTGGAGCTATATTTTTATTCACCACATGATATGTGTTTTGCTTGGAGCGTCATTTTATTTTGTTAGTATTTGCTTGATGTCAGTTATAATAATGTTTTTGCATCTTTAGTTTCAATAAAAAAGTCAAGGATAGCCTTTGACATGCTTATTTTGCTTGTATGCATGTTGCTGTTTGAAAACGGAAAGTTTACCGCTGTTGCAAAAATTCCCTAGAAAAGTCAGAGCATGGTATAACGTTGAATATTTTTGCATATTGAGATATGATAAATTTATTACAGTGGGAATTTTAGTTCATAATTTTTGGAGTTAGGAAAGTATGGATACTCCTGCATTCTTTACAGACTGTACTGTTTTGGCAGATTGCTATTATGTTTGCATTGTTTGGATATGTTTGTTTGTTTAATGATTCTATTTGAGGATAAGAGTATTAAATATGCAGAGGCATTTAGTATTCAATGTTGAGTAATAATTTTAGTGATTTGTTACAGTATAAAATGATAAGGTTTTGCATTGGTTTATACTAACCTATCTCACGAGTTCTTGTTGAGTTTGTTGTGAATGAAGCTTCTGATAAAAAGAGAAACCATGATATGAGAGGAATTAAGGAGACACAAAAGTTCAAGCTTGGGGATGCCCAAGGCACCCCAAGATAATATTTCAAGAAGTCTCAAGCATCTAAGCTTGGGGATGCCCCGGTAGGCATCCCACCTTTCTTCTTCAACAACTATCGGTTAGTATCGGTTGAGCCTAAGTTTTTGCTTCTTCACATGAGTTGTGCTATCCTTGCAATGTAGTTTTATTTAGCTTTGCTTGCTGTTTGAATAAAGTATCAAGATCTTAAATTATTAAATAGGAGAGTCTTCACATAGTTGCATAATTATTCGACTACTCATTGATCTTCACTTATATCTTTCGGAGTAGTTTGTTGTTGCTCTAGTGCTTCACTTATATCTTTTAGAGCATGGTGGTAGTTTTATTTTGGAGAAATATTTGATCTCTCATGCTTAACTTATATTATTTTGAGAGTCATTAATAGCATGGTAATTTGCTTAATGTTAATATACTTGGTGTTCAAGATATGTGAAACTTTCTTTTGAGTGTGTTGAATACTAAGATAAGTTTGATGCTTGATAATTGTTTTGAGATATGGAGGTGATAATATCAAAGTCGTGCTAGTTGAGTAATTGTGAATTTGAGAAATTCTTGTGTTGAAGTTAGCAAGTCCCGTAGCATGCACGTATGGTTAAAGTTGTGTAACAAATTTGAAACATGAAGTGTACCTGGCTTGTGCATCCTTATGAGTGGCGGTCGGGGACGAGCGATGGTCTTTTCCTACCAATCTATCCCCCTAGGAGCATGCGCGTAGTACTTGATTTTTGATGACTTTTAAATTTTTGCAATAAGTATATGAGTTCTTTTGACTAATGTTGAGTCCATGGATTATACGCACTCTCACCTTTCCGCCTTTGCTAGCCTCTTCGATACCGTGCATTGCCCTTTCTCACTTTGAGAGTTGGCGCAAACTTCACCGGTGCATCCAAACCCCGTGATACGATACGCTCTATCACACATAAACCTCCTTATATCTTCCTCAAAACAGCCACCATACCTACCTATTATGGCATTTCCATAGCCATTCCGAGATATATTGCCATGCAACTTCCATCATCATCATCATGACATACATTACTTTTGTCATATTGCCATTGCATGATCATGTAGTTGACATCGTATTTGTGGCAAAGCCACCATGCATTATTTTTCATACATGTCACTCTTGATTCATTGCACCATCCCAGTACACCGCCGGAGGCATTCATATAGAGTCATATCTTGTTCTAAGTTTCGAGTTGTAATCCTTATGTTGTAATCAATAGAAGTGTGATGATCATCATTATTAGAGCATTGCCCAAAAAAAGGCCAAAATAAAAAAAAGGCCCAAAAAAAGAAAAGAAAAGAAAAGGGCAATGCTACTATCTCTTTTTCCACACTTGTGCTTCAAAGTAGCACCTTGTTCCTCATGTAGTGAGTCTCATATATTGTGCTTCAAAGTAGCACCTTGTTCTTCATGTAGTGAGTCTCATAAGTAGTCTTTTTATACTAGTGGGAATTTTTCATTATAGAACTTGGCTTGTATATTCCTATGATGGGCTTCCTCAAATGCCCTAGGTCTTCATGAGCAAGCAAGTTGGATGCACACCCACTAGTTTTCTTTTGTTGAGCATTCATAGCTCTAGTGCATCCGTTGCATGGCAATCCCTACTCCTCATGTTGACATTAATTTATGGGCATCTCCATAGCCCGTTGATTAGCCTCGTCAACGTGAGACTTTCTCCTTTTTTGTCTTCTCCACACAATCCCCATCATCATATTCTATTCCACCCATAGTGCTATGTCCATGGCTCACGCTCATGTATTGTGTGAAGGTTGAAAAAGTTTGAGATTATTTAAGTATGAAACAATTGCTTGGCTTGTCATCGGGGGTATAGAAGTTGGGAACATCTTTGTGTGACGAAAATGAAGCATAGCCTAACTATATGATTTTGTACGGATGAACTTTCTTTTGCCATGTTATTTTGAGAAGACATGATTGCTTGATTAGTATGTTTGAAGTATTATTATTTTTATGTCAATATGAACTTTTGTTTTGAATCTTTCGGATCTGAAGATTCATACCACAATTAAGAAGATTTACATTGATATTATGCCAAAGTATCACTCTGCATCAAAAATTCTTTTTTATCATTTACCTACTCGAGGACGAGCAGGAATTAAGCTTGGGGATGCTTGATACGTCTCCAACGTATCTATAATTTTTTATTGCTCCATGCTACTTTATCTACTGTTTTAGGAAATATTGGGCTTTATTATCCACTTTTATATTATTTTTGGGACTAACCTATTAACCGGAGGCCCAGCCCAGATTTGCTGTTTTATGCCTATTTTAGTGTTTCGAGGAAAAGGAATATCAGACGGAGTCAAAACGGAACGAAATCAACTGGAGAAGTTAATTTTGGAAGGAAACCAACCAGATGGGCTTGGAGTGCACGTCAGGGGATCCCCGGGCTGCCCGCGAGGGTGGGGGGCGCGCCCCTCCCCCCTGGGCGCGCCCCCTACCTCGTGAGCCCCCTGGAGGTCCACCGACGTACCCCTTTCACCCATATATACCTACGTACCCTAAAACTTCCAGAATAGAAGATAGATCGGGAGTTCCGCCGCCGCAAGCCTCTGTAGCCACCAAAAACCAATCGGGACCCTGTTCCGGCACCCTGCCGGAGGGGGATCCCATCACCGGAGGCCATCTTCATCATCCCGGCGCTATCCATGTCGAGGAGGGAGTAGTTCACCCTCGGGGCTGAGGGTATGTACCAGTAGCTATGTGTTTGATCTCTCTCTCTCTCTCGTGTTCTCTCTCGTGTTCCATCTATGGCACGATCTTGATGTATCCCGAGCTTTGCTATTGTAGTTGAATCTTATGATGTTTCTCCCCCTCTACTCTCTTGTGATGAATTGAGTTTCCCCTTTGAAGTTATCTTATTGGATTGAGTCTTTTATGAACACTTGATGTATGTCTTGCGTGGGATAACCGTGGTGACAATCGGTTATTCTATTGATCCACTTGATGTATGTTTTGGTGATCAATTTGCGGGTTTCGTGACACTTGGGAACCTATGCATAGGGGTTGGCACACGTTCTTGACTCTCCGGTAGTAGCTTTGGGGCACTTTTTGAAGTACTTTTATGTTGGTTGGATGAATCTGAGATTGTGTGATGCATATCGTATAATCATGCCCACGGATACTTGAGGTGACAATGGAGTATCTAGGTGACATTAGGGTTTTGGTTGATTTGTATCTTAAGGTGTTATTCTAGTACGAACTCTTTTATAGATCGATCTGAAAGAATAGTTTTGTGGTGGTTTCGTACCCGACCATAATCTCTACGTTTGTTCTCCGATATTAGTGGCTTTGGAGTGACTCTTTGTTGCATGTTGAGGGCTTGTCATATTATCTATCTATGTTATTATTGTTGAGAGAACTTACACTAGTGAAAGTATGAACCCTAGGCCTTGTTTCCTATCATTGCAATACCGTTTACGCTCACTTTTACCACTTGTTACCTTGCTATTTTTATATTTTCATTTTACAAAAACCCTATTTCTACCATCTATATTGCACTTGTATCACCATCTCTTCACCGAACTAGTGCACCTATACAATTTACCATTGTATTGGGTGTGTTGGGGACACAAGAGACTCTTTGTTATTTGGTTGCAGGGTTGTTTGAGAGAGACCATGTTCATCCTACGCCTCCTACGGATTGATAAACCTTAGGTTGTTGGGCCTGCAAGTGCACAGGTTTGTAGGACAGTAGCAAATTTCCCATGCTTTATCAATCCGTAGGATGAAAATAGGTTCCACTTCAGTTGCCCATTCAACTTCAACCAGCAATGCATGACACTGAAGTTTTCTTCTCCAACTTCTTGAACACCGTACACGCATGAGAAGTCCAAAAAATAAGCATTGTAAACGGAACTATGCATATCCGGCCAATGATCAACAAAACTATGCATATCCGGCGAGTGATCAACACAAGCTATGAATAGGTTTCACTTCAGTTGCCCATTCAATTTCAACCAGCAATGCATGACGCTAAAGTTTTCTTCTCCAACTTCTTGAACACCATACACGCATGAGAAGTCCAAAAAATAAACATTGTAAACAAAACTATGCATATCCGGCCAATGTCAACAAACTATGCATATCCGGCTAGTGATCAATAAAACTATGCATATCCGGCTAGTAATCAACAAAACTATGCATATCTGGCTACTGTTAAAAAAATATGCATATTCGTCTACAAAACTATGCATATCCGGCCAAATCAACTTACTTGCTCAGTGATTTTGGCATCACTAGGCCACCGATGTGCCAAGTGGCTGCAATACTTCGACATGGCCTCTTGGGTGGTGTACCATCGATGGTTGAAGGACTTTGGTTCACAGTTATGGATGACCGCGTGGGAGTGGGGCATAAAATGCTTGTGTGGCAAACCAAAAATTTGAGTGCTCACTACACCACAACCCTTGATTGGGGGCAATTAACTGCGGGGAGAAATACCATCATCTTTCCCTAATAATAAAGCACAGAGTGTTTCTAGTGTCCGTCACACACTTTTTGCAAAAAAAGAAATCCTCTGTTTTCTGTAAATTAACCCGCAGTAGACGTTTAAGTGACAACCGAATCTTTTTTTGCATTTTCTCAGAAAACCCCCTGACATTTCAAGTAATCAACCTGCTGTCCATATTTAAGTCAGCTGGATCGTTTTTTTGTTTTAACAGAAAACCCCCCAACTTTTCAGTTAATCAATCCACCGTTTATCTAAAATAAAATTATCCATATCTTTTAAACCGTAACTCCGATTTTAATATGTTATATATGAAATTTGATTAAAAAATATGTAGAATCTAAATATGGTATTATTTTTAGCTATTAAATATTTCTAAAATATTTTTTGGTGCAAACTTAATCTATAGTGCATGGTCTGGGGTTTTTCCGTACCAGTGATGATCCGAATTTGAAATAAATACCCATTAAAACCAGATTGAGAGGAAAGAAAACATCAATAACCACACATGCACATCTCTGAAAAACCTCGTGTGGAAAAACAACATATTTCTCATCTTATTCCGAGCGAGTGTGCGTGCGCGCGCGAGAGAGAGATGCGTTAGGTCTAACCACATTCAAAAACGTTTTTGTTGTGTGGGCACTGAGGCCACCGTTGGCAACATAAATATGATGCCATATGAAAATAAAGGATGTGGACCTATTAGGGTCTTGAGTCATGGTTATTGGGTTATGAGCGTGTGTGTTACTTTTTCTCCCGTTGCAGTGCACAGGCTCTTTTCCTAGTAAGGCAAACCATTCGCCGGGGATTATTCTACTGCCGACAGAAGTATCCAATGGAAAATAAACTGCCGGTAGAACTCAAACAATAAGGGCATTCAAACCGCTGGCACAGATACCCATTTGCGAGGACACAATATTTGCCGGCACACTTAAACAATGGCATATTATCTGCCGGGGACTACTTGTGGGGCCAAACCAAAATAATACGTATTGGCGCGGGATAGCACAGGAGAGAGCGCGAGATGCGAAAATTTTCGCTCCAAATAAGCAAAATCCCCAAACTCCAACTCAGACCGAAATCCCCAAATCGACCACCCTGACCTAGCCTCCTCCCCAAGCACACGCCGTCACCGCTGCCCCCTACCCTATGCGGCTGCCGACCGCCCTCCACCACACTCCAGTGCCAGCTTCCTCCCCGACCACGTGCCGACCACCGTCCGCCACACCTAGTGCCACTCTCCCTGGACCATGCTGCCGAGCACCTTCCGCCGCCCTAACCACCATTCGCCGGACCTCCAGCAACGCCCAAGCAGCCAAGCCTCCTCCACGCGTCCTCCGCTAGGATCCTCTAGGCTCAAGTTGCTCAAGTGTTTCAGCGGAAGGATCTGTTCGAGTGAGGATGTCTACAAGGATGACGTCTAACTTCCACTAGATCTGGGATGGAACAAGGTAATCCAGTTAGATTTAGTTTTGATTTGGCTGTCATACCTCCGCGTACAGCAGTCTTGGCCTCTTCCCCATCCGCCCTCGCTGTAGCACATGGCCGTCAACATTGTATTCTCCTCGGCTTGCAGGATCCCCAAGTGACTCGCAGATGCGAATGAAAATTGAGCAAGGTTCTGCCTCCCATGGTTGAGCAGTCGGAAGGGTTATGTTGTCTCTCCATGAAAATTGAGCAAGGTTTCGCCTCCCAGGGATGATGCATTACAGGATGAGTAAAGAGACTTGCCAGTAATGAGATTGAACTAGGTATGAATATACCGACGATCGAATCTAGGGCAAGTAACATATCGATGACAAAGGGAATAACATATGTTGACATAGTGGTTTGACCGATAAAGATCTTCGTAGAATATGTGAGAACCAATATGAGCATCCAGGTTCCGCTATTGGTTATTGATCGGAGAGGTGTCTCAGTCATGTCTACATAGTTCTCGAACCCGTAGGGTCCGCATGCTTAACGTTCGATGACGATATGTATTATATGAGTTATTTGTTTTGGTGACCAAAGGTTGTTCGGAGTCCTGGATGAGATCACGGACATGACGAGGAGTCTCGAAATGGTTGAGAGGTAAAAATTGATATATTGGAAGGTAGTATTCGGACACCGGAAGGATTCCGGAATGTATCAGTTACATACTGGAGTACCGGAGGGGTTACCGAAACGCCCGAGGAAATATATGGGCCATATGGGCCATAGGAGGGAGGCAAACCAGCCCACGTAGGT
>NC_041381.1:409728033-409862748 GCF_002162155.2 Triticum dicoccoides | reverse complement strand
GACTAGGGGAGGGGGTGGCGCCCCCTTTCCTTCTCCTACTCCCTCTCCTTCCCTCTTTTCCCCTCCGGTAAAAAGAAAGGGGGGGGGGGCGAATCCTACTGGGAGCCCAAGTGGGATTTCTCCCACTTGTGGCGCGCCTAGGCCGGCGTCCTCTCCCTCCATCCTTTATATACGTGGCGGGGGGGCGCTAGAAGACACACCAATTGCTCCAAGCCGTGTGTGCTGCCCTCCCTCCATAGTTTACGCCTCCGGTCATATTCTCGTGGTGCTTAGGCGAAGCCCAGCGCGGATCACATTACCATCACCATCACCACGCTGTCGTGCTGACGTAACTCATCTACTCCTTCGACCCTCTGATGGATCAAGATCTCGAGGGACGTCATCTCGCTGAACGTGTGCAGAACTCGGAGGTGCCGTACGTTTGGTACTCGATCGGTCAGAACGAGAAGACGTTCGACTACATCAACCGCGTTAAGCAAACGCTTCCGCTTTCGGTCTATGAGGGTACGTGGACACACTCTCCCCCTCTCGTTGCTATGCATCTCCTAGATAGATCTTGCGTGAGCGTAGGAATTTTTTTGAAATTGCATGCTACGTTCCTAACAACAGTGCCTGCTGGAAAACCCCGAGGGGGTACCCGCTAATTAGGTTTTTTAGGAAAGTTTCTTCTTTTTAAGAAATCTCGCCGATTTTATTCATTCAAGAAAATGTTCAAAGGTACAACAGTTGGGTCATGGGAAGGCGAGCTCCCAACGCCCGCGTGCGTCCAATAGTTGAGCTTTCGCTCTAGGGCGCGCAAATGGGTCGGCCCATTCGAAGACGTCCGACGTAAAATTTCACGAAAAGTTAATGCAGGCACGTGGAGTCGAGTTGGGAACTGTGACTTGCTAAATGCAATGCTAACTTATAAGTATAGCTACATCAGCACTTTCATTTTTTTGGAAAAAACTCAAGATTTCTTGGAAAAAAATGTGAACAAATTTGCTTCAAAATTTGAATAATGTTTGAAAGTGTGAATAAATTTGAAAATTCAAACAAAACTTTTAAAACATGAATAATGTTCGAAAAGGTGTTTTTTTTGAAAAACTTCTAATATATGTTGCACAACTTTTAAATATACATTGAACCTTTTTGTAATATACACTGAACAATTTTTAAATATACAATTAACCTTTTTGTGATATTCATTGAACAATTTTTAAGTATACATTGAACATTTTTTTGATATATGCTAAACAATTTTTAAATACACATTGAACATTTTGTGTTATATGCTGAACATTTTTTAACTGAACAATGAACATATCTCTACTCCTATAAAAAAGCGAGTTGGTGGTGATGGTGTGCCTGCCTTCGGGCCATATGTACCGTCCGATCTTGAATCTAAGGCTGCGATTAAGACGAGAGTGTTGGGCGGAGCTAGGATTGTCTGGAGGTTTCCCCTTCTCTCGTGAGACAGATTATTCTAGAACCACTCAAAATTTCCGCGCCGCTGGCCCTCCCCTCCCTTTCCCCGTGACCGCTGGAGTTGAGTGGGCAAGGGTCACGTCTATTCTATAGCTGTAGTTATAGATAGGATCTCAGTAAATCGGATTTGGCTTTCAGATCTCCCCTGTGTCATCACTCCTTCTGGATCTGGTCGTGAAGGCTATCAGAGAAGCAGAACGGCACACGGCGACCGGCATCGACGGATAGAGTCGAAGGAGACGGCATAATTTGGATAGCACTATTGATGGAAGGGAGTGCTTCTGGCGGGGACACATTTCTTGCATCATCGCGGACCCGAGGCTGAACGGAATCGGCGTCGAAAGGTGACGGCACAGATTTCGTGGTGGCTTAGAGGCAATGTGGTGGGCGCTCCGGTTCCACCTCGTCGGTGTGAACCACCTGCTGAGCGGGAGCGGGGGAGATGGAGGTCGACCGAGCCACGACAGTCGACAGGCGACAGTCAGGGAGGGGGCGGCCGTGAGCAGCAGAGGCAGAGCAGTCAGCGGTCAGGAGCACCCGCGAGAAGTTGGCCGGGAGTAGCGAAGGAGTCGGCAGTCGGCGACCGGGAGTAACGGAGGAATCGGCAGTCGGTGACCGGGAGTAGTGATTGGGGAAAAATGAGAGAAAATCGATTGGGGGCATTCGGGTCCTTCTAGCGCTAGCATCCGCCATGCATAAGCCAGCCTTTTTTTGCGGGGAATGCATAAGCCAGCCTTGAACAGCCCGCGCATAGCCTTGAACTTCCCAATGGACGCGCGATAGGCGCTAGGCTACGCACGCGACCTCTACATGCGGGCCTCATCAGTACGTGACGGCCGGCTACTACAGGTTCTTCGCGTACAAATGGCGATGGCGACATGATGGAGCCCGGCGACAGGTGTACACGCGCTGCTTTAGAGAAATGCAAAGTCGCTCTTGCCGGCGCCGAGTGTGGCGTTTGGTAGTACAAGTAGCATTTCCTTCCTGCATCTCCTACTTGTCCCTTTTTCTCGAGGGGTTCCTCATTATCTCCTAATGGCCTGAATCGGTATGCCAAGGCATATTTCAAAGTATAAACTTTGCAGTGGCATGTTTTAAAATATGAAAATAGTGATGGCATTTTTCAAAGCTTGATTTTTTTAGTGATATATAGTACTCTTTTGATTAAAATTAATTTAATATGGCATATATTATAAACTTTGCTATCTTCAAGATACTATGATGATATTTTTTTAATCTTTAAACCTTGCAGAGTAGACGGTGTTGACGCTGGAACGCGTCACACGAACACGTCGATGTGTACCCGCGGCACCGAGGGAGATGCTCCGCAACTCACACCGCGGGAGGGCGACTTCCAGCGCGATACGCAAGACAGCAAGCCAGCGCTTTTGGGACCAGACGCCCCGCTTGCCCGGGAGGGACCCCACCAAGGCTCGCGGCGACGATTGGCTGCTCGAGGTCGGTCTTACCGCCCCTAGAGCCTTGTGGATTCACAGCCTCCAATCTTGAAGAACGACGAAGAACAAGAAGAAAAATACAAGGGGAGAGATAAAAGTAGATGAACACGGAAAAATAGTAGATTGATTGATTGATTGTGTGTTGTTCAATCGGCCGTCACTCCTTAGGTATATAAGAGGCGGCTGGACTTCCCGTGCAAGGAAAAGGCTTGGATTCACGTCCAAAACCCTAGTCATATTCGGATTGGTTTTGTCCGAACTTTCCAAAACTGTTCGGTTTAAACTGGCTGCACCTTGCGGGTCTTTTTTGTGGTGGTAAACGATCTCGGATGGAAACGAGCCCAAAATCAATCTTGACCGTTCGACGAGACGAACAACTTTTATGTTGAACATTTTTTGATCAGAGGTCATCTTGAGGGTCAAATCGGTCGCGCAAAACAGGCTATCCCTCACGCTACCCATCAGACAGGGTGTCTGGTGGGGCGCGCCAGTTTTTGCCTCCTGACAGGGCTGTATTCCGATGGCTCCAACTTTTGCATACGAACTCGGATTGGAACGGTTTTTATATCAAAATCAATCGTTTCGATGAGACGAAGACAATCCGTGTAGATAATGTTTCCATTTGAGGTTGTCTTGGGGGCTTAATCAGCCAAACTGTACTCTGAATATAAGATCTTAGTACTTTGAGCATAGTTTCGGCCTTCGAGATGAAATCAGACTGCGATGACCCAAACTTCAAAGATGTTCATATCGACAATACGGAACTCTTTCATGAGATCACTTCTCCATTTGAGGCCATCTTAAATAAGTATTTGACCGTGCCAAAATCTGGTGTCAACACATGCCCCCCTGTTTTTCGGCAAAGTTTGTGTGCCGAAAAATAACTTCCGCATAGCTTGTTCTAAGGACGATGTCAACACTCCATCGGCCATTTTGCATGTTCTTAGGACGACAAGTATATATTGTCCATTGCTTGTTTGAACCTCTTGATGCAAACTTGGGTGAAAACTTCTCAGCTTCTATAACAATCCGGTGATAAGGTTCCATAGATCAAAACCATCCTCCGAACCATATTTTTCACCCTTTCGCTAGGATTTTGCAGATAATCAAGAATGAACCTCCTCCAATCCTTACTTCGCCTGCATAAAAGTTTCATTAGTGGCCGAAACGGTGGGCTTCGATTCAGCCTTACCTATGTTGACAAGACCTAGCATCGGCTATTGATAGAAATGCAATACACCATGGTTAACATAGTAGCCGGACGGTGCCAACTCTTTCGAATTGTCATGCCTAGATATATGAACAATTTCAAAGCAACCCAAGGTAAATCTTGTATCTAGACAAACCAAAAGATAAACTATAAGTGATCCGTCAAAACATCGATAACCCTTGGATATTTGTTGCACTACTAATAACGAATCACCGGAAGCCTCAATATGTATAGCACCTATATCAAGGCAAAGCTCCAATCCGAATGACAATGCATATTCGGCTTTGATGATTGTGCAAAAATATTATAAGCGGCCTGAGGCTTCACAAAATAGCTCCATATGAAGATAAATAAGCAACACCAACACCTTGGCCATTGCCACAAATTTACCGTCGAAAATAATCTTCATAGTACTAGAAAGACAAGGGCAATATCAATGAACATGTACCTTGTTTTGGCCTCTAATTGAACTAAGGACGATGTTAGGATACTACATCAGCCATGCTTTGACATATTCTTAGGGCGATAGATAAATACCGGCCATCAACATAATGCCCATGTAGAATTCATTCACCAAATCATGTATAGCCGAAATAAACAAATGAAATAGCAATCAAATATTTCGGCCCTTTGGATTAGCAAGAAAAAATGTAGCTAATAAAATGTATAGAGACTTGGTAATACCCTCTCATGATGCAGAAAATTATGTCGCTTCCATGGATTAAAATAAATCCAGGGAGGGTAATTTATCATACCTGATGATGAATTCCATGGCAAAGGCATCAATGGTATGGTTGAAGAATATGGATGATGTGCTAACCGAAGATTTTGATGGGGTGATGCAAACCTTCGGCTTAACTGTTTTTGGCTTCCATCCTTCTCTTTCTTCACTTTTGTAACACTTGTTGCAATAGAAGGTTGCACATCACTTTCATTTTGACTGCTCCTTTTCGGAACCCATGCCATGTTCTTCTTTTTCAGCTCTTGTGCACTAAGTTTTTGTAATTCCTTCTTTCGCCAATACGATAAACCGAGTGGGCATCTCGGTTGTGATTTTGTTTCAACCAATGGCAACTCTTTTTGGGCCTTGTGCACCCTCAACTTCTTTTCTTCAGATTTGGCACTCTGTTTTTTATCAATTGATTGTTTCACTTCTTTGCCTTTTGTAGCCAATGTCAACATTTTAATTGGCTCTTTGTTATTTGAGATCAAATCTGAAGTAGCACAATTACGACCATCTCTTTTCACGCGGTAAACTTGCTTTACCACCTGTTTATTCTTCCTTCAGCTCTGGACCGATTCCTTATGATTGAAACGGTTTTTGACGCGTGATTGTTCAAATGTTGATCTCCTTGGAGCTGCATAGTATTGGTGAGATGGTCTAGAATAAGATGGAGAATGTGCCCTTGTATCATACTTGTCCCATGATGAATATGTATCTATATGAGCATAGGGAGGCATCCACGGCATTGGCATTGGCGGCCCAAAATAAGGATATGAATATGTTGCATTAAAATTATCACTTTGCCAATATCAATCCTCATATTTGCGCCTTGGGGGTGATCTTGGTTTCTTTGCATGATTTGGCCGATAAGCATTCTTCTCTTCACTCTTCTTTTGATATTTATCCAATAGTTCAGCGAAGGTGACTTTTGATCTCTTACACTTGCGCTTATTTCGGCATTTGTTTCCTTTGGTTGTGCTTACACCAATCATTGGATTTGCTTGTTGCCCCCCAGTCCTTGGCGTCTCCATTGTAGCTTCGATGGAATTCTCGCCCTCAAAATTATGTTCATTATGCTCTTCAACAACTTCTTTACTTGAAAGCTTGACCCCATCACCTGCAGTTTTTACCTCCTCTTTAAATGGATCGGCTTGAAGCAGCCGATGCAAAAACTTTTTGCCATCGAGACCAATCGGAATAGACTGGTCATCTCTTGGTGTCTCAACAAATTTCAATTGTCCTTTACCAATGGCCGATTTAACTATTTGACGAAACATATTGCAATCCTCAAAATTATGTTTGAACGAATGATGCAACCTACAATACATTCGTCCTTGAATTGATGGCTTGACATGGTGATCAAGAATTCTTATGTAATTATTTTTCAACAATAAATCAAATATTTGGTCACACATGCTTGAATTGAAGGTAAACTTCTTACTTTCTAGCCGATCTTGCTGTGTGAACGGCTTTGAAGATAAGCAAACGAATGGTTCAGATTTAGAATCTTCCCATTCGGCTATACATTGTGTTTTCCACTCTATCTCCGGTGTCTTTGGATAAGATATTATATTAGCATCGGATTTCTCAAAGAAAATAACCTTGGCTTTAAACTTCCGATACAAAAATATTTAGAACACACGTCTCAATTGAGACAAAGTGCAAGCCAAGTAAGAAATAAGCAAATCTACCCCGCTAGATATGAACTTTAGATAAAGTAACGGGGAAAGCTTTGGCCACAACAATAAGTCATTATTTGTCTTTATAAATGGTGCAATGGGTTGACCGATATAGTCTATAATAATTTTGTTGCTAACAAGTAAATTACTCTTCTTCATTGGTCTTTCAAAATTACTTATGAGAATTTTTCTTATAGAAGCATCGACAATAAAGTTGTGACCAAATCGGAAGATAGGCAAGTCACTTGCTAGACATACCTCTTCAATTACGTTGGGAGAGCATGATGGTTGTATCACTTGAATAATACTTTGTTCCACTTTTGAATGACTCTCCAATGCCTTGGCATCCTCTTTTTCTTTGATAGATTCGGTACACATACTATTTGATTCGGCTTTTTTAATAACCGAATTAACTTTGTTATCCGAATCACCACTCTTTCTTTCTTTGATTCACAAGGTTGCTTGTTCTTTTCTAAATTCAGCAAACATTGCAGCTAGTCTATCTTTAAGCTTTTTTCGACCAATTTCAGCCCAATCTTCATCGGATTGCCCCCCAATACTTTGAGATGCTTTCGGCAATGGTGTGTTGTCGAAATTCTGTAATTGTGCAGGGGCAACATGATATGCTACGTTACTAGGTAAAGACACATGCGCTCTGGTAGAATTCTCACTTATTCGGCCATGAGCATGAAGGTGCGGAGCCGAATCACGAATATCTACAATTGCGTATGGTGCCGAAAAATTCGTAGCATGAGGTGTAGCATACGATGTTTGAGGGTAATTGGCCGAATAACTAGTAGTGGCATGGTCAATTCCCCTATCCACCGGCACGTTTGGATTAACATACTGCAAGTTATTTGCCGATGAATAAAAAGTTGAAACACTTTGTTGCATACTATTGGAAGTTCCTACATGGGGTGTCTCAATATGATTAACCGAACTCATCATGTTGTTCATCGGCATATAGTTTTGTGGGGTTGCCGATGCATGGGAGTTGGGATACATATGTTGCATGTTGCTAAAATTATATGAAGTTGAAGCATGAAGATTATTCTGAATCGGCTGTTGCACATAATTAGATGCATGATTGATAAAACTAGGGCTATCCGATACAATATGCTCATTAGACGATCTAGCAACAACATATGTATTATTTGCATCTACATAAGTGAATTGGGTATTCATGTTACCTTTGTAGATTGCAAACCCTAGATGACGAGCTCTTCGTAGCAAGAACGGGCTGGAGACCGTTCAAAGCTTCGTCCCCAGCGGAGTCGCCAAAAAGTGTGTTGACGTTGGAACGCGTCACACGAACACGTCGATGTGTACCCGCGGCGCCGAGGGAGATGCTCCGCAACTCACACCGTGGGAGGCCGACTTCCAGCGCGATACGCAAGACAGCAAGCCGACGCTTTTGGGACCAGACGCCCCGCTCGCCCGGGAGGGACCCCGTCAGGGCTCGCGACGATGATTGGCTGCTCGAGGTCGGTCTTACCGCCCCTAGAGCCTCGTGGATTCGCAGCCTCCAATCTTGAAGAACGACGAAGAACGAGAAGAAAGATACAAGGGGAGAGATAAAAGTAGATGAACACGGAAAAGTAGTAGATTGATTGATCGATTGTGTGTTGTTCAATCGGCCGTCACCCTTAGGTATATGAGAGGTGGCTGGACTTCCCATGCAAGGAAAAGGCTTGGATTCACGTCCAAAACCCTAGTCAAATTCGGATTGGTTTTGTCCGAACTTTCCAAAACTGTTCGGTTTAAACTGGCTGCACCTTGCGGGTCTTTTTTGTGGTGGTAAACGATCTCGGATGGAAACGAGCCCAAAATCAATCTTGACCGTTTTGACGAGACGAACAACTTTTATGTTGAACGTGTTTTGATCAGAGGTCATCTTGAGGGTCAAATAGGTCGCGCAAAACAGGCTATCCCTCGCGCTACCCATCAGACAGGGTGTCTGGTGGGGCGCGCCAGTTTTTGCCTCCTGACAGGGCTGTATTCCGATGGCTCTAACTTTTGCATACGAACTTGGATTAGAATGATTTTTATATCAAAATCGATCGTTTCGACGAGACGAAGACAATCCGTGTAGATAATGTTTCCATTTGAGGTCGTCTTGGGGGCTTAATCAGCCAAACTGTACTCTGAATATAAGATCTTAGTACTTTGAGCATAGTTTCGGCCTTCGAGATGAAATCGGACTGCGATGACCCAAACTTCAAAGATGTTCATATCGACAATACGGAACTCTTTCATGAAGATCACTTCTCCATTTGAGGCCATCTTAAATAAGTATTTGACCGTGCCAAAATCTGGTGTCAAGAGACGGTTTGGATTCAGAGATAAAACTAGTCCATGTTGGCACAGTTATCACGTGTGTGGATGAATTTTCCTATTTACTGTCGAAATTGGATAGAGTGAGCAATAAAGCTGAGCAGGGACAACAACGCGTCTTCCGACTAGATGGGCTCCTTACTATGACTTAAGTCCACCTAATCTTTTTTTATTCCCGTAGCGTAGCACGAGCATCTTACTAGTTTAGAACAATGTTGAATATTTTATTAGTATAGGGTGAACATTTCCTTCAATATACAATAAACATTTTGTATATAAAAAATTAAAGATCTTTGTGTAGTACACACGAAAAAAGAAATAAAAATAAAAAAGAAAAAGAATAGAAACAGAAACAAAGAAAATAGAAAAAGGGAAGAAGCAGCTGAGCGACCGTGAGCCGGCCCACGGCGTCGGAAGCCAAACTTCAGCGAAGGCTCGTCCTCTTGGGAGCTCCTAGTCAGCGTTGTAGGCGCCCGTTAACGAGCTGGCGCCTGCAGCGTCGCTGGAATGGGCCCAACGCGCGCTTGTACTCGTTCGCTGTTAAAGTGGAAAAGCAATAAAAAGTGAGGACGGTTGGGGATTCGAACTCAGGACCGGATTATTGCGACTGCACCTCACCAACCACTAGACAAAACTAACTTTGCTGTCTACTACAAGAAAACAGAGCTAGTTAACCGTTTCGTGCAGTAAAACATTAATATATACTCAATATAAATTATCTCAAAAAAGAAAACGTGAATTCAAAAAAAATCATCAAATTTTAAGAAAAGTTTCATAAAAATGAAAAAGGTTCATTGATTTTCAAAAAAGTTCATCGGATTCGAAAAAAGTTCATCGAATTCAAAAAAAGTTCATCGATTTTGAAAAAAGTTCATCGAAATCAAAAAAAGTTCATCGGTTTTGAAAAAAGTTCGTCAAATTCGAAAAAAGTTCATCGAATTTGAAAAAAAGTTTATCAGATTTGAAAAAAGTTCATCAAAATTTTAAAAAAAGTTCATCGATTTTGAAAACAGTTCATCAGATTCAAAAAAAGTTCATCGGATTTGAATAAAAGTTTATCGAATTTGAAAAAAAAGTTCACAAATCTGAAAAAAGTTCATCAATTTGAAAAAAAAAGTTCATTGAACTCGGAAGCAAACGGAACGAATAAATGACGTATAGATTAGAATGTTAGCACAGCTGCACTTGTTGGCGGGTTGGTTAGAACAGGCAACCTTCGAAAGGGAGTTCGCAGGTTCGAATCCATCTCATAGCGCTCTTTTTTTGCCTTTTAACAGAAAAGGTTGGAAAGCAAAATGGGCCGAGCCCAGGTAGCCGCGCCCTTCAGGCGCCCGTTTGCTCGCGGGTGCATAAGCGCCGAATAGGATCTGCCCGTCCTCTTGACCCATGGGAAATGACCCTCTTAAACTCACAAGAGGGAGAAACAAATATTGTGACCCATATATGTTGTCCAGCTAGCCCAGCCCAGCCCATCGTTTACCATAGCCGTGGACGCACTTATCGGGCATTTCCTATTTGGCGCTGCAGGCGCCCGTTAACGTGTATTCCGCAAACGGGCGCCTGCAGCCACATTTACTGGGCTCGGCCCATTTTTTTTTAAATTCTATGAACTTTTTTAAAATTGATGAACTTTTTACGAAATCTATGAACTCCTTCCAAATTTGTTGAACTTTTTTTGCAATTGATAAACTTCTCTTTCAAATGGATGAACTATTTTTTCAAATTTGATGAACTTTACAGTCAAAAAATTGATGAACTTTTTCAAACCAATGAACTATTTTCTGAATTTGGTGACTTTTTTTCAAAGTCAAATGAACTTTTTTTTCAAATTTGATGAACTTTTTTCAAATTTGATCTTTTTTTCAAATTGTGTGAACTTTTTTCAAATCAATGATTTCTTTTTTCAAATTTGTGAACATTTATTCAGATATGATGAACTCTTTTAAAATTGATCTGCCCGTCCTCTTGACCCATGGGAAATGACCCTCTTAAACTCACAAGAGGGAGAAACAAATATTGTGACCCATATATGTTGTCCAGCTAGCCCAGCCCAGCCCATCGTTTACCATAGCCGTGGACGCACTTATCGGGCATTTCCTATTTGGCGCTGCAGGCGCCCGTTAACGTGTATTCCGCAAACGGGCGCCTGCAGCCACATTTACTGGGCTCGGCCCACTTTTTTTAAAATTCTATGAACTCTTTTAAAATTGATGAACTTTTTACGAAATCTATGAACTCCTTCCAAATTTGTTGAACTTTTTTTGCAATTGATAAACTTCTCTTTCAAATGGATGAACTATTTTTTCAAATTTGATGAACTTTACAGTCAAAAAATTGATGAACTTTTTCAAACCAATGAACTATTTTCTGAATTTGGTGACTTTTTTTCAAAGTCAAATGAACTTTTTTTTCAAATTTGATGAACTTTTTTCAAATTTGATCTTTTTTTCAAATTGTGTGAACTTTTTTCAAATCAATGATTTCTTTTTTCAAATTTGTGAACATTTATTCAGATATGATGAACTCTTTTAAAATTATGTGAACTTTTTTCAAAATTGATGAACTTATTTTTCAAATTTGTGAACTATTATTCAGATATGATGAACTTTTTTCAAATTATTTGAACTTTTTTTCAAATTTGTGAAAAAATCGGAATAGATGACTTTTTTTCAAAATCGATGGACTTTTTTTCAAATTTGTGAACTATTGTACAAAATTGATGAACTTTTCTTTATCCCATGAACTTTTTCAAAAATCTGAACTGTTTTTCCATACTGGCGAACTTTTTCTATATCAATTCTATGATTTTTCTAATCTCACGTTTTTCTTTTTTCAAATGATTTATATGGGTTCAAAATATAGGTTGTACTAGACGAAGTTTTACATAAAACGTCTTTCGGCTTGTAGACAAGAAAGCCATCTTGGTCTGTTGGTTGTCTTGGTAGGTCCTCATCCCAGCAATGCTGGATCGAATCCCGTCCCCGTTGATTTACGTATCAACTTTTTATCTTCGCCTTTATTTTTCTCACTGATTGCTGGGCCGGCCCAATTGGCGTCGCGCGCGGGCGCCAGTTAGGATGAGCCCCCGCAAGGGACGCACTTGGCCCGCTCTCAGCCGCCGCCACGTGCTGCGCTCTGGACACTCCCTTTGATTTTTATTTTTCCGCACATTTTCAGCTTTTTAGATGTTTTTTTTTTGTTTTTTTGGTTTTCCACCGGCCTTTCTTAGCTATTGGACAAAATACAATTTTTTTTGCATGATAAAACACGGTTTTTTCTTCGTCGAGAGGCCGGACGTGTCTCTCGAAAATGAAAAAAATAAATATGTTTTTTTATTTTAGTGAGAGACACGGATTTGCTTCCGCAAGAGATATAGTCGTGCCTCTTGGCAACTAAAAATAAACGCGTTTTTTTTCGCGAGTCTTGCCTCTCGAAAACGGAATGTGTTTTTTTTCGATCCGCGACAGGCACAAATTTGCTTCTCATGGAGGCACGATTTTGCTTCTGCGAGAGGCACGATCATGTCTCTTGGAAACGGAAAAAATATATTTTTTCTTTCGCGAGAGGCACGGGTTTACTTTTCATGAAGGGAAAGATTTGCTTCCCCGAGAGTCACAGTGAGCTCTTTTTCGGAACGAAAAAAAAGTGCTTCCATCTTGTTTTTTGGTTCGTTTTTTCCGTGAAGAAAAAAATTGTCAAAGCTTACCAACGTGGGATCTAGTTTTGGAGATCCCGACGCAAAGAATTCAAGAATGAAAATGGTTCAAGATTTAAACTCACTGTTTAAGAAATAAAATGTTTTGAATAGAGAAAAATTCACTGTAGGTCACAAAACTTGAGCCGGATGACACTTTGGTACCACTACTTCAAAATACCCGAACTACGGTCCATGTACTTGCGCACAGGGTTCACTTTGGTCCGTATGTACGATTTCATCTACGTATTCGCTGACTTGGCCGAGTCAGCGGCCGCCAGCTAGGCTTTGACCGCCACGTAGTCAATCCTAGGATGAATACTACTCGATCCGGGGTTACTTTTGCAAAAACGCCAGAGCTCACGACGCGGCGGCCAAGCGGGAAACGAAGAGTTTACGCCGTTATTTTGCGCCGGGGCGAGGATGTTGTTGTTGGCGCGAAGCGGGAACACATAGCTCCCCGTCGTAAAAATCTTCATCACGCCGGGCTCGTCGTTTGGAGACGGAGGAGGCAGCCCGTTGGCCTTAAAGACAACGCTCTCCTCCCTGGCGTCGAACCTCGCGTGGATCCTCGGGGTCGTCGGCTTGGAGGCGACGTCGACGGTGACCGCCTTCCTGCCGGCGCAGGGGCAGTCCCGGCCGAAGATCCCCCAGCGTGGCCCGAAGGCGCCGGCGGCAGGCTTCTTGCTGCCGTGGTGATGCTGATCGTCCATCGTATCTAGGACGACGACGCTGGTGACGCCACCGCCATAGCCCTTGTCGTGCTGCCTAGCCGCGGAGGCGACTGGTTGCTGGCGAGCAGCCCGGAGCGGCTGTTCCAGCTGACCTCCGACGACGCCGCGGTGCGGCCGCTCTAGCTTGCCGCCGCGTCCACGGCAGCGACGGGCAACTGGCGGCGGGAGCCCCGGGGATGGGGTCGTGAGGAGGGGGTCCGGGCTCACCAGCCTCGTGCCCAAGCACTTCATCGGCTCCTCCACCGCGACACTGCAGGTCTCGCCGGTGCGCCTGAGCGGGGGGAGCCAGTACGCGTCGAGGGACGGTGCCGACGCGAGCGCCGAGTTCGTGCACTATACCATGCACATCCCGCCCACGCCGGACAGGACCACGCGTCCGCGTCCATGGGGAAGCTGATCCTGAGAAAGCCCACCATGGGGAAGAAGACGGACAGGGAGTTGGTCATGGTGTTTTTGCAAAAATAACCCCGGATCGAGTAGTATTCACCCTAGGATCGACTACGTGGCGGTCAAAGCCTAGCTGGCGGCCGCTGACTCGGCCAAGTCAGCGAATACGTAGACGAAATCGTACATACGGACCAAAGTAAACCCTGTGCGCAAGTACATGGACCGTAGTTCGGGTATTTTGAAGTAATGGTACCAAAGTGTCATCCGGCTCAAATTTTGTGACCTACGCTGAATTTTTCTCTTTTGAATAACCCGATGTAAAAAATCGATGAAAGGTGCGAGTGAACTCTTGCGGCACTCGCGCACCAGACCCCTGCTATTGGTTCCCTCATTACTCAACCCCAACCCCTCCCCAAAAAAAACCCTCAACCCCAACTCCCCAAGCGGCAGCCGCTCGCCGCCGGCGAAATGCTCACCTACCCCAGCGATCATCGGGGTCATCCTCCGCAGCACGTGGCGGTACCCCCCTTCTCTACCTTTGCCGCCCCCTTCACCGTGGACGGGCTCCATCGCGCGGACCAAACATTCCCCAACCCTAGCCTCGATGCCCCTGGCGCCACTTCCCTCTACGCGACGGGCGAGTGGGGGAATGCGTCCTGGATGGAAGCCCCCGTGAGATACATGGCCCCAGACGCCGCCGCTTCCGCCTCACCAGGGTATACTGGTAACGCCTTTACCCTACACCAACTCCTGTTACTAGTACTTTAGTGAACCTGTGATCGATAGATGCGGGTAGCATCTTCTGTTAGTTTGCTGTTCATTCTCGCATTGGTTCGTCCGATTGTTAGGTGAACCGATGCAGTGGTTTCATCCATTGTTGAATGGTGAAACTAGCGGCAGTAGCATATGTGCACAACTGAATAGTACCCTGCCACAATTGAAGATATGAAGGCGGGTTGTACATGGTCAACCTAGCTTGTTACATTTTTACTTGCGTGCTTGCACGGAATAAGTTGAGTGCAGCACCTTCTGTTGCTGCCTTATACCAGATCCTGTGATCAATGGGGTTGGCTGCTGGCATGTCTGAGAGCATGATTCCAGTTTTACACTTGCCAATTTGTCGTATCAGAGGAAGTCATATATGCTGTCATTTTTTTTCCTAAGAGCCCTAGCTAGGCTACTTGTGTGCACACACTAAATTTTCGAGAAGCATGCTATACTCTGTTAGTAGGATTTTAACTGGAGGATAGTTATATGTTTGTCAAGTGTTAGATACTATCTTAGAGAAGAAAAGAAGATGCAGATCAATAAAGTTGCCGCAGCGGTTCCCAGAGTATGTGCCATATCGAGCACTATCAAAAACTTCACCTACAATATGCACGGCATTGCAAGAAATCATGAAACCATCTGAATTAGATAGAACCATTGATTGGTTCTGTCAATCAAATAATATACTAACTGAAAATTGTATAGCACACTAGCCGAGTACCCTTCTTTTGCTACGTATTTCATACAAAATATATAGTAACAGAAAAAAACAATGTGCCGTCTGTCTTTATTGCTCTCTCTCTCAACTTGCCCTTTGTTCTGCTTCCGCCACGTGCATTGCAACAGATCATTTTTTTCCTTTACCCCCTCTTCGTCTGCCCTAGGCACAACCTTTGGCTCTGCCTCCATTGCAGTATTCCAGTTCCGTGTCACGTGACTCGACAGTCGACACTGTTTTCAACTTTATCAAATCTCTGTCACGGTTTCAGTCACTATGGTGGTGCATGAAGTGCCTTGTTATAATATGGATATCAAAGAAGAGATATGTCTCTACTACTTAAAAAAAGAACACCATTCCTTTTCCTGCCAGGCTGAGTGCTTCATCCAACCTTACGTACATTCCCCACTCCCTTTTCCCTTTTGATTTTCCCCTCCTATCTCTGGGTTTTTCACCGGTTTTCCTTTAAAACTGTCTTAACTGTCCCACCTTTTTTTGACATACCGAATAAATCATGTTTTTTTTCTGGTAAGCCAATAAATTCTTACCAAATAAGTGATTTTTATTTAGATAGGTAAATCACAGGCAGGATTTTATGAACATTTATTTACACAATCACATTAATATGGGCAGGTAAATCATGGGCTAATATACTAGAATATTTATACCCCGTTGCAACGCACGGGCAATTATCTAGTAATAACCTAATAAACAGATAGTGTGTGACATCTTTGTCTGCCCTCTCTGCTCACCCCTCAAACTGCCTCCACCATTGTGCACCACTGTGATAATCAACTCCAGCAAATCTCAGTTGTGTTTCTTGTTGCTTCTTGTAATAGATTTCAGTGTATAAGAGGGCATGTGACATAGGAAATTATTAAATAGAAGTGGGGTGGATGTAATCACAGTCCATCAGGGATCAAACCCCAGCACCCTGTTTGTCTCATTAATGCTTATTTTTCTTTCAGTGGAAAGTGGCATCCCCGTCGATACCGACTCCAGTGTATATTATATACTTGGAACGTATAAAAAAGATAAAATTGTTCTTTGTCAATATTGAAAAAGATAAACTAACTTGTTAATAGTTCTTTATCTATGCTAGTTTGAAACGGTATTTCTATTTTGGACGTGCGGGTGGTTAATAATTTTTTTAGCAGATAACTATGCATGAAGGTGGCCCATTTACTGCTATACATGTTAACAAACTTCTTGTGAAGAACATCTTATTTTGCGTTGGATCACTTGAAGAGGATGAACTTCAGCAATGAGTAGTTGCACATGATAAAGCTTGGTTAATTGCAATGGGTGCATTATAAAAGGCTCTTGCTTGACATTTTAATTTATGTTGGATTACTTGGAGGAGATCAACTTCAGCAATGAGTTATTGCACATAACAACACTTGCTAATTGCAACGGGTGTATTTTAAAAGGCTCTTGCCTAATAAGTAAACTAATTAAACTAATACACGAGCAAGCAGAGCAACCCTCACCAATCCAGGAACTTGTCGAGAAAGTTCAGTCTACTAATGGTTTTGTACTATAAGTTCGCTGTCAGCAACAGAATGCCTTTGTAAGCAAACTGTTTGATCATATTGGTGCTGAAAATGCAAGACATTATCATCTGAATAAGGATCCTTCAGGCCCCGCGACAAGCCCCATTGGCGCTCCTTCATTTCCTGTCAAGAGTCTGACAAGTGAAAGCATAGTTGGAAATATTTCCTGTCGAGCAGCAGAGGCAGAGAAAAGTGCACACACTCAAATACTTACAAAAGAAGGTCAAGAACACTCTCACTGCCATGCAGATGCTGGGGAGAACTTGTTGCAGATGTCTTGCTCTAGCTCTAGGAATCAGGCAACATTTCTGAAGCTAATACACAACTTGTCAGTGGTGCTTCTGTCTACTTGCAATGGCGGTTCTTCGTTACAGGAATATGAAAAGAAGATTCTGAAATCTGTTATTCGAAATCTTAAAGTTGCTTCTTCCAAAGAAGGCAAGGTACTTTGCAAATGCCTTTATATCATAGTTATTTATGTCACAATTTTTAGACCATAGAAAAGCTGCCAGATTTACAGAGAGCTTCACTACCTGAATACGCTACGAATATGTGATGATAACTGGTAAATTGTTGCAATCCAAAATACTAGACCTGCAATATAGCTCCACCAAAACAGGAAAAGCAACTTAGACATACTATTACCGAGACGACCGTACTAAATGTCAGACAACAAAATGTTTTGCTCAGCTACAACCGAAAATTATAGTTCATGAAAACCATTGTAACACTTGAGATGTTCTAATTCGAAGTTTGAACTCAGTGATGAAATTCAGATATATTAGTTTTATTAACTGATGGAAGATATGAAAGTTGTTAGAACACCCAACGTAACCGGTGCTTGTGATACGAGTATATGATTCATATTTACAGAAAATATGTCGCTAGTCGTTACTTTCACTTCTTTGACCTGGTACATGGTGTTATTATATGGAGGTTCATTCCGCTTCAGTATTTGTACAGATTTAGTTGTATGAGTATGATACAAGACGTTTGCAATCTTATTTTGTTCACGCGTGTTTGCCTGTTTCGTGGTTACAATTATAATTCATTCTCCCTTTGAGTACAATTACCACATGTTCTATATGAACCAAGAAATAGATATTTATCCTCCTGACTAGTTCCCCTTCAAGTGACATGCAAAAGTAATGTTGCTTTTTCAGACATTAAATATACATATGGACTGTTTGTTGGTTAGCTTTTACTCATTTCTGTTTTTCTGTCTTGTACAAGGCTACATTAAAAGGCGATGATTGTTTGAGGGACTCCAGTCAAATCAGTTGCTTGAGAAACAATTTGTTGGTGTTAATCCCTGAACACTCGGTGTCAGAGAGCACAGATTCAGAATTTAAGACATCTATTTCACAGGTAACTTTGGTCATATTTGGAATACATTGATTCTTAATTTGGATGAACAACACTTTTTTTCGAGTATGAATCTCATGTATTCTTATGTTCAGGCTCTTTCTAAGCTCCCAGAGGATAATATGCTCGATGATACTGAAGTTTCTCAAGTGTCAATTTACAAAAAAATATGGTTTGAAGCAGAAGCTTCGGTGTGTAAACTCAAATATGAGCTTCATTGTGCCCGTATGAAGCTTGCAACAATGAAAGTTTTCAGCAACACACAAACAGGTGTAACGATGTGATTGTGAATTACTGTATTTGGATATTTATTGAGGTTCTCTATATGCATTAATATTTTTTGGGTCAATGCAGTTCCAATTGACCCGTCAGGAAGTGATAAAGCCAGAGTAACCGTATCTGATAGCCAACCACATAATCATGCCAAAGATTGCAGTTCCTGTGCTGCGACCTTGCAATGTCATGGAGGAGGTAGTGATAGCAGTCAATCTTCTTCTCTGATAAATAGTGACAACTTAACATTTCACTTATGTTTTGGCTGCTCAAGTCCCGGCTGCTTCCCCAGTGCCTCTGCTGCCTGCATTGGTGTCACAGCCTTACACGGTCGCGCCCGACAATCCTTCAGGACCATACTGTGGTTACTGTCATAAGTTGGGGCTCACCCCTCATCCATGCTACAAGAAGAATGATCAGAGACGCAATATTTTTAGTGGCACCTCTTCTCCGTCAGGTCCATGCCAGAGCTCCTCCACCGGCCAGGAACTTCTCACTCAACCACCACCGCCTCCTCCTTCAGATATATTATCTCCAAGGTCCATTATTGCTACAAATAAGAGCATCGTAAATGGTCTTGATGCTGAAATATTTACTCAAATGAAAGTTCAGGAATCCCGTATTGATAATATAAGCTCTTTGGGTGAGAGTAAGTGTGAGAGGCAGCAAGAACCTAGCAAGGGATCATATCCCGTTGAAGATGATGTTTTGGCGAGGCTGAGAATTTTGAAGTCCCGCCCTGATTACATAACCTCGTTGGGTTTGGAAAGCAGCAACCATCAGCTAGACACAAGTATACATGCATCAGATGAGGTTCATGAAATGTTTGCTCGACTGAAAGTTTTGGAGTCCCGCATTGACAAAATAAGCCCTTTGGGTGACAACAAGTGTGAAGAGCAGGAAAAAGGAAGTGAGGGATCATATCCAGTCAAAGATGCTGTTTTGGCAAACCTACAAATTTTGAAGTCATGTGCTGATAATATAACCTCTCTGGGTCTGGAAAGCAACAAGCAGCAGCTAAAATGCAAGCACGGACATATCAGATAAGGTTGAAGATGTTATTATGGCTAGGCTGGAAAGTTTGAAGTCCCATCCAGATGTGGAGGCTTCCTGCATTGAGGCTGTTGAAGGAATGGAGCATCCTTGTGCTGTGGGGCTGCGAGTCTCTAGTCATCAGTTACTTCCATCGCCTGCTGCAGTATTCGAGAAAACAACATTGCTATCGGATACCGAACCACTAGAGGTCACTGGAGAGACTCCAGCCATCCTGATCCCGTCGTCTAAGAAAGCACCGCCTTTGTGTAGACTTAAAGATGCACCTTCAGTGATGGAGAAAGATCATTCAGGGTTGACAGACGAAGCTCTGCATTCTGCGCCGTTGTTAAGTGTGCCCCAAGAAGCCGGGGACTTGGCACAAAAGACTGCAAAAGTTAAGCACCATCCGCACGGGCCTACGCCAAGAAGATTTCGTCTTCCTTCCACCGTCAAAATAAAGCGCCCCATCTCAGAGCAGGGGGCAGAGGCTATATTGCTTAGGCCTTATACAATGGGAGGTGCTTAGAGAAATAAACCAGTCTTTTCTTAAGCACCGGTGCTTATTTCTACCGGATAGACGTTTAACTAAGCGTCTCTCCTGTAGAAATAGACACCGGTGCTTCAGAAAAACCCGGTTTATTTTTCTAAGCATCTCTCTAAGCACCTTCCATTGTACAAGGCCTTAGGAGGCTGGGCATGGTAAAGAAGGATGAAGTAGACGGACGTGCCATCAACAGATGTTTGGGGGTCTTGGGGGCTTCTTTTCCTAAAAGCTTGCTCCAGGCTATTTTCTGCGGTACATGGTGAAGGGCACTCCTGGTGAGTTATGGGGCATAAGGGCACTCCTGGTGAGTTATGGGGCATCTCGGCCCGCGACGTTATCTTCTGATTTTCCATTCCCTGTTTGTGGTGCAACCTTGCCATATCTAGGGATCGTCGTAAGCCTCCTTGGTGAGTACCTAGGTGTTAGTGTACTGTTGTCTCTTGCTGGTGTCAAGGTAGGGCATTCGGACGGGTAGATAGTTTTGTTGTAAAACCCGAAAAACCATGTTTGGCCTCGAGCTGTGGGGGAATTATCATGTTTGCAAAGGAGGGTCTCAAGCAACCCCCTGATCGCTGGTCTCCTCTTGAGTTCACCGGCCGGTAAGATGGATTTCCGCTAGCGTTAGCATGTGCTCAAGGTGAACTTGTTCCATGATGGCTTAATAGGCGATCAAGGCAATCTGGAACTGTTTAAGCTCGATCGTGTTGCTCCAAAACGTCGAGGCACATTGATATGCTATTACATTGGCGGGAGGAACCTGCCATACCTACTGTACAGTCATTTTTGTTTCTCTGTTTGGTCAACAGATTGTACTGTAGTACGTATATCTGCTAGCTTGGTACATCACCTACTCGCACCTGGCACTGATAGATTAAACGAACCTGCGAGCCATGTGTTGTTAGTTCTGAGAGTGAGGGGTACGTATGTACACAACGCGCAGGATGGCTGCCGCTCGTTAACTCCGGCATGCACGTCAAGGTCAAGTGTCTGGCTCGGAGCCGTTTCAAGAGTGCGCGCGTGCGTCCAGGTCTGGCCGGCCGGGGGACATATACACCGGACGTAAGGTACAACTGTGCCATGCTTATACAGCCGTACAGGGGTCAGGGTAGCCAGGCACAAGTGTACGTACGTACAGTAGAACACATATGCACAAGCATGCAAGCGTGGTAAGGTGCAGGCCAAAAACCAGAGGTGAATAGTAAGAGCATCTCCAGCCGCGCCCCGCCCCTGAGAAGCCTCGCAGGCCACTTTTTGAGCGCCGGCGGGCAAAAAACGCCCCACTCAGGCCCCCAAGACCTCATTTTTCGCCGGTAAAAGCAAAAGTTACGGCTGGCGAGCCCAGCCCACACCCAGGCAACCGGGATGCTTCTGGGGCACCAGCGCTTTGTTTTAACCAACCCAATTGGCCCACGTTAGCCACCCACCCCCTCTCTCCTCTCTTGTCTCTTTCCTTCTGCCTACCCTACGCACACACATCGAGCCGCGTACTTTGCACGCCGAGCTGCACGGGGAGGCGCCGGCCGACGCTCGCACCCGCCGCTCGCCTGTGCGTGGCCGACGTCTGCGTGTGGCCGGGGCGGAGCTCACCCGCGCCCGCCTATGCATGGCCGAGGCGGACGCCCACGCCACCGCGCCCTGCTCGCTGGGACGGAGCCCGCTGAGCGTGCCATCCTCGAGTTCGAGCGCCGCTCATCTGCCAGCTCCACGCCATGTCGTCCAACACTTCCCTAGGAGCACGCCCCTGTCGCCGCTCGCCGAGTCGGGGTGGCGTGGCCTGGGCGTGGAAGCGAGGCCGACGGTTGCAGCAGCACAGGCCAAGCGCGGGCGCGAGCGCGAGGCCGACGGTTGCAGCAGCACATGTCGGGCGCGGGCGCGAGCGCGAGGCCGACGGCTGCAGCAGCACATGCCGGGCGCGGGGCGCGAGGCGAGTCCGTCCGAGCGCGCACGCATGGCATGCCCTATTCGCGCGCTCGTCACTGCGGATGCATGGGTCGACAACGTGCTGGAGAGTGTCACGCTAGCTCGCGCCGCTGCACCTCGGAGGCGCGCGCCATGGAGTCACGGCCAGGGCGAGGCCGGACGTGGCTGTGCACGGCGAGTTGAGGCCGGGCCGGACGTGGCTGCGCGCTGCTAGCTCGCGTGGGGCGCCAAGAACGGGCCGACACCCACCATGCAGCGAAGCTAGATAGCTAGCTCGCGTGGGACGCCATGCCATCCAGCGGAGCTAGCTAGCTCGCGTGGAGGCTCGTACTGCCTCGCACGGGCACGGCTGGCGGCGGCCTCCACGCATAGTAGAACGCCGGCGCCACCGATGGCCATGGCGGAGGAGGAAGGACGGGGTGGCCTGGGGTCGTCGTCGGCGAGCTCGAGTCCGGTGTGATGGGCATGCCCAAAAGGTGTTTGTTGGAACGACCAGACACTGAAATTGAAAAAGAAAAAGAAAAAGTGAACACCTATCGGGGGGACAGCTGGGAAAATGCACCCCCCCAGTACCAAAAGTTTCGCCGGGGCCTCCCCAGGAGGCTGAAAAAACGCCTCCTGGGGGCACAACGGCTGGAGATGCTCATCTCCAGCCGTTGGCCCCCCAGGGGGCTCCTAAAATCGCCGCCTAGGGGCGACCCGGCCCAAAAAATGGGCCTGGGGGCGAGTTGGTTCCCAGCCGCCGCCCCAGGGCCGCCCCCAGGCGCGTTCAATTTTTTTTAAAACATAGCAAATTTAGCCAAAATTCGGCGAAGTTCGGCTTAAACACTACAAATTTCGGCATATATTAGACATGTTCGCGGATTTTCATTACATGCATAGCAAACTAATCAAAAAAAAAACTTGCTGAACGTCGAGTAGTCGCCGTCGTCGCCGCCGTCGTCGGCCTTCTCCTCTTTGACGCAGGCGCCCCTGCTGGACCCCTCCCCGACGTCGCCATGGTGGGCTGGTGGTGGTGGCGGCGCGTCATCGTCGTCGCTGTCGTCGATGATGACGACCCCTCCTTCATCGCGGCCTCGGCGGCGCTGCGTGAAGCGCCGCAGGGCGGCGCACTGGCGCTCCCTCGCCATCTTCAGGGAGTCCTGGCGTGCCCATTCAAGGGCCCATCGTCGTCGAGCTCGACCTCGCCGTGCTCCGTCTTCACCGGCGCCAGCCCCGGCTCCGTCTTCACCGGCGCCAGCCCCGGCTCCGTCTTTGGCTTGACGAAGCGCGGAGGAGGAGCCGACGAGGAGGCGCGCCGTCCGCCCTCGTTGATGATGATGCCGGCGCTGCGAGTGCGTCGGCCGAGCGGCGTCTCCGCCGCGGGCTCGGCCTTGACGCCGAGCAGCGTTGGAGTGCCGGAGGAGTGGGAGGAGGAGCGTGAGGAGGAAGAGGAGGAGGAGGCGCCGAACCTCCTTGGCGCCCATTGCCCGTCGCGTCGGCTGTGCGTCGGGGCGGCCGCCCTCGCCGGGGGGTACGCCAACGACGGGTTGTTGCCGCCCTCGAGGTGCGTCAGCACGCCCTCAAGGGTGCGGCCGGGGGCGCCCCACCACAGGTGGCGCCCCTCGCTGTTCTTCAGGCCGCCGACCACCGGCGCGCTGTTGGTGGACGTCAGCCGTTGCTTCTGACGTCGCTCGAAGTACGCCGCCCGGGCCGTGTGGTTGTCGGCGGCGTACTGGGGGAGGGAGAGCTGGGCGTCGGTGAGGGAGGCGCGCACAACCTCGACCTCGTCGGCGAAGTACGAGGGTTTGGCCACGGTGTCGGGCAATGGGGGAATGGGCACTCCCCCGTTGCTGAGCCTCCAGCCCGTCGGCCCAGCGCGCATGTCCGGCGACGCCGGGATGTTCGCCTGGAACAGGAGCCACGACTCCTGTTCGCGGAGCGAGCGGCGGCCGAAGCCGTTGGCGGCCGCCTCGTCGCCAGGGAAGCGTTCGGCCATCGGGATAGGGGAGGGAGATGGAGGGGGCTGGGCGGTGGCTCACGGGAGAGGGATGGCTGGGGGAGAGCTCGACGGCGGTGCTCGGGAGAGGTAGCGCTCTGTAAGCGACCAAGAGCTTCTGGGTGGCGAATAGAGGCTGTTGGGCTTTGGGCCTTGTAATAGGAATAGGGCTAGTGGGCCGTCGGCCTCTCTAGTTGGAGTCGGTACTAATAGCATGACTCGTTCTCCAGTTCGGTAGCGAATCTGTAATAGGAAACTCGCTCACTCTTTTCCCCATTCCCAACTCTTTCTTCTATCTGAAGACAATACTGTATCTGTGCTCCATTACTTCGAATTCAGATACAATTAGCCAGTGATTCGTGATCCTTACCTAGTAAGGTTCTCACAATTGGTATCAGATTCGGGCGATCGGAGGCGGGGTGGCGAATCGGGCTCGTCTGCGTTAGGTTGGGGCTCTCCCTTGAAATCCCGGAACGTCAACGGAGTTCGCGGCAGCGGTGACTCAGGTGCTTCGTTCAGCACCGGTGGTGGAGGCATTTTGGGCGGGGCGAATAGTCGGCGGCGGATCCAGGTACGCACTCGGTTTCCCGGGGACTTTCCATTGGGTGTAAAATTCCGACGCTGCGGCAGGGTCGGCGCTGCAGGGGAGGCAGGGGAGATCGGTTGCAGAGGACAGGGTGCGGGCGGCGGCGGGGAAGCAGCGCTTCAGTACTCGCCGATCTAGGCGGGGGTAGGCCTCGACCACTACGGCTCCACCCAAGGCAAGCGCACAGACGGAGTTTGTGCTCGGCTCCATGGAGGCGTTCGAGTCAAGGGTAATGCAGAAGTTGGAAGTGCTCACAGGTTTGGGGGACAAAATCAATCGGATTGACGAGCTATTCACCAGAATAGATGAGTTGGATCAGAAGTTCAACACACAGGTGGAACGCATAGATGTCATTCAGAGTAACGTAAATCTGACGATGAAGTCGATCGGTGAGGTGCGCCAGGAACAAGTGGCGGCAGCGAAGGAGCAAGTGTCGAAGCAGTCTCTCAGGATCAGCTTCTTCGGCCAATGGCAGTATCATGGGTACGCCCCCTCCAGCAACTTCCATGAACAAAACACAGCCGACTAACCCATCAGCACCTCTGGAGCAATCGCGGAAGCAGTTGAATTTGGATCAGCAAAAAGCAGCGTTTGTAACTTCTTGTGAAGAGCAACATCCACGTCGACCTTGGATGCCCAAAATGGATTTTCCCCGTTTTGATGGAAGTGATGTGCGCATATGGCTCGATGGATGCGAAGCATATTTTTCCTTATATGAGATACCTGAATTTTTCAGAGTCACTTCTGCTTCTCTGCATATGTGTGGCGATGCAGCCAATTGGTTTCATGCGTACAAGTTAACTCATTAGTGGCCCAATTGGCATGAGTTTCGTGCGGCGGTTATGTCTGAATTTGATGTCAATGTGCATAGAAACAAGATGAAAGAGCTCATGGTGTTGAAACAGACAGGAACTGTCACTGAGTATAAAAGGGAGTTCTCTCAGTTGACCTATCAGTTGCTGCTGTATGAAAATTCAGTCAGTGATACCTTCTTAGTTACTAGATTTGTGTTGGGCTTAAAGGAAGAATTAAGAGCTGCAGTAGAGTTACAGTTACCTGCTACTGTGAGTGAGGCTGCCATATATGCGGGTATTCAGGAGGACATCTTATCTAGACAAAGACAAGTCAGATGGTCATCTAACAAGTACTCCCTCCGTTCCCAAATAATTGTCTTTCTAGCCATCTCAAATGGACTACAACATACGGATGTATATAGACATGTTTTAGAGTGTAGATTCACTCATTTTGCTCCGTATGTAGTCACTTGTTGAAATCTCTAGAAAGACAATTATTTAGGAACGGAGGGAGTATAATGCTACAAGAAGTGAAAATAAAACCTCATCAGTTGTGGCGGGAGATCTGTGGAAAGCTAGACAACTGAAAGAATTTCGAAGGGCTAATGGTCTTTGTTATAGTTGTGGAGAAAAATACACACCAACTCACATATGTGCTCAGCACCCTGTTCAGGCAACTGTGCAAGCAATGCAGTGTGAAGGCCCTACTTTTCTATCTGATGAAGTGCTTGATGCAGTGGAGGAACATGAAGCAGCCTTACAAGAGATGCAACTGTCGGCAAATGCAATTTCAGGGGCGGATCATCCAAGGACAATCAGGTTGCGAGCCTTAATTGGGAATCAAGTTGTCCTAATTCTGTTGGATTCGGGAAGCACTCACAGCTTTATAGATACTGAGATGTTAGCCCGAGTGCAGCTCACACACCAAGAGTTGAAAACACCACTGCAGGTTAAGGTGGCAAATGGGGAAATGCTACAGTGCAAATCAGTGGTGCCTGAACTGCACTGGTGGGTTCAGGGCCACACTTTTAGCTACCCAATAAAAGTACTAGACCTAGGAGGATATGATATGATCCTAGGGATGGATTGGCTAGAGCAGTGGGGCGAAATGACTTGTCAGTGGAAAGAAAAATGGGTTAGGTTCCAATACCAAGACCAGCTCATAACCTTGCAAGGCTTGTTACCTCCAGCCAACCCGGTGTTACAAGAAGTATCAGTTGAGCAAGCCATGAGATGGCACACTGGTAATGACATTTGGGCAACTGCTTTGATCACTCCTGTGATTTCAAAAACACCAAATGAAATTCCTAATGAGGTGCAAGCAGTGATACAAGAATTTGCGGATGTGTTCCAAGATCCTAAAGCATTACCCCCTTCACGACCCCTAGATCATGCCATACACCTGGTACCTGGGGCTCTTCCAGTGAATGTAAGACCTTACAGATACTCTCCTCTTCAAAAGGATGAAATTGAAAGACAAGTGGCTGGGATGCTAGAAGCGGGGTTGATAACCCCTAGTGTCAGTCCTTTTGCCTCTCCCGTGCTGCTGGTCAAAAAGAAAGATGGCACATGGAGATTTTGTGTGGATTACAGGAAACTTAACTCCATCACTGTGAGGAGCAGGTTTCCTATGCCTGTGGTGGATGAACTATTAGATGAGTTGGCAGGCACTAAGTGGTTTACAAAATTGGACCTAAGAGCAGGGTACCACCAGATCAGAATGGTACCCGAAGATGAACATAAAACAACTTTTAGGACCCATAATGGTCATTACCAGTTCAAGGTCATGGCGTTTGGACTTGCGACAGCTCCTGGTACTTTCCAGGGTAACATGAATTTGTACTTCTCCAAAGGCAATAGAAAGTACGTCATATCCTTCATGGATGACATCTTGGTGTTCAGCCAGTCTCTAGTGGACCATCTAGCTCACCTAAGAGAAGTGCTGCAAATTTTGAGAGAAAACCAGTTTTATGCTAAGATGAGCAAATGCTCTTTTGCTCAACAAAAAATAGAGTATTTGGGTCATATTATCTCTGATAAAGGGGTGGCCACAGATCCTGAGAAAACTAAAGTGATGTTGGAGTGGCCTGTTCCTCAAAATGTCACAGAACTCTGATGATTTCTGGGTCTCACCGGGTATTACAGGAAGTTTGTGCAGCATTATGGTATTATTGCAAAACCTCTGACACAGCTACTGCAGAAAAACAATTTTGCATGGTCCGAGGTGGCTCAACAGGCTTTTGATAAGCTGAAAGTTGCTATGTCCACTACTCCTGTGCTGGGGTTACCCGACTTTGATAAGCAGTTCACCATTGAAACAGATGCGTGCTCAACGGGTATTGGAGCTGTTCTTTTGCAACAAGGACATCCTGTAGCATTCTACAGTAAAGCACTGGGTATTAAGAATCAGCAACTTTCCATCTATGAGAAAGAGTTTTTAGCTATCATGATGGCAGTGGAGAAATGGAGGGCTTATTTACAAAGAGGACCTTTTATTATCAAAACCGATCATCAGAGTTTGTGTCAGTTAGGGGATCAAATTCTCACTTCTGATCTTCAACGAAAAGCCATGACTAAACTGGTGGGACTTCAGTTTCAGTTTCAGTACAAAAAGGGGACTGAAAACACTGTGGCTGATGCATTATCAAGAGTAGGACATCTGCTTGCGGTGTCTGCGACTTCTCAGAGTCAACCGGTGTGGCTGCAAGAGGTGGTGAACTCTTATGAAGTGGACCTAAAGCACAACAATTAATACAACAGCTAGCAGTTTCTAGTGAGAATGCAGAGGGATTTTCCTTGCAGCAAGGGATAATCAAATTTCAAGATAGAATTTGGATTGGAGCAAATTCAGCTTTAAAAACCAAATTAATATCTGCCTTTCATGATAGTGCAATGGGAGGCCATTCGGGGATACTTGCTACTTACCAGAGAGTTCACAAACTGTTTGCTTGGTCAGGATTGAAGAAGGATGTGACTGAATATGTGCAACAATGTGACATTTGTCAGAAAGCAAAACATGAACATTGCAAGTACCCTGGCCTACTGAATCCCTTGCCTGTTCCTGAGGGCCCTTGGTAGCAAGTGACTATGGATTTCATCGAAGGACTCCCTAAATCTGCTGGGTACAGTGTCATATTGGTGGTGGTTGATAGACATACTAAATATGCCCATTTCATCCCTCTTAAACATCCCTTTTCTGCTCCTGTTGTGGCCAAAGCATTTTTGGAGACAGTGGTTAAATTGCATGGACCTCCACTTACTATAGTATCTGACAGAGACAAGGTTTTCACAAGCAACTTTTGGAGGGATTTGTTCAAACTATGGGACACCAAGTTGCACATGTCTACTGCATACCACCCACAAACGGATGGCCAGAGTGAGAGAGTCAATCAGTGCTTGGAAATGTATTTGAGGTGTGCAGTACATGATACTCCAACCAAATGGCAGACTTGGCTTCCTCTTGCTGAATTCTGGTACAATACCAATTTACATACTTCCTTGGGGTGCTCTCCTTTCAAGGCCTTGTATGGGTATAATCCTAGCTATGGATTCTTCTCTTCTCTGCTCCAATCTGACAACATTGAAGTTGAACAGTGGCTCAAGGAACACCAGGCTCACTCAGCGGTCTTAAAAGCTAACTTGATGAGAGCTCAAGCAAAGATTAAACACTATGCAGATGCACGCAGATTGGACAGATCATTTTCAGGGGGTGACTATGTGTATCTGAAGCTCCAGCCATATGCTCAACATTCTGTGGTCAACAGGCCGTGTCCCAAGCTGGCATATAAGTACTACAGGCCATTTGAGGTCTTGGAATGCATTGGACCAGCAGCATACAAGTTATTGCTGCCTGAGGGTGCACAAATCCACCCAGTGTTCCATGTATCTCAGCTAAAGGAACACAAACCTGATCATACTCCAGTGTTTTCTGAACTTCCAGCTCAAGTGGATCTGTCTGCAGGTAATTTGGTTCCAGTGCAAGTCCTCGAACGAAAGATGGTGAAGAAAGGCAACGCCGCGCACGTGCAAATCCGGGTCCAGTGGTCGGGTCTTCCGGAAGCGGCAGCTACGTGGGAAGATTATAAAGTCCTGAAGAAACGCTATCCGGCGGCACCAGCATGGGGGCATGCTGGATTTCCAGCGGGCGGCACTGTAAGCGACCAAGAGCTTTTTGGGTGGCGAATAGAGGCTGTTGGGCTTTGGGCCTTGTAATAGGAATAGGGCTAGTGGGCCGTCGGCCTCTATAGTTGGAGTCGGTACTAATAGCACGACTCGTACTCCAGTTCGGTAGCGAATCTGTAATAGGAAACTCGCTCACTCTTTTCCCCATTCCCAACTCTTTCTTCTATCTGAAGACAATACTGTATCTGTGCTCCATTACTTCGAATTCAGATACAATTAGCCAGTGATTCGTGATCCTTACCTAGTAAGGTTCTCACACGCTCACCAGAGGCGAGCGAGGCCATATATAGCCGGGCCGCGCCCGTGTGTACGCGTCCGAGGGAGGGGAGGCGTCGGCGCACCGTCCCTTGACGCGCCGCCCGTGAGGAATCAATGACAAAGCTGACCGGCGGCAGCCTTGCCATTGGTTCCCCGCGGGAAACCGAGGCGTCGGGAGAAGATGAGGCGGGCGGTGCCGCTGACGCGGCTGGCCCGCGGCTCTTTTGCGCCAAAAACGGTTCGCCCAGCGCCCCCCAACGCGCCTGGTTCGGGTTGGGTCCGCCGGCGCCAATTTCGGCCCGAACCGGCGAAAAATGGGCCTTTGGGGACGCGATTGGACCGGTTTTTTGGCGCCGGCGACCGAAAAGTCGCCTGGGAGGCCTTGTTGGGGGCGCAGCTGGAGATGCTCTAAGTCAACACGGTCAATGTTGCAGTCGCGGCAGGCAGCCTGTTGCTCCCGGCGGGTCCGCGTGCCGACCGGCCACAGGTCGACCCCAGTGGCAGTACCGCAGCAATAGAGATGGTATCTTTATCCTGCCCGCGGCGGCAGCTAGCGCGCGCGGCAGGTGCGTGCGTGCGTCAGTACGCGCAGCTAGCCCAGCCCGGAGAAGATGATACATATGCAGCTTAGTGTGGATCGATCCCACGCCTCCGTGTGCAACATGAGGTGCGTACAATGTCCCTCCATGCATGGCACGTCATGGAAGGCCGATGTGATTCTGGAACAAAAAGAGGAGGGCTGATGATGGTGATGCACCGGCAGCGAGCGTACGTAACGGTAGCTATAGGATGCTCCATCCATCAACGTACGACGGGTGGGCGCGGGCGTCGTGCATGGCGGGCGGGCACGCGCGCGCGGCGGCCGGCCCATGTCTCGATCATGCCGATGCGGCGGAGGAAACAAACCTAAAGCGCGCGGAGGCGGCTCAAGTTGGTCCCGGGTGCCGGTGGCCGCATGCGGCGCGTGCGCACTGTACGTACCGTGGACGCGGTGGGGATGGAACTCGATCGAACCAGATCGTACGTCTTCAGCGAAGCATGGCCGTGAACAGTACCCATGGAAAGAGAATAAGAGATCCTCATGTTACGTACTAGTACCAGTACCAGTACGTACGTACATACATACGCGCAGAGATCGAGAGCCAGCTAGAGCTTTTGACAATTGCGATCCTACCGCCGCCAGTGCTCCATCTAGCTATGTAGCACAATATGCTGCACTGTAGCAGCATAATATCGATCATGCGGCGCGGCGCCGTAGAACATGCGTGTGCGTCACGTACCTTCCCTCCGTCTGGCCATCCTGGCTTCCTCTTCACTCTCGTTACGTACTTACCGTGATGCGTCGCCTTCGCCGGTCGATCGAGGGGGGTCCCCTGCTATCGCCACCGGCCCCCTTTTGATCGACCGGCCGGGCCATTACTGAGTGCATGCCCTAGCTAAGCTAGCGCGGTGGCCGGTGGCTGTGTGGCGCGCTGTACGTAAGTAGTAGATCCTCCCCCACCACGCACCGCGCGGCGCGCGAGCTCTCACGGGCCGGCCGGGACCTCTTCGCCTCCCTCTCTCATGCATGCACGCGCGTCTCTGCGTGGAGGGCCTAGCGGCCTAGCTTAGCTCCGTCTCTAGGCGGATTCATTAACATCATGCGCTGCAAATCATATCCATACTCACTGTGCTTAACTATATGTAGGACGTATCCATGATTCATGAATGCATTGTCTTTTCCCTTGCTAGGTCTTGGGATCCTATGGAATATCTATCCTCCTCAGGCCCAGTTATGACGGAACCGGATCCTCTAACACAGAGAAGGAAAGTCACGGTGCTACAGTGCTAACTTAGTGTAAAATGAAGAAGGAAAGTTAGGGACTGTTAGTAGGTAGTTAGCAAAAGTGGAAATCGCTTAAAAATTAAAAGGAGTTTCTTCGATCGAGCTAATTTTGCCATATGCACGATCGATGTGGTGCATGTTGAAATATATTGCCTTCCTCTTTACATCAGTTCAGACTTTTGAATGAATTAGATAGATCATGAATTTGATACGATATCCGAGCCAAGAGGTCTCAAGTTCAAGACCCGGCCAACCTGAAAAAAGTTTCTGCGACCTACATCAATCGCACGTCTAAGAATTAAAAAACCTAGACGTGATGGGAAATGTTGAAATATATTGCCGCCACGAGCATGAATTCTATAGAGCACTCTTAGGTACCGTGCTGCTAGTTTTAACCATCTTGTCATCACTCATAAGTCCTGTAGGATATTTTCCTCATGCTTGTGTATGCTTAGGGCTTGATAGTTGAGTGGAACAATGGGTTTTCATAATTTTCTCATCGCAGATTAAAGGACTTTATATGAATTTTTACCATGTAGTATTTTGCATAGTGGATTGGTTTAAAAAATTCCTTTGAATTCTTCATTTACTCCAACCTCTTGTAGGATTCGAAACATTCGCAGGAATATCATGTTGCCAGTTCATTTGAAAAGTCTAATGCAACACCTTCCGCATTATCTAGCATCTTTCTTTCTATCGATGGAAAATCTTGCATCCAAACATTTCAGATGCGCGTTGTATGGGGCATGGGGAGGAGAAGGAAGGGAAAGAGGGGAAGGAGAGGAGGCAGTGACCGGCATGATGAGCTAAAATATGAGAAATTTAAGAATAAATGCAATTTCCAAGTGTAGAACACATGAAGTTTTGTTAAATTGGAGAAATTAAGATTAAAAAAACTCAAAAGAAAGAATTAAAGTTTTCTCCATCCATGTTTCCCCTATGATTTCTAGTTTTATTATTTTTGTTCCCTCTAATTTCCTGACTGATAGACACATGGCATCTACATACATATATACAAGATGTTCGATGTTGGACGTACCCTGGGAAAAGCAAAGCTCTCCTTGACAGTAGCATGACTGCGCGGAGCTCCTGATCAGTTACTGAATTAAAAAGAAATGCCGCAGCCTTCCATTTTTATTCATCCGATCTGCAGCGTCTCCTCTCCCCATATGCTTTATATGTGCAAATATATTAAACAACCATATCTTCATCCTAATCTAGCTAGGCTAGCAGCTATCTTTGTCACCTGCTTTAACCCCAGCGATAATATAAGTGAGCGTACGCTGTGATGAGCGCGCGGTTTCATTGGGCGGTCTCGATCTGATCGAGCATTATGATTGCAGGTGCTGGGCGCCCTGAAGCCGATAACCTAATTAATCTTGCCCTTCCATCGGCAGCTCGACACCTCAGGATCTCAAAAGGCCGCCCCTCGAGATCTTAATTGGAACGTACGCGTACTTGCCTGCAGTGTGTGCATATGATTATCATCTCGACATGCATTTCAGTGAAAGTTGGATCGATCGACCGGGGCACGAGACGAAACCAGCCCTTTTGGTCTAGAAAACAACCATGCATCATCGATCGATCTCAATTCTCAACATGCATGTGCACATCCAGCTCAGCAAAAATTACATCAGGACATCATCTGCCGCGCGCTGAGTACTCCTATTTATCATTCAAAGCGTAGCCATGACATGCACGCGCACATATCCACTGTTTACTTCTGTACGTAGCGTAGTGTCCTCATCAAATTAACTTCTCATCGGAGCAGAGATTTACCATGTACGCAGAACGCATTCCGGAGGCCGGCCGGCCGGTCCCCCACGGAATCTGGGAGGCGAACTGGTTAGGAAATGGCCACGGTCTCAACCGGGACCTCTCTCTTAGCTTGATAACAATACGACCCACTTGCGGGAATCACGCGCCCATCCCGCCCGCGTGGTTTATTGCATCTGCAAAACTTTGCGGGCGCAGAGAAAGCAAGCCGTTTGATTCTAGACGAGCTAATCAAATCCGTACAAGTATAATCTGGCAAGGTATAGCTAGGTTTTTCGGCCAGCTTTGCTGTTACAGTTGATCTTAGAGAGAGCAACAAATTAACTGCAGTAGTATACTCATCTAAGAAGCTAAGCTTGGCGACTACAGGTACAGGTCGGCAACCCCTTAGTATATTCAGCACTTCAAGTGTAGTGAACTTGTGAATGCACCCGTCGAATGGGACAGTATACGATGATTCTGTCAGCCCAGGGGGCGACTAACCTGCAGGCGGCTAGCTAGACGCAGATTAAGTTACTGTTGAGCACTTTTCCGCAGCAAAGGACAGCAGACGCGGTCAAGTTTTACGTAGCCGAGGCCAGGAAATGATATCAATAACGTGGCGCAGGTAGTGCTAGCTAGCTGCGCGCGCTGACAGTTCTAAATGGACAAGAGGTACAACAGTAAACTACTGCATCATACAGCATATGTGTGTCATCAATACCTGTGTGTCATGCATGAATTGAAATAAATACCGCGCAGCAGCGCTGGCGCCACCGGAATATAGTTCGTACTGATCTATGGAGCAGTGATCATCAGAAGTTGATCAGAGTTTTGTGCCGTATGGTTCGTCCATTAGTTGTTGGTTTTATCTATGAATGCGCCTTCTTTGGCGGTGTATCATCTCCTTCTTAATGAATTTGCATGCAGCTCTCCTGCATGGTTCGAGAAAAATATATGAATGTGTGTGGAAACTACAATGTTACATCGACCCAAACTAGCTACAGTACTATATATCTCGGCTAGATAGCTATATATACAACATTGAGATATATAAGATATACTTTTTTCTATTGTTGATCTTTCTACAGAACTAGCAATTGTACACATACAATGCACATTACTTCCAAAATGTGATGCATGAAAATAATAATATAAACCCACCATATGTACAAACCAATAATTCCTGCATTTTTATATACAAGGTCGCAAACTGAAATTACCGGTATGAAGATAAATTTAATACATATTTGGCAACCTAGCGTTTCTTTTCGTTTACCGGGATCATTAATACACCGCATGCATGCAAGGAAACTAAGTGGAGAAAGTAGCTAAATGTTATTATGACAACATGGATGCAAGTATTAAACAAGTTACTAGTGCAAGGAAACATCGATCATTAATTTTTCTGTCGATTATTGTTGGTGGCCTTGTATAGATGCAAAATTTATATTCCATAGTGGCCTTGTATAAGTAAATGGAGGAAGTATATTTAAGTTTGCCCTCAATTAATTGAATTGGTCCTATCAAACCACCCGAAGGAAAATGTAATGAACATTGACCAAGCAACCAAGAGGTCATAGTTAGTACTGTCAAAAGAAAGAGGTCATAGTTAGTAAGGATTAATTTAGCCTATGGAATTTCAGACCCAATTTACACCATGAGACCCTGACAACAAAAAGATGGATTGTTGCTCATATCAAAAGAATCACACGCCCTAGTACTTGTATGAATAATACTTTTTATGAACATAATAACTTGTAAGAACAACATAGTAATCGTGCACATGCAAACCACTTGCTGCTAACATATTTTGACATGAAAAATATACAACTCTCTTGACATGTTTTCTTAGTTCTTACGCTAAGATCCATTAACCTTTTGAACCAAGCAAGCGAGACATGCTTTTGCCCTTTATTAAGAGTATCACATCAAGAAAGAAATTAGGTAAATAGAATTATCACATAAAAATAACATATTCTGTAAGCATGAAAAGAACAATATTTATGTATACAAAATTGTATCATAGGGTAACTATTTAAGAGAAAAAAAATAATGGACCTTATTAAGCATAAAATGGTTAAGAAGGGATGTATATAATTTTTGGATAAACAATAGGTGTAATGATAATTATCAAATAGGGTAAAAACAAGTCAAGCAGATCAAATCAAAAGTATCACAACCAACTCATGTTGTTCATATTAGTATATAAAGACTATAATTTTTGGCGATATATACACAATATGGGGTGGGTAGAATGGACTATGGAGTGGTTATTTTGGTATATGTAACTGATATGGGCTGAGTTTTGGGAGCAACTTGTATGCAATCTAACGATTTACTGATATGGTAGGTCATGAAGAACTTGAAAAATAAATTGGCAACATTAATATAATATGAATCTATCATGCCATCAAATTTCAAGTCCAAATTAAGGAAGTTTCAACCACTGGACCTCAAAACTGAGTGGCACGAAAACTGCTAGGCGAAGCTCCGGCCTCCTAGCCGCGCCGCTGGCCACTCCGGCCGCGGCGGCCACAACCTCCACGGCGGCCACACCCTAGTGTGCTGCGCCGTCGGCCACTCCGGTAGCGGCGGCCACAACATCCAGCCAACCCAGCCGGTCTCCTTCGTCACAGTCGTGGTTGCCATCGCATCCCTGCGACGGTGATCCCCCTGGCAGCTCCTCGACGACACTGCAGGCAGCCTGGCTGGTGGTCAGCCGCGCTCGTCGTCTCTCACTGGTAAGGCCCTCCGGGCGTCAGGTTAGCTTCTTCATAGAGTTTGCTTGCGCTGCAACCCATTCCTTTGGTTTCCTCCACCTTCGCTGCTGTCCCCGCCATACCTCCTCGTTCGCTGCTAGTCTCGCCGCTTCTCTGGTACCTGGTTTGCTCAATGGATGGCTCTAGCTTTGAGGATAGCATGCTGGCCAAGTACGGATGTGGTACGGTCGATGTCGTCGCCGGCCGCCGCTGCCCGGTCGCCATGACGGCCACCGTCCTCACCGACGGTGTGCTGTTCTCGCCTTCTGCCTTCGCCTCTCTTTTGGTTGCTTGGTTCGGTGGTGTCGCCAACGGCTACCGCATTCAAACGCGCCAGCGTGGCATTTTCTTTTTCCAAGTTGCCCACGAATGTATTGCCAAAGAGATCGTGCTCCGCGAACCCTGGAGCTCTGGCATAATATTTGTTCGCATGGCTTTTTCTGCCTTGGGCTCTTCTGCCTGTCACGTTCCTCCACGCCTTGGTGAGCGCGATCGTTCCTGGATAGCCAACTCGCTCTTGCCTTCCGTTCTGGGGCCGAGGCCGTCGTGCACGCCCCCTCTGCACCCGGCCTGCAATCGTTCGGTAGCCTCCGATCCGCTCTTCCCGTTTTCAGGGGATTCCGCTGTCGCGTTGCAGGAGGCGTGCCATCGGGAGCTTGGTTGCACGCCTATTTGCACTCAATTGCCCCCTAACACTGCGGCCCCTAATCCTAGCCCCCAGCACGCGCCACCCACAGCTGCCCAACCCGCGGTCGTTCAACGCGCGGACTACGTTGAGTCTGTTGGCAACGTTTCAGCTGCCACCTCTGGCTCTCCCCCTGCCCCTCTTGCCGCGTCTTATCGGGAGGCGCTTCTCTCTCATAAGGATCCGCCGTACATCCCCCCTGCGTCCTCGGTTTCTGCTCCATATCCGCTTTTGCGATTTGGAAGGCCTAAAGACCTGCATCGCCACTGCTTCCGATGCCTAGCCTACAGTCACCGCCGCCGCGATTGCCGGGACTCGGCCGTATGCTGGACGTGCCGTCTCGTTGGGCACCTAAGCTTTCAATGCCAATACCGTTTCCTTCGCCCTTCTCCCCGCCATAGCCACTCGCCCTTAAGTACCAAGCCCAGCTCGGCTGGCCATCCCACTCCACCAGCCTACGCCTCTAGCCCGCCCCGCGCCTCTCTTCCTCCCCACGCCGCTCTCGCCCTGACCGCCAACGCACCCCGCTCGCCCCACCCTCCCATGGAGCCCGTCGTGCATGGCCGTCCCTCCTCCCTCGGTGTGCACTACCCCATGGTGCCGGACCAGAACTCCCTAGTTTGCCTCGTCAATATCACACCACCAAAAGCTGCTTTCCTGCCTTGGCTTAAGCGTGTGCTCCGTCTCCACCTTGGCATCACGGCAGTTTGCTTTGCGGGCACAACTGTTGGGACTACCTTTGTGGTCTTCCAGCGGGAATCCGAGCAGGTCGCTGCTCTGCGCGCCAGCCCGCTCGTGGAGGGGGCCGCTCCATCTGGATCCTGCCCCACAACGCCAGCGACAACGCCTTCTCCTTCGCCCACCGCCACTTTGTTAGCATTTCACTCGAAAAGTTGCCTCTCGGCCTCTGGAACCGGCGCGGGGTGGCAGCTAGCGTCGCTGGGTTCGCGAATCTGTTTAGGCTGGAGCACGCCTGCCTCCACGGCAGCGAGTTCTCGAGCATCTTCGTCTTGATCAAGGTCGAGGCACTCCACCACATCCCGCACCACCTCACCTTCCACCGCGTCGACGGCAACGACACGTACGCGGACGTGATCATCAATGAGATCTGGGACGTGGCCCGATCGCTAGGCGCACCCACTGCGCCGCCCCACCACGGTGGAGAAGAGGGCTTCGAAGGACCGCCCCCGCACGCTTCACCGCAGCGCGCTTGGGGTGGGGGGCAAGGCTCACACTCCTCCGTCCCGCCGCGTTGTGGGCGCGCCCCTCACCAGCCAACTGGGCGTGCTTGCAGTCTGATGGAGATGGTGGAGGTGGAAGGCCTGGCCGAAAAGGCCTTCCGTGCCTTCCTTCACCCGCACATGGCGTCTATGGAAGACTGCCTCGCCATGCTTAAGATCGCTGCCAAACCAAAGTTCATCAGAGGAGCCACCTTCTCATGCCCCTCGGCGGCTCAGATCGTCCATGAAGATGAGCTCCGCTTATGCCTCACTTCATCGCTGCTGGCAACTGATGTGCGTACTCCGCGCGTCACAGTCTCCTTCGACATCGACGCCCTCTGCTTCACGTTCAAGCTGGAGCTGACCAACTGCCGCACTGTCGCTGGGTCAATCCCGGTGCGACCGGTGGCGGTGGGGGACGGCTTCTTTCCGTGTTTTAACTACCGCTCCGAGAAGTTTACGCGGGAAAGCTGCCGTTCCCTCTTGTTTGAGTTCTGGCCCAAGATGGTGGGTGGTGGGCTTTGCCCACACACCCTGCCTTTGCTCCCCTCCGTTGAGTCCCGATACCCGCCCAAGCCCAATGTGCCGGCGTGCATCCTCCCCATGGCCGGCCCACTTCTATCCACCTCCACCACAAACCCGCCACCCCCCTTTGCGGCCTAGTTCCCGGCCCAGGCTCACCTCCAGGCCCACTAGATCCTCACTACTAGACCCATCTGCACACGCCCCCCCACCGCATCCCGCATCCAGAGCCTGGAATCCTCCCCATCGACCAACTCTCGCCGGGGGTTGCCACTGACCTCAAGCATGGTGCCTGCGCGGCGCTCCCCGCGCATGTGGCAGCTGTCTTCTGCAGTTGCCGGGAGCCACTGCGTGAGCCCGCCGCGGCCGACCTCCTCGCTCCCAAGGCCGCGCTGACGCTTTTCCCTCCCGCCGGATCTACGCCCCCCTCTGCCGGCCAGCTGGGCGTGCCGGATCTCAATCTGGATCTGCCGCCGCCAGGCTGTGCGGGGGATGAGAATATCGAGGCTGCATCGCCACCGGTCGCTTCCCCAGTAACGGCGGTGCCATCTGCAACGTCCCCACGGTGCAGCCCCCGCATTCAGCGCGCCTATGACGGCGCTCGGATGAGCCCGGTGGAGCGGGCTGCCAAGCGCAAGGCGGCGACGGTGCCCGATCCAAGTTCGAGTAGTGGCTCCTCTAGGCGCTCCAGCTCCTCCAAGTCCCGTAAGAAGGCGAAGGCCAAAGCCACCTCCGTCGCCAGCATCCTGGAGCTCCCTCTGCTCTCGACTCCAGTGCCGCTCACCAGGGCCAAGCTCAAGTTGCTCGCCCAGGGCCGCAACCTCAATGTTCCTGCCATCCTCGAGCAAGCCAGGGCCCGTACGACCAATCCTGTCTCCGGTGCGGCCCCCAGCTCCTCTGCTGTGAGCTCCTCGTCTGCATCGTCTATGCGCAACATTGATGCCTCCAATGTGTAATTCTTCTGTTATCAGTTGCGTTAGGGTGCTAGTATCCAAATTTATCTCTATGCCTCTGTTCTTGGGACTATACGCTAGCGGTCTTGGTTTCATAATCCAAGACTTGCGAGTCTGCTTTCGTAGTTTGGTAGCTTTTGCTGTCGTAGATGCTACTTGTTGTTCTGTCAGACTGTGCCGTGAGGCCAGCTTGTATCGTGCCTGTTCTCCCACCAACAAGCACTTCCTGAACTTTATCATGATCAATGTTGCTTGCTATGCGTCCATATTCCCTTTGCTCTTTTTCCTGGGTTGCATGTGCTTTGTTTATCTATGAAGATACTAAGTTGGAATGTCCGTGGGCTCGGTGAGGATGATAAGTGCGTGCTGGTCCGTGATGCCATAACCTCCTGTTGTCCTAGTGTCGTTTGTCTGCAGGAGACCAAGCTGGCTTCCATCTCCACTTTCAAGCTCAAGTCCTTTCTGCCGCCAAGGTTCAATACCCATGCTGTCACCTTTTCTGATGGTGCCTCCGGTGGCATTCTGATGGCTTGGGACTCGTCATGCGTTTCGGGCCATGTGATTGCAACCCACAGATTTCATGTTACTGTCAAATTGTCGCTAACCGCGACCAACTGCTCGTTCCTGCTCACTATCGTCTACGCGCCCTGCCAACACAGCGAGCGCTCAGTATTTTTGGATGCTGTCTCTGAAGTGGCTGCTGATACTGATACACCATGGGCAGTTGTGGGGGATTTCAATATGTACAGATTCTCGCATGAAAAGTCCAGGGGAAGGATCTGCTGGAATACAATGGAAGGCTTCAATTCCTGGATCAGAGAACACGGGTTGGATGATATACCAATAGACAACAGGCTGTTCACCTGGTCCAACAAGAGAACCACACCAACTTTGATCCGCCTCGACCGTGTGCTGGTTAATGCTGCCTGGAATCTTGGTTTCTTGCAAACCTCGGCCGCCTGTGTCTCTTCAACCACCTCGGATCACACATCGATTATGCTGCAGTTCTCTGCTGACACCCCCAGGAGCAATATCTTTCGTTTGGAAAACCACTGGTTACACATGCCTGAGCCCAGGGAGATAATTCAAAGTTGTTGGAATAAAGGGTTCAGACACATAACCTCCTCTGCCTCTGTCATTAATTTCAAGATGAGGCGGTTGCGGGCCGCTCTTCGGCACCGGAGCAAGCACAAGTCCAACCTTCAGGTGTTGATAGATAATAACAAACACGTCGTTTGTTACCTAAATGCTGTCGAGGAAAGAAGACACCTCTCTGTCCTGGAGCTGGTTTTGCGAGAAGTAGCCTCAGCTAAAGCAGAACAACTGATCTTATGGCTTGCAGCTTTTTGGCGCCGCAGGGCAAAAGTGAGGTGGTGTATTTCTGGTGACGAAAATTGTCAGTTCTTTCATGCAGCAGCCAATGCTCAAGCCCGTCGCAACAAAGTAAAAGTCCTGGTGCACGATGGTGTTGAGCACTACCAAAACAACCTCAAGCTTGGCATTGCCACCAGCTACTTTGTTGATATTTTAGGACAGCCAGCTATCTCCATGCCTACTGTTGATCTCAGCTGCTTATACACACCTATGGATCTCTCCAGTCTGATTGTGCCTTTCACATGGGCAGAGATTGTCACAGCTATCAACAAGTCCCCAAACAACAGGAGCCCGGGTCCAGACGGCTTCACTAATGAATTTTACAAGGCCTTCAAGACAACTTTACAAGAGGATCTGTTGAGTTTCTTCAATGACTTTTATGACAATAATGTTGACCTTGCTGGCATCAATTCTGCTTTCATTACCCTGCTGCCAAAAAAGGATACCCCCATGGAGATGAAGGACTACAGGCCCATCTCCCTGGTCCATAGCACCCCCAAGCTCACCTCCAAGGTCTTGACCAACAGACTACAACAGCAAATTCCTGCCCTGATACATCCACTGCAGTCTGGTTTCTTGAAAGGGCGCTCTATCATCGAGAACTTTACCTTGGCTGCTGAGCTCGTCCAATGTGCCCACAAGAGGAAGTTACCTGTCATCGCTTTGAAGCTAGATTTCCATAAAGCCTTCGACAATGTTAGCTGGGACTGCCTCCATCAGATTTTAGATGCACGTGGGTTTCCCCCGCTATGGAAAAGCTGGATTTCTAGTTTGGTATCTACGGGCCGCTCGAGAGTTTTGATGAATGGTGAGTTAGGGCCCTCCTTTCTGGCCAAAAAGGGCTTCCGACAGGGTGACTCTCTGTCTCCATACCTATTCATCTTGGTTGCGGATGTGCTGCAAAGGCTTTGTAACTTGCATTTTCAGGAGGGCTCTCTACAACATCCTTTGGGATCTGACAGTTTCTTCCCAGTGTTGCAGTATGCAGATGACACGCTAATTATCTTCAAGGGAAATCTTCAGCAGGCTGCTTTGGTTAAGAGCATCCTTACGGCCTTCTCGGCCTTCTCAGGGCTGGTAATCAACTACCATAAGAGCACGCTAGTGCCTATTTATATGGATTCAGTCACGGCCGAGGAGATTGCCACGCTGCTTGGATGCCCGTTGTCATCCTTTCCTTGCACCTACCTCGGGCTGCCTCTGTCCCTGAACAAGATCACTCATGGTTTGCTGCTGCCTGTTATACACAAAGTCGACCGCAGGTTGTCGGGTTGGTTAGCCACTTTCCTATCTATGGGAGGACGGCTAACTATTATAAATTCAGTCCTTGCTGGCATACCTGGATATTTCATGTCCTGCTTCCCTTGGCCTAAGGAATCCATCGACCTGCTCGACAGCCTCTTGCGTGCTTTCTTATGGCAAGGCAAGAATGAGGTCAAAGGTGGTCAGTGCCTGGTGGCTTGGGACAAAGTCACGCTAAGCCGAGAGTATGGAGGCCTCGGTGTGAGAAATCTTCTGCTTCACAATCGTGCTATGATGTGCAAGTTCTTGGCCAAGATTTTGCAGACCTCCGGCGTCCCTTGCTACCAGTGGTTTGCCTCTCAGTACCTAAAGAAGAACATCCCGGTTGGCACTAGCAGCAGAGATACAGCCATGTGGAAGGGCTTCAAGGTCTATGTTTCTTTGGTTATGAACTCTTCCATATGCGCCTTGGGCCCCGACAACCTTGTTTCTTTCTGGCACGATCGTTGGCTCCAGGCCGGTAGGCTGTATCTGCTGTTTCCAGTTCTGTACTCATATGCAAAGGACAGTTGTTGCTCGGTCCGGTCACAGTTCTCCGATGGCTCTTGGTCAGTGCAACTCCACCCAAACCTTTCCCACACTGCCAATGCAGAGTTTCTCTTGATGCATCAGTTGCTTCAAGATGAAGCCCCTAATGACACAGGGCACGACGAGCGCACTCCTTCCGTGCTTGAGAAGAAGATCACTGCAGGTTTTTTCTACCGGCTACTCTCTTTCAGAGGTGTCAAATGTGATTTCCACCACTGGGTATGGGATACGCTGATCCCTATGAAGCATCGAACTTTTCTGTGGCTGGATTTTTGGGACAGACTAAATACCAGATGCAATATGGTTAAAAAGCAGTGGATGAACATCGCCCCAACTGCGGACTGTGACCTATGCCCTGCTTCTAAATCCATACATCATATCATTCTACGATGCCGTGCAGCGTCTGCCCTCTGGAATCAGCTGCTCCTGGCCCCTTTGGCATGTAGATTAACCAACCTCATATCCTTTGTTCAACAAGCTGCTTCTCAGTTGGAGTTCAAACGTAAATGGAACGTGGCCTTTGCTGCATGTGCTATCACCCTATGGCAGGCGCGTAATGATCGTACCTTCAACTCCCGATCATGGACGGACTACTACATTAGGTTCCACGCTGCTGACATGCTACGTCTCTGGTGCTGCAGAGCCACCCGGCAGCAGGATAAAGATCTTATGTTTTGGGGCAATCTCCTCTCCAGCTAGTCTTTAGTCCCCGCTTCCCCCCCCCCCCCTGTACTCTCCTCCTTCTAGTGAAGTGGCACCATGGTGCACATCACTAGCCCCATGTTATGTCAACCAGGCTACTGCCTGTTTTGAAATATAAAGGCGGCCGTGTGCCTCTTTCTTTTTCAAAAAAAAGTCCAAATTAAGCCAAACCACATGCCGAGAAAGAAAATAAAACCTGCTATGAGTAATACCCACGTACTATTCACATTTGATTACAAATTCAAAATGACTCTTTATTTGTGTCTTTGTTTTGCTGGAGCATGTATCCAGTTTGGACTCCAAATTTTGTGTGTCATAGAATATATACTCATGTCCATTTTGTGAAGTTAATTTTGTTATTTTCTTCATCTCTATTTGATGGTAGTTAGTTGCGCATCTATGCCTAGAGAGCCGAAGTTGCATTGTAGTTGTCCTCTCTTGAGATTGAATGGCATCTTAGTCTCTCTGGCATATGTTTTAAAACAAACGGCAAGTTTTAATACCTACAAGTGGTTTATTTTTTCGAGTAACCACCTACATGCAGCTAGGTTTAACATATGAAAATAATAATTCTATATACCTAAATGTAGTTGATCCTCACTATAATATTTTTATTTATCTCAACATGCACACATGTCACTTGACCATACATGCCACCTCATCAACTCCACTACTTCTATTTCTCTTAAAATGCATGGGAAATGCAATTTATATTTTATGGAATATAATAATCAAGTTTAATAAATCATATGTATTTTCATTCTTCATTCTCATATCCAAGCCAAATCTCAACGAAATATATTGCAACCAATTCCCGCCGCAAACACACGAGGTAATCCTATCATCCAATAGTACTATGTAGAAAGAAACACATGTTCACCCGCAAAAAAAAAAAAAAAACACATGTTGAGTGTCATTTTCAGAATGAGATTTCTTTTATACAGTAGATACGATCTATACTAATTTGTAGTGTCAAATGACGAATTTTCTGTGGAAATACAACACAACTCTTCGGTCATCCATCCCATGATTCATGAGGACCTGTGATAAAAAGCTACGTAGAAAATATCGTGCCCACACACAGATTGTTCACCCATCGATCCATCCATTCTCACCGATCGCTCGTGCCAGCATATGCCACACAGTTTGTTAACCGAAGGGGTTACCACAGCTAGCAAACCAATCTGAATCACACATATCCCATATATAGAGCTGACCGATCACACACAATTGGGTCGTTGAGAGGGACATGCTCCATCACATGATCTCTCAAACCCTATCATTCGTAGCCTGTGGACCCCACGCCCTCACAGCCATCTCTCTCCCTCCTCCCCACCTCTCGCCCCCTCTCATCTTCCTCCTTAAAGAAGAAAGCAGCTGGCATGGGCTGCTTGTATTGTTCCTGACCTTTTCTCTCCTACCTTATCCCATATACATACACTCATACCCACTACACACACACACACACACACACCAAGATCCAAGAACCAAGAACCTTCATTGTGCTCCCCCCTGATGAGCTAGCTAGCTACCCCCCGTTTCTGGCATCTATCTGTTCATCCATGGCATAATCGCATATCGTAGTACACACATCTATTCCAGTTTTCCAATCATCCGAAGAAATCTCGGAGGCCCATATTATAGTAAGCCTGATAGCCATAGCCCTAATTCTTTTCTCCAAGAATAGCTGATTATAGTACTGTTGCGTGCCATCCCGGCTCCCAGAAATAGCATACCAGTCAAAGTCAGCACCTTGGTGCCTCGAGCTCGGGAGGTTGGCAGGGAGCTAGCGCGCCAAGGCCCAAGGCCATGGAGTTCTCGCCAACCGCACCGGCCGGTGGCGAGGAATCCGAGAGGGTTTGCGCGTCGTCGTCGGTGGTGGAGAAAGAGCACATGTTCGAGAAGGTAGTGACCCCGAGCGACGTTGGGAAGCTGAACCGCCTGGTCATCCCCAAGCAGCACGCCGAGCGCTACTTCCCTCTCGATGGTGCTGCCGCAGCGCTGGCGACGGAGGCTAACGGCGGCAAGGGGATGGTCCTCAGCTTCGAGGACCGCGCGGGAAAGGCGTGGCGGTTCCGGTACTCGTACTGGAACAGCAGCCAGAGCTACGTCATGACCAAGGGCTGGAGCCGCTTCGTGAAGGAGAAGCGCCTCGGCGCCGGCGACACCGTCCTGTTCGGCCGCGGGGTCGGCGACGGCGCTGCGCGCGGCCGCCTCTTCATCGACTTCCGCCGCCGACGCCCGGCCGAAGCTTACAGCGCCACCGTAGCTTTCCCGCCGCCGGCGACATCGTCTTTGTCACATCGCCTGCCGCTCCTCCCGTCTGTGCCGTTCTGCCCGTGGCGGCGGGACTTCGGCACCACCTACGGCGTCCCCCCTGCTGCCTCGGGGTCCAACCGTCATGTGCTATTCCTGCGGCAGCAGGTGCCAGCGGCTGTGGTGCTAAAGTCCGTGCCGGTGCACGCCGCTGCCTCCGTACTGGAGCCGCCGACGAGGCCTATGCCTAAGCGAGTCCGGCTGTTCGGCGTGAACCTCGATAGCCCGCCCACGGAAGACGGCGGCGCCTGCGGAGTCACGCAGATGGTGACCTCGACGCTCCTGCTGCCCTTGCCGTCGTCGTCAACGTCGTCGACGGCGGGTAAGGAGAGGCAGTGCTCCCTGGATCTTGGATTGTGAATTCAAGGCCAGATTAAAGACTAGTACTGAGTACTGACACGCGAACTTGATCCAGAGAGGCAATGCGTGATTGGGGCAGCCTGCGTACGTATATAGCTCCTGCATTATGTGTAACATTCAGATCAGATGGGTTGTTTCTTGACGATATGCATCTTGCACGTATGATTATTTGCTTGCTAAACTAGCTAGTTAATTATATTGTTCTTCATTTTAGTCTGAGTTTTTCCCTTGACAATGAAGAATGTATCAAACCTCTCTGAACCTCTGCATCATGAGATACATTCGCACGGATTATGGCTTCATGCGCCCCGTTCTATGGATTTATGGCTTCCCTTCGTTAGCAAAAGAAAATTATTTATGGCTTCCCTTCATTCGCAAAAGAGAAATATTTATGGCTTCCCTTTATCACTTACACTACAGTCTCGTTCCCTAGCTCCCTGCATATGATAACAATTAGCACCAATGTATATATGCAACTCATGCTTGGGTACGTTTATCTTTCAAGTTTCTTGAAGCAGTGTCGTTCTGGAGATCGATCCCGAGGCTCTCCTCCCTAAGCAAGGTGAGGTGAGGACTAAGGAGGTCAGGTGTCAGAACATAATCCTTCTACACGTACAGATATCCGCATCGATCGGCTATGAACATTGTCTACTGCCGCATGCATCTGATGTCTACTGATTTCTGATGCGCTTCTGACTCTGTTTGCTCCACCGCATGCATGCCGCAAATCTCTGCAGCTCGTTCAAGACTCGTCTGAAATTATGCCAGCTGTTTCAGCTCTTGAAATCAATACTATTACTAGCTAGCCAAGTAGCCATATCAAGTACATATATAGTTGTGAGAAGTAATACTGTTATGAAGCTTTGTGCTGCTATCGTGCAACCACCGTGCGGTGGAACACCTCTCTCCAGTTCAAATATTCTTCAGGGCACACTATTTGTATATAGCACCTTCAGTCCATAGTAAATTAAACTGGCATGTAATACTAATATTAATACTAGCACCTTGCTCTTCTACGTTGTGTCCCCTCGCCGCAGCACCGGTACTGGGGGCGTGGTCCTTTAGAAGTAATTATAAAACACGGGTGAAAAGGGAGTGGGGCGTTTCGGAGCTTGGCCTCCGTGGAGGCCGAAATTTTTGGAAAATCCAAATTTAAAATTCTCAGTTAAAAAAAACTAAAAAAACTGTACAGGTATACAAGGATGTGATGTGTATCTGTGTAAAATTTCAGGATGAAATACATTGAAATGTGACATGTGAATTTTTTTTCATGAACTTTGAGGATGAATAGTGCATCTACTAAAAAGCCCCAGATTTGTTTTTTTGTGTAGCATTCATTTTAACGTATTTCATCCTAGAAATTTACACACTTGTGCATTATTTCTCGTATATGTGTTTTTTCAATTTTTTCTGAAACATGCAAATTTGAAATTTGATCATTTGAAATTCGGCCTCCATGGAGGCCGAGCTCCATTTATTTTCGGTGAAAAGCCTACTTTCTTGAAGAGTTAATCCATATCCACAATTCTACTTGCATATTTATCAAACAAGCCCGGTGTCCCATGCAAACGGGTGCAAAATGTCATTGACTGGGAGTACTTATAATTATTGGTTTTGCTATTCCTTAGGACTGAGAAATACCTATTTATAAATCGGTGCTAAGAAGCATCACACTGATGTTCGCGCGTACATAGAAATGGAATGTGAAGATCTATGAATATTGACTTGCAGATCAGCCCATAGATAGTTATTCATATAGTTACAAGTGTTGGACCTGTGGGCCCGAAGTGGGAGTTTTGCGCTATAAGTCGAGAATAATTCCGCGGGATAGTCTTGTTGGTGAAGCGAGTGTCCCTTTAAAATTGTGTATTGTCTTTTTTCTCTTTACACCACTCTTACATACCCATTTTAGGACCCCATGGAAAAGGGGAAAGGGTTTGTGACCCTTCCTCGCAAGATTTCAATGCCTCCCTGTCTGGCGGGCCCCACAACATATACCCATGGTTTTTCTTCAAAAGTGGGTGTTCCATGTGGATATTCTCTTTGTTTGTGTCAGAATGGGTCTTAGGGATATGAGCAAGCCAAAAACAGGCTAATATAAGGCCTTACAAGAGTTGGGTTGGCACGCCAAAAGTGGGAGTATTGCGCTATAAGTGCAAAATCCACCTGCTGGGTAGTCCTGTTTGTGAAGCAAGTGCACCTTCAATGTTGTGTATTATCTTTTTCTCTTTACACCGCCCTCACATACCATGTTTGGACTCCATGCAAAAGGGGGAGGTTTTTTACCCTTCCTCACGTGATTTCATGCATCTCACTGTCCGACGAGACAAACAACGTATACCACCTGGTTTTCGTACAAATGTGGTAGTTCTATATGGTTATTCTCTCAATTTGTGTTAGAATGGGTCATGGGGACATGACCAAATCAAAAAGAGGCCTAGGTCTTCCAATAGTTGGGTTGGTGGGCCCATAAATGGGAGTTTTGCGCTACAAACCCAACATCTTCTTGTGAAATAATCATGTTTGTAAAGCAAGTGACACATCAAAGTTGTGCGGTGGCCTTTTCCTCTTTACACCACCCTTGAATGCCCATATTAGGACCCCATGGAAAAGAGGAGGGGTTTATGACCCATCCTCGCACAATTTCATGCGTCCCTCTGTCCAGCGAGCCCCGCAATGTATACCCCTAGCTTTTCTTCAAAAGTGGTGGTTCCATGGGGCTATTCTCTTTGTTTGTCTTAGAATGGATCATAGGGATATGAAAAACCCAAAAGCGACCACTGTCTGACGACCCCTACAATATGTACCCCCTAGTTTTTCTTCAAAAGTGGTGGATCCATGTGGATATTCTCTTTGTTTGTGTTACAATGAGTCATAGGTACATGACCAACCCAAAAAGAGGCCAAGGTCTTATAAGAGCTGCGTCGGTGGGCCCGAAAATGGGAGTTTTGCGCTATAAGTACATAATCTTCTTGTGGGGTAGTCCTGTTAGTGAAGCAAGTGCCACTCCAGAGTTGTATTTCCTCTTTACACCACTCTTACATACCAATGTTAGGACAAGTTCCAAAAAGGGAAGGGTTTACGACCTTCCTCGTGCGATTTCATGTGTCCCACTGTCCGGAGGGCCCATGATGCGGCTTAAAACTGCGTCGGTATTTCCCCAAAGAGGAAGGTGATGCAGTACAACGATGATAGGTATTTCCCTCAGTTATGAAACCAAGGTATCAATCCAGTAGGAGAACCAAGCAACACTATGTAAACGATACCTGCACACAAAGAACAAATCCTTGCAACCCGACGTGTAAGAGGGGTTATCAATCCCTCCTCGATAAAAAGATAGAATAAATTGTATGTGTTTGGATAAATAGATCTGAATAAAGTACGAAATAAAATAAGTAAACAAAAACTTGATGACCCACAAGCATAGGGGATCAATCGTAGTCCTTTTGATAAGTAAGAGTGTCGAACCCAACGAGGAGCATAAGGAAATGACAAGCGGTTTTCAGCAAGGTAATGTCTGCAAGCACTAAAATTATCGGTAACAGGTAGTTTGATAGCAAGATAATTTGTAACAAGCAAGTAGCGATAACGGTAAGTAAAGTGCAACAAGGTAGCCCAATCCTTTTGAGGCAAAGGACATGACAAAACGGTTTCTAATAATAAGCAAAGTGTTCTTGAGGATACACGGGAATTTCACCATATCATTTTCATCATGTTAGCTTGATTCGGGTTCGCTACTTTGATAATTTGATATGTGGGTGGATCGGTGCTTAGGTGCTGTTCTTAATTGAACAAACCTCATACTTATGATTAACCCCCTTGCAAGCATCCGCAACTACGAGAAAAGTACTAAGATAAAATCTAACCATAGCATTAAACTTTTGGATCCAAATCGGTGCCTTACGAAGTAGCGCATAAACTAGGGTTTAAGCTTCTGTCACTCTAGCAACCCATCATCTAATAACTACTCCATAATGCATTACCTTAGGCCCAAATATGATGAAGTGTCATGTAGTCGACGTTCACATGACACCACTAAGGGAATCACAACATACATATCATCAAAATATCGAACACATATCAAGTTCACATGATTACTTGCAACATGACTTCTCCCGTGACCTCAAGAACAAAAGTAACTACTCACAAATGATAATCATGCTCAAGATCAGAGGGGTAGCATAATGGGTCTGAACATATAATCTTCCACCAAATAAACCTTATAGTAATCAACTACAAGATGTAATCAACACTACTAGTCACCCACAAGTACCAATCTAAGGTTCTGATACAAAGATTGAACACAAGAGATGAACTAGGGTTTGAGAGGAGATGGTGCTATTGAAGATGTTGATGGAGATTGCCCTCCCAAATATGGGAGAGTTGTTGGTGATGACGATGGCGATGATTTCCCCCTTTGGGAGGGAAGTTCACTCGACGGAATCGCTCCGTCGAAGAGCAAAAGTGCTTCTGCCCAAGTTCTGCCTCGAGACGGCAGCGCTTCGTCCCGAAAGTCCCCCTCTGATTTTTTAGATCAGAATGTCCTTTGTACCAAAAGATGGGCACTGGAGGTGGGTCGAGGAGGGCACAACCCACTAGGGCGCACCTATGGGCCTGGCACGCCCAGGTGGGTTGTGCCCACCTGGTGGGCCTCCTCCGGTAGTTATTTTCTCTAGTATTTTTCATATATTGCAAAATAATTCTCCATAAATTTTCCGCTCATTTGGAGATGTGCAAAATAGGTAACTCTGACGTAGCTTTTTCAAGTCCAGAATTCCAGCTGCCGGTATTCTCCCTCTTTGTGTAAACCTTGCATATTATGAGAGAAAAAGACATTAGAATTACTACAAAAGGCATTATTATGCATAAAACCATTATAAATAACAGTAGGAAAACATGATGCAAAATGGACGTATCAAAACTATAAGAAGGTATTTTTGGGTTTTTAGAATAATAGATCTGAAAACAAATGCGGTGAAAAATAGATTTGAAAGAAATATGATAAAAGATAGACTCGGGGGCCGTAGATTTCACTAGTGGCTTCTCTCGAGAAAATAGCACACGGTGGGTAAACAAATTACTGTTGGGCAATTGATAGAAGAACAAATAATTATGGCGATATCCAAGGCAAAGATCAATATATAGGCATCACGTCCAAGATTAGTAGACCGAAACGATTCTGCATCTACTACTATTACTCCACACATCGACTGCTATCCAACATGCATCTAGTGTATTAAGTTCATGGAGAAACGGATTAATGCAATAAGAACGATGACATGATGTTGACAAGATCTATTCATGTAGGAATAGACCCCCTCTTTTTATCCTTAATAGCAACGATACATCCGTGCCTCGCTACCCCTTCTGTCACTAGGTGAGGACATCGCAAGATCGAACCCATCACAAAGCACCTCTTCCCATTGCAACAAAAATCGATCTAGTCGGCCTAAGTAAACCAAAGATTCGGAGAAGAAATACGAGGCTATAAATAATCATGCATATAAGAGATCAAAGAAAACTCAAATAATATTCATGGATATAGATCTGATCATAAACTCGAACTTCATCGGATCCCAACAAACACACCACAAAAATTCGTTACATCAAATAGATCTCCAAGAGACCATTGTATTGAGAATCAAAAAGAGAGAAGAAGCCATCTAGCTACCGCCTACGGACCCGTAGGTCTATGGTGAACTACTCACGCATCATCGGAGAGGCACCAATGATTATGATGAACCCCTTCGTGATCGTGTTAGATTGGATCTCGTGGTTCTGGAACTTGCGGCGGCTGGAATTGTGTTTCGTCGACTCCCATAGGGTTTCTAGAATATTTGAGTATTTATAGAGTGAAGAGGCGGTGCAGGAGACCCCCGTGGGCCCCAGAACCCATCAGGGCGTGCCAAGGGCCTCTAGCATGCTCTGGTGTCTTGTGGGCCCCATGGTCCTCCCCCAGGTGCTTCCTTGGCTCCCAAGTTATCTTCTGGTCCAAAAAATTCTCCAAAAAGTTTTGTTGTGTTTGGACTTTGTTTGATAAGGATATTCTGCGAAGTAAAAACAAGCAAAAAACAGCAACTGGCACTCGCACTATGTCAATAGGTTAGTCCCAAAAAATGATATAAAGTTGCTATAAAATGGTTTTAAAATATCCAAGAATGATAATATAACAGCATGGAACAATAAAAAAATTATAGATACGTTGGAGACGTATCAGCATCCCCAAGCTTAATTCCTACTCGTCCTCGAGTAGGTAAATGATAAAAACAGAATTTCTGATGTGGAATGCTGCCTAACATGTTCATCACATATTCTTTTCTTTTGTAGCATGGACATTTGGAATTTTAGATGGTTCAAAGCAATAGTCTATATTTGATATGATAACTTCTATACTCAAGCATATCAACAAGCAACCATTCTTTCAAAATATCAACACTAAAGAAAGTTATCCCTAGCCCATCATGCTCAATCATTGATCCATTCATGATACACACTCGAATATTAGCTACATCCAATGCTCAAGTACAATCATAGTGCTCCCTAGTTGGTGCTTTATAAGAGAAGATTGAGACTCAAGTAAAAATAAAAATTACATAAAGTAAATAGATAGGTCCTTCACAGAGGGAAGTACAAATTTGTAGAGGTGCGAGAGCTCAAAGATTAAATTGAGAGATAAAATATTTTGAGAGGCATACTTTTCTCGTCAACGAAAACGACTGAGTAATTCTCAACACTTTCCATGCTAGATATATCATAGGTGGTTCCCAAGCATGAAATAAAGTTTATTCCTTTTTCCACCATACTTTCACACTCCATGGCTAGCCGTATCCACACCGTCCATACCAACACTTTCAAAGCAATTTATTATTTGATAACATAAAGTAAATTTCGTTTTAATTTTTGGACTGAGCATACCTATTATCGCCACACTCTCGTGCAATGACAAGTGAATAAACACTCATCTTGAGAATAACACATCTAGCATGGAAAATATTGGCCATCCCTTGCCGCTTCATGAGCGGTATGAGCACACAAAAAGGAAATTCATTTTGAAAATTAGAGTTGGCACATACAAATTTACTTAGAACGACACGGAAATACCGCATATAGGCAGGTATGGTGAACTCATATCGCAAAACTTGGTTTAAGTATTTTGGATGCACAAGTAGTATTTCTACTTAGTACAAGTGGAGGCTAGCAAAAAGATTAAGAAGCAACCAACTAAGAAACGAAAATTCTCATAAGCGAGCATTAAGCATAACTAACACTGAATAATGCACCATAAGTAGGATGCAATTTCATTGCATAACTATTGACTTTCGTGCTTGCATAGGGAATCACAAATCTTAACACCAATATTCTTACTAAAGCATAATTACTCAGCAACATGACTCACATATTACTATCATCATATCTCAAAACTATTACAAAGAATCAAGTTTATTTTGAACAATGATCTTCATGAAAGTTTGATATCCCTCTTGAATATCTATCACTTTGGGACTAATTTCATATATTGCAATTGCTTTTGACAAGTTCAAACAAATTTAAGTGAAGAACATGAGCATAAAAATTTTCATCTCTCAAAATAATATAAGAGAAGCATGAAAGAATTTCTTATATTTTTTTTACTAATTCTCAAATAAATCTCAGTGAAGAATGAGAGTATATTTCTTCAAAAATCAAAGCACACCGTGCTCAAAAAAGATATAAGTGAAGCACTAGAGCAATTCCATGGCTCAAAAAATTTAAGTGAAGCATAAAGAGCAATTCTAACAAATCATAGCATAATTTTGGCTCTCTCAAATATGTGTGTCCAGCAAGGATACTTGTGACGAACTAAAAATAAAAACAAGCAAAGACTCATATAATAGAAGACGCTCCAAGCAAAACTCATGATATGTGACGAATAATAATATAGCTCCAAGTAAAATTACCGATGGTCGTTAGAAGAAAGAGGGGATGCCTTTTGAGGCATCCCCAAGCTTAGTTGCTTGGTTCTCCTTAAATATTAACTTGGGGTGCCATGGGCATCCCCAAGCTTAGGCTCTTTTCAATCCTTATTCCTTCATCCATCGTGATCTCACCCAAAACTTGAAAACTTCAATCACACAAAAATTAACAAAACCTTCATGAGATCCGTTAATATAATAAAGCAAATCACCACTCTAAGTACTTGTGCAAACCCATTCATATTTTATTATTGCATTATACCTATAGTATTCCAACTTTACCATGGCTTATACCCCCGATACAATCCATAGAATCATCAAAATAAGCACACAATGCAACGAAAACAAAATTTGTCAAAAACAGAACAATCTGTAGTAACCATACTTCTGTAACTCAAAAAATTATTAAAAATTAGGACAACGTAGGAAATTTGTATAACAATCTTGTGTAAATAATGCAGAGCAAAATCACGTTTCTGTGATTTTTTAAAATTCTTCTACTGGGCGCAAAAGTTTCCATTTTTCAACAAGATCAAATCAACTATCACCCAACATGATCCCAAAGGCTTTGCTTGGCACAAACACTAATTAAAACATAAAAACACAATTATAACAGTAGCATAATTTTGCAAATAGAAAGAAAAAGGCAAAAATTTATTTTATTCATTGGGTTGCCTCCCAACAAGCTCTTTCTTTATGCTCACATGAAAGACAAGAATTAAAGCACAAAGAGAGCATCATAAAACATGTGACAAACACATTTATATCTAACATACTTCCTATGCATAGGCATTTGAAGGCAACGAAATTATCAAGACAAGAAATATCTAGCATATGCAAGTAAGAATAAAGAAACAATAGCAATCTCAACATGACGAGAGGTAATTTAGTAACATGAAAATTTCTACAGCCATGTTTTCCTCTCTCATAATAATTACATGCGGAACCATATTCGAATTCAATAATATAGCTATCACATAACATATTCTCTACATGATTCACATGCATGCAAAGTTGACACTCTTCCGAAATAGTGGAATTATCATCAAATACAGTCATGACCTCTCCAAGCCCACTTTTATCAAAAAAATTATAAGACTGATCATTCTCCAAAGTAGTGGGATCATTATTACCTAAAGTTGGAACTCTTCCAAACCCACTTTCAATATTATCGCAAACATATTCATCATGAGGCTTAAATAAATTTTCAAGATCATAAGAAGAATCACCCCAATCATGATCATTGCAATAAGTAGTGGACATATCAAAATTAGCATCCCCAAGCGTTGGATTTTGCATATGATTAGCACGATTGACATTACTAGAATTTATAGTAACACCATTGCAATCATGCTTTTCATTCAAGGAGCTATCGTGAATCACTTCATAAATTTCTTCTTTTAGCACTTCATCACAATTTTCATATTCACGAATTTCAAGCAAAACTTTATAAAGATAATCTAGTGAACTCAATTCACTAGCAATTGGTTCATCATAATTGGATCTTTTAAAAATATTAGCAAGTGGATGAGGATCCATATCAATAGATTTTTAGCAAGCGAAGATGCAAGCAAATAGAAGACACATGGCACACAAGCAAAGATAGCAAATGAACAAAAAGGCAGCAGAAGGCAAGTAAAAAGGTAAATATTTTTGTGATTTTCGCAAAAACGTTTTTAGAAGTGAGGGAGATGAAAATGAGAGGCAAATGGAAAATAATGTAAATTGCAAGGAGATGAGATTTATGATTAGGAACCTGATAGATGTTTATGATGTCTCCCTGGGAACGGCGACAAAAATTGGCAAGTTGACGTGAGACTACATTGACTTGATCCTCCCCGGCAACGGCGCCCGAAATTCCTTTTGATGCGGCTTGAAACTGCGTCATTATTTCCCCAAAGAGGAAGGGATGATACAGTACATCTATGGTAGGTATCTCCCTCAGTTATGAAGCCAAGGTATCAATACATTAGGAGAACCAAGCAACACTATGTAAATAGTACCTGCACACAAAGAACAAATCATCGCAACCCAACATGTAAGAGGGGTTGTCAATCCCTCCTCGGTAAAAAGATAGATTAAATTGTATGTGTTTGGATAAATAGATCTGAATAAAACACGAAATAAAATAAGTAAAGAAAAATCCAGCAAGGTATTTTTGGGTTTTTAGAATAATAGATCTGAAAGCAAATACGATGAAAAATAGAGCTGAAAGCAATATGATAAAAGATAGACCTCGGGGCCGTAGATTTCACTAGTTGCTTCTCTCGAGAAAATAACACACGGTGGGTAAACAAATTACGATTGGGCAATTGATAAAAGAACATATAATTATGATGATATCCAAGGCAATGATCAATATATAGGCATCACGTCCAAGATTAGTAGACCGAAACAATTCTGCATCTACTACTATTACTCCACACATCGACCGCTATCCAGCATGCATCTAGTGTATTAAGTTCATGGAGAAACGGAGTAATGCAATAAGAACGATGACATGATGTTGACCAGATCTATTCATGTAGGAATATACCCCATCTTTTATCCTTAATAGCAATGATACATGCGTGCCTTGCTACCCCTTCTGTCACTGGGTGAGGACACTGCAAGACCGAATCCATCACAAAGCACCTCTTCCCATTGAAAGAAAAATCGATCTAGTCGGCCTAACTAAACCAAAGATTCGGAGAAGAAATACAAGGCTATAAATAATCATGCATATAAGAGATCAAAGAAAACTCAAATAATGTGCATGGATATAGATCTGATCATAAACTCGAACTTCATCGGATCCCAACAAACACACCACAAAAAGTCATTACATCAAATAGATCTCCAAGAGACCATTGTATTGAGAACCAAAAAGAGAGAAGAAGCCATCTCGCTACTGCCTACGGACCTGTAGGTCTATGGAGAACTACTCACGCATCATCGGAGAGGCACCAATGAGGATGATGGACCCCTCCGTTGAAGGAAATATGCCCTAGAGGCAATAATAAAGTTATTATTTATTTCCTTAATTCATGATAAATGTTTATTATTCATGCTAGAATTGTATTAACCGGAAACTTAGTACATGTGTGAATACATAGACAAAACATATAGTCCCTAGTATGCCTCTACTTGACTAGCTCGTTAATCAAAGATGGTTAAGTTTCCTAACCATAGACATGTGTTGTCATTTGATGAACGGGATCACATCATTAGGAGAATGATGTGATGGACATGACCCATCCGTTAGCTTAGCATTATGATCGTGTTAGTTTCGTTGCTACTGCTTTCTTCATGACTTATACAAGTTCCTCAGACTATGAGATTATGCAAATCCCGAATACCAGAGGAACACTTTATGTGCTACCAAACGTCACAACGTAAAAGGGTGATTATAAAGGTGCTCTACAAGTGTCTCCGAAGGTGTTTGTTGGGTTGGCATAGATCAAGATTAGGATTTGTCACTCCGTGTTTTGGAGAGGTATCTCTAGGCCCTCTCGGTAATACTCATCACTATAAGCCTTGCAAGCATTGTGATTAATGAGTTAGTTGCAGGATGAAGTATTACGGAACAAGTAAAGAGACTTGCCGGTAATGAGATTGAACTAGGTATTGAGATACCGACGATCGAATTTCGGGCAAGTAACATACCAATGACAAAGGGAACAATGTATGTTGTTATGCGGTTTGACCGATAAAGTTCTTCGTAGAATATGTAGGAACCAATATGAGCATCCAGGTTCCACTATTGGTTGTTAACCGGAGACGTGTCTCGGTCATGTCTACATAGTTCTCGAACCCGTAGGGTCCGCACGCTTAACGTTCGATGACGATTGGTATTATGAGTTTATGTGTTTTGATGTATCGAAGGTAGTCCGGAGTCCCGGATGTGATCATGGACATGATGAGGAGTCTCTAAATGGTTGAGACATGAAGATTGATATATTGTAAGCCTATGTTTGGACATCGGAATGGTTCCGGGTGAGTTCGGGCATATACCGGAGTACCGGGAGGTTACCAGAACCCCCCCGGGAAGTATATGTGCCTTATTGGGCCATAATGGGATAAAGGAGGAGGTGGCCAGGTGGAGGGCGTGCCCCCCCAAGCCCAATCCGAATTGGGTGGGGGGCCGGCCCCCTTTCCTTCCTCCCTCTCTCCCCCTTCCTTCTCTCCTAGTCCAACTAGGGAGGGGGGGGGGGAATCCTATTCCCGGTGGGAGTAGGACTCCTCCAGGGCGCGCCATAGAGGGACGGTCCTTCCCCCTCCTCCACTCCTTTATATACGGGGGAGGGGGGCACCCCATAGACAGACAAGTTGACATTGTTTAGCCGTGTGCAGTGCCCCCCTCCATAGTTACACACCTCGGTCATATCGTCGTAGTGCTTAGGCGAAGCTCTACGCCGGTAATTTCATCATCATTGTCACCACATCGTCGTGCTAACGAAACTCTCACTCGACCTCAACTAGATCAAGATTACGAGGGACATCCCCGAGCTGAACGTGTGCTGATCGCGGAGGTGCCGTACATTCGGTGCTAAGATCGGTCGGATCGTGAAGACGTACGACTACATCAACCACGTTATTATAATGCTTCCGCTTTTGGTCTACGAGGGTACATGGACACACTCTCCCCTCTCGTTGCTACGCATCACATAGATAGATCTTGTGTGATCAAAGGAATTTTTTTGAAATTACCGCGTTCCCCAGCAGTGGCATCCTAGCCAGGTCTATGCGTAGATGTTATATGCACGAGTAGAACACAAAGAGTTGTGGGTGATAATAGTCATACTGCTTACGAGCATGTCATACTTTGATTCGGTGGTATTGTTGGATGAAGTGGCTCAGACCGACATTACGCGTACGCTTACACGAGACTAGTTCTACCGACGTGCTTTGCACATAGGTGGCCGGTGAGTGTTTGTTTCTCCAACTTTAGTTGAATCAAGTGTGGCTACGCCCGGTCCTTGTTGAAGGTTAAAACAGCACACTTGACAAAAAATTGTTGTGGTTTTGATGCGTAGGTAAGAACGGTTCTTGCTAGAAGCCCGTAGCAGCCACGTAAAACTTGCAACAACAAAGTAGAGGACGTCTAACTTGTTTTTGCAGGGCTTGCTGTGATGTGATATGGTCAAGCACGATGTGATATAAATTGTTGTATGAGATGATCATGTTTTGTAACAAAGTTATCGGCAACTGGCAGGAGCCATATGGTTGTCGCTTTATTGTATGCAATGCAATCGCCATGTAATTGTTTTACTTTATCACTAAGCGGTAGCGATAGTCATAGTAACAATAGGTGGCGAGACAACAACGAGGCTACGATGGAGATCAAGGTCTCGCGCTGGTGACATTGGAGATAATGACGATGCTTCGGTGATGGAGATCATGAGCACAAGATGATGATGGCCATATCATGTCACATATTTTGATTGCATGTGATGTTTATCCTTTATGCATCTTATTTTTCTTAGAACGTTGGTAGCATTATAAGATGATCCCTTACTAAATTTCAAGGTACAATTGTTCTCCCTGAGTATGCACCGTTGCTACAGTTCATCGTGCCGAGACACCACGTGATGATCGGGTGTGATAAGCTCTACGTTCACATACAATGGGTGCAAGCCAGCTTTGCACACGCAGAATACACAGATTAAACTTGACGAGCCTAGCATATGCAGATATGGCCTCAGAACACTGAGACCGAAAGGTCGAGCGTGAATCATATAGTAGATATGATCAACATAGTGATGTTCATCATTGAAAAATACTCCATCTCACGTGATGACCGGACATGGTTTAGTTGATTTGGATCACGTGATCACTTAGATGATTAGAGGGTTGTCTATCTAAGTGGGAGTTCTTAAGTAATATGATTAATTGAACTTTAATTTATCATGAACTTAGAACCTGATAGTATTTTGCATGTCTATGTTGTTGTAGATCAATGGCCCGTGCTACCGTTCCTTTGAATTTTAATGCGTTCCGAGAGAAAGCTAAGTTGAAAGATGATGGCAGCAACTACACGGACTAGGTCCGTAACTTAGGATTATCCTCATTGCTGCACAAAAGAATTACGTCCTGGAAGCACCGCTAGGTGCCAGGCCTGCTGCAGATTTTACTGATAACGTTAAGAATGTCTGGCAGAGCAAAGCTGATGACTACTCGATAGATCAGTGTGCCATGCTTTACGGCTTAGAATCGGGACTTCAAAGACGTTTTGAACGTCATGGAGCATATGAGATGTTCCAAGAGTTGAAGTTAATATTTCAAGCAAATGTCCGAGTTGAGAGATATGAAGTCTCCAACAAGTTCTATAGCTGCAAAATGGAGGAGAATAGTTCTGTCAATGAGCACATACTCAAAATGTCTGGGTATCATAATCACTTGACTCAGTTGGGAGTTGATCTTCCAGTTGATTGTGTCATTGATAAAGTTCTTCAATCACTGCCACCAAGCTTAAAAGGCTTCATGATGAACTATAATATGCAAGGGATGGACAATACTATTCCCGAGCTCTTCGCGATGCTAAAGGCCGCGGAGGTAGAAATCAATAAGGAGCATCAAGTGTTGATGGTTAATAAGACCACTAGTTTCAAGAAAAAGGGCAAAGAGAAGAAAGGGAACTTCAAGAAGAACGGAAAAAGGTTGCTGCTCAAGAGAAGAAACCCAAGTCTGGACCTAAGCCTGAAACTGAGTGCTTCTATTGCAAAGGGACTGGTCACTGGAAGCGGAACTGTCCCAAGTATTTGGCGGATAAGAAAGATGGCAAAGTGAAAGGTATATTTGATATACATGTTATTGATGTGTACTTAACTAATGCTCGCAGTAGCGCCTGGGTATCTGATACTGGTTCTGTTGCTCATATTTGCAACTCGAAACAGGGGCTACAGATTAAGTGAAGATTGGCTAAGGACGAGGTAATAATGCGCGTGGGAAATGGTTCCAAAGTCGATGTGATCGCGGTCGGCATGCTACCTCTACATCTACCATCGGGATTAGTTTTAGACATGAATAATTGTTATTTGGTGCCAGCGTTGAGCATGAACATTATATCTGGATCTTGTTTAATGCGAGACGGTTATTCATTTAAATCAGAGAATAATTGTTGTTCTATCTATATGAGTAATATCTTTTATGGTCATGCACCCCTGATGAGTGGTCTATTTTTGTTGAATCTCAATAGTAGTAATACACATATTCATAGTGTTGAAGCAAAACGATTGAAGTTTAATAATGATAGTGCAACTTATTTGTGGCACTGCCGTTTGGGTCATATCGGTGTAAAGCGCATGAAGAAACTCCATACTGATAGAATTTTGGAATCACTTGATTATGAATCACTTGGTGCTTGTGAACCGTGCCTTATGGGCAAGATGACTAAAACTCTGTCCTCTGGAACAATGGAACGAGCTACTGACTTGTTGGAAATAATACATACCGATGTATGCAGTCCAATGAGTATTGATGCTCGTGGTGGGTATCGTTATTTTATTACCTTCACAGATGATTTAAGCGGATATGGTTATATCTACTTAATGAAGCATAAGTCTGAAACATTTGAAAAGTTCAAAGAATTTCAGAGTGAAGTGGAAAATCATCGTAACAAGAAAATAAAGTTTCTACGATCTGATTGTGGAGGAGAATATTTGAGTTGCGAGTTTGGTCTTCATTTGAAACAACGTGGGATATTTTCACAATTAATGCCACCTGTAACACCACAGCGAAATGGTGTGTCCGAACGTCGTAACCGTACTTTATTAGATATGGTGTGATCTATGATGTCTCTTACTGATTTACCGCTATCGCTTCGGGGTTATGCTTTAGAGACGGCTGCATTCACCTTAAATAGATCACCATCTAAATCCGTTGAGATGACGCCTTATGAACTGTGGTTTGGCAAGAAACCAAACTTGTCGTTTCTGAAAGTTTGGGGTTGCGATGCTTATGTGAAAAATCTTCAACCTGATAAGCTCGAACCCAAATCGGAGAAGTGCGTCTTCATAGGATACCCAAAAGAAACTGTTGGGTACACCTTCTATCACAGATCCGAAGGAAAAATCTTGGTTTCTAAGAATGGATCCTTTCTAGAGAAGGAGTTTCTCTCGAAAGAAGTGAGTGGTAGGAAAGTAGAACTTGATGAGGTAACTGTACCTGCTCCCTTGTTGGAAAGTAGTTCATCGCAGAAATCAGTTCCTGTGATTCCTACACCAATTAGTGAGGAAGCTAATGATGATGATCATGAAACTTCAGATCAAGTTACTACCGAACCTCATCGGTCTTCCGGAGTAAGATCCGCACCTGAGTGGTTCGGTAATCCTATTCTGGAAGTCATGTTACTAGACCATAATGAACCTACTAACTATGAGGAAGCGATGATGAGCCCAGATTCCGCGAAATGGCTTGAGGCCATGAAATCTGAGATGGGATCCATGTATGAGAACAAAGTGTGGACTTTGGTGGACTTGCCCGATGATCGGTAAGCCATAGAAAATAAATGGATCTTTAAGAAGAAGACCGGCGCAGACGGTAATGTTACTATTCACAAAGCTCGACTTGTTGCGAAAGGTTTTTGATAAGTTCAAGGAGTTGACTACGATGAGACTTTCTCACCCGTAGCGATGCTTAAGTCTGTCCGAATCATGTTAGCAATTGCTGCATTTTATGATTACGAAAATTTTCAAATGGATGTCAAAACTGCATTCCTGAATGTATTTCTGGAAGAAGAGTTGTATATGATGCAACCAGAAGGTTTTGTCGATCCAAAGGGTTCTAGCAAAGTGTGCAAGCTCTAGCGATCCATTTATGGACTGGTGCAAGCCTCTCGGAGTTGGAATAAACGCTTTGATAGTGTGGTCAAAGCATATGGTTTTATACAGACTTTTGGAGAAGCCTGTATTTACAAGAAAGTGAGTGGGAGCTCTGTAGCATTTCTAATCTTATATGTAGATCACACATTGTTGATTGGAAATAATATAGAATTTGTGGATAGGATAAAGGGATACCTGAATAAGAGTTTTTCTATGAAAGACCTTGGAGAAGCTGCTTACATATTGGGCATCAAGATCTATAGAGATAGATCAAGACGCTTAATTGGACTTTCACAAAGCACATACCTTAATAAAGTTTTGAAGAAGTTCAAAATGGATCAGTCAAAGAAAGGGTTCTTGCCTGTGTTACAAGGTGTGAAGTTGAGTCAGACTCAAAGCCCGACCGCTGCAGAAGATAGAGAGAAAATGAAAGTCATTCCCTATGCTTCAGCCATAGGTTCTATCATGTATGCAATGCTGTGTACCAGACCTGATGCATGTCTTGCTATAAGCATAGCAGGGAGGTACCAAAGTAATCCCGGAGTGGAACACTGGACAGCGGTCAAGAACATCCTGAAATACCTGAAAAGGACTAAGGATATGTTTCTCGTTTATGGAGGTGAAAAAGAGCTCGTCGTAAATGGTTACATCGATGCAAGCTTTGACTCTGATCCGGATGACTCTAAGTCGCAAACCGAATACATATTTTTATTGAATGCAGGAGCTGTCAGTTGGTGCAGTTCCAAGCAGAGCGTCGTGGCGGGATCTACGTGTGAAGCGGAGTACATTGCTGCATCGGAAGCAGCGAATGAAGGAGTTTGGATGAAGGAGTTCATATCCGATCTAGGTGTCATACCTAATGTGCATCGGGTCCAATGAAAATCTTTTGTGACAATACTGGTGCAATTGCCTTGGCAAAGGAATCCAGATTTCACAAGAGAACCAAACACATCAAGAGACGCTTCAATTCCATCCGTCATCAAGTGTCGGAAGGGGACATAGAGATTTGCAAGATACACACGGATCTGAATGTTGCGGACCCGTTGACTAATCCTCTCTCACGAGCAAAACATGATCAGCACCAAAGCTCCATGGGTGTTAGAATCGTTACTATGTAATCTAGATTATTGACTCTAGTGCAAGTGGGATACTGAAGGAAATATGCCCTAGAGGCAATAATAAAGTTATTATTGATTTCCTTAATTCATGATAAATGTTTATTATTCATGCTAGAATTGTATTAACCGGAAACTTAGTACATGTGTGAATACATAGACAAAACATATAGTCCCTAGTATGCCTCTACTTGACTAGCTCGTTAATCAAAGATGGTTAAGTTTCCTAACCATAGACATGTGTTGTCATTTGATGAACGGGATCACATCATTAGGAGAATGATGTGATGGACATGACCCATCCGTAAGCTTAGCATTTTGATCGTGTTAGTTTCATTGCTACTGCTTTCTTCATGACTTATACAAGTTCCTCAGACTATGAGATTATGCAACTCCCGAATATCAAAGGAACACTTTGTGTGCTACCAAACATCACAACGTAAAAGGGCGATTATAAAGGTGCTCTACAGGTGTCTCCGAAGGTGTTTGTTGGGTTGGCATAGATCAAGATTAGGATTTGTCACTCCATGTTTTGGAGAGGTATCTCTGGGCCCTCTCGGTAATACTCATCACTATAAGCCTTGCAAGCATTGTGACTAATGAGTTAGTTGCGGGATGAAGTATTACGGAACAAGTAAAGGGGCTAGCTGGTAACGAGATTGAACTAGGTATTGAGATACCGACGATCGAATCTCGGGCAAGTAACATACCGATTGTTGGGGATAGATAAAGGGAACAACGTATGTTGTTATGCGGTTTGACTGATAAAGATCTTCATAGAATATGTAGGAACCAATATGAGCATCGAGGTTCCTCTATTCTTTTTTGACTAGAGACGTGTCTCGTTCATGTCTACATAGTTCTCGAGCCCGTAGGGTCCACACGCTTAACGTTCGATGACGAGTGGTATTATGAGTTTATGTGTTTTGATGTACCGAAGGTAGTTCAAAGTTCCGGATGTGATCACAAACATGACGAGGAGTCTCGAAATGGCCGAGACATGAAGATTGATATATTGGAAGCCTATGTTTGGACATCAGAATGGTTCCGGGTGAGTTCGGGCATATACCGGAGTACCGAGAGGTTACCGGAACCCCTCGGGAAGTATATATGGGCCTTATTGGGCCATAGTGGGAGAGAGGAGGAGGCGGCCAGGTGGAGGGCGTCCCCCAATCCCAATCCAAATTGGGTGGGGGGCCGGCCCCCCTTTCCTTCCTCCCTCTCTCCCCCTTCCTTCTTTCCTAGTCCTACTAGGGAGGGGGGAATCCTACTCCTGGTGGGAGTAGGACTCCTCCAGGGCGCGCCATAGAGGGCCCGCCCTCCCCCCTCCTCCACTCCTTTATATACGGGGGAGGGGGCACCCCATAGACAGACAAGTTGACATTGTTTAGCCGTGTGCAGTGCCCCCCTCCATAGCTACATACCTCAGTCATATCGTCGTAGTGCTTAGGCGAAGCCCTGCGTAGGTAACTTCATCATCACCGTCACCATGTCGTCGTGCTGAAGAAACTCTCCCTCAGCCTCAACTGTATCAAGAGTATGAGGGACGTCCCCGAGCTAAACGTGTGCTGATCGCGGAGGTGCCATACGTTCGGTGCTAAGATCGGCCGGATCGTGAAGACGTACGACTACATCAACCGCTATGTCATAACGCTTCCGCTTTTGGTCTACGAGGGTACGTGGACACACTCTCCCCTCTCGTTGCTATGCATCACATAGATAGATCTTGCGTGATCAAAGGAAATGTTTTGAAATTACCGCGTTCCCCAACATCCGTGATCGTGTTAGATTGGATCTCGTGGTTCTCGAACCTGCGGCAGCTGGAATTGTCTTTCGTCGACTCCCCTAGGGGTTCCGGAATATTTGGGTTTTTATAGAGAGAGAGGCGATGCAGGAGACCCCCATGGGCCCCACAACCCATCAGGGTGCGCCAGGGACCTCTGGCACGCCCTGGTGTCTTGTGGGCCCCATGGGCCTCCCACCAGGTGCTTCCTTGGCTCCCAAGTTGTCTTCTGGTCAAAAAAAATCTCCAAAAAGTTCCGTTGCGTTTGGGCTCCATTTGATAAGGATATTCTGCGAAGTAAAAACAAGCAAAAAATAGCAACTAGCACTAGGCACTATGTCAATAGGTTAGTCCCAAAAAATGATATAAAATTGCTATACAATGATTGTAAAACATCCAAGAATGATAATATAATAGCATGGAACAATCAAAAATTATAGATACTTTGGAGACATATCGGTCCACAATGCATACCTCCTAGTTTTTCTTTAATAGTGGTGGTTCCATGTTGTTATTCTCTTTACTTGTGTTATAATGGGTCACAGGGACATGAAAAAACCCATAAAGTGGCCAAGATCTTACAACAGTTAGGTTGGTGGGCCTAGAAGTGAGAGTTTTGCGCTATAAGCCCATAATCTTCCTGTGGAATAGTCTTGTTTGTGAAGCAAGTGCCTGATGTCTACTACACAACTTATTCTTGTAGACTCGTGTTGGGCCTCCAAGTGCAGAGTTTTGTAGGACAGTAGCAATTTTCCCTAGAGTGGATGACCTATGGTTTATCAATCTGTGGGAGATGTAGGATGAAGATGGTCTCTGTCAAACAACTCTACAACCAAATACAAGAAATCTCTTGTGTCCCCAACACACCCAATACAATGGAAAATTGTATAGGTGCACTAGTTCGGTGAAGAGATGGTGATACAACTGTAGTATGGATAGTAGATATAGGTTTTTGTAATCTGAAAATAAAAAAAAGGTAACAAGTAACAAAAGTGAGCACAAACGGTATTGCAATGCTTGACATCAAGGCCTAGGGTTCATACTTTCACTAGTGCAATCTCTCAACAGTGCTAACTGTTGGGGAACGTTGCAGAAAATTAAAATTTTTCCTACGGTTTCACCAAGATCCATCTATGAGTTCATCTAAGCAACGAGTCAAGGGAGTGAGTTTGCATCTACATACCACTTGTAGATCGCGTGCGGAAGCTTGCAAGGGGATGGTGATGATGGAGTCGTACTCGACGTGATTCAGATCACCGATGTCCAAGTGCTGAACGGACAGCACCTCCGCGTTCAACACACGTACGGGACGGGAGACGTCTCCTCCTTCTTGATCCAGCAAGGGGGGAAGGAGAGGTTGAGTAAGCTCGCTCCAACGGCAGCACGACGGCGTGGTGGTGTTGGTGCAGCAGTACTCCGACAGGGCTTCGCCAAGCGCTTATGGAGGAGGAGATGTGTTGGGGAGGGGAGGGGTGCGCCTTAGAGATGGGTACAGAAGCCCTCCCCCACCCCTCTATTTATAGGGGAAGGGGCAAGGGGGGCCGGCCCCTCTAGATGGGATCTAGAGGGGGGGCGGCGGCCAGGGAGGGAAGGCTTGCCCCCCAAGCAAGGGGGCGCCTCCCTTAGGGTTCCCCCCCAACCCTAGGCGCATGGGCCCAAGGTGGGGGGCGCGCCCAGCCCTCCAGGGGCTGGCTCCTTCCCCTTTGCGGCCCATGTGGCCCTCCAGGAGGGGTGGCCCCTCCCGGTGAACCCCCGGAACCCTTCCGGTGGCCCCGGTACAATACCGGTACGCCCCCGAAACTTTCCGGTGTCCGTTTAACAACTTCCCATATATAAATCTTTACCTCCGGACTATTCCGGAACTCCTCGTGACGTCCGGGATCTCATACGGGACTCCGAACAACATTCGGTAGTCACATACTAGTCTTCCTAATAACCCTAGCGTCACCGAACCTTAAGTGTGTAGACCCTACGGGTTCGGGAGACATGCAGACATGACCGAGACCACTCTCCGGTCACTAACCAACAGCGGGATCTGGATACCCATGTTGGCTCCCACATGCTCCTCAATGATATCATCGGTTGAACCACGATGTCGAGGATTCGATCAAACCTTGTATACAATTCCCTTTGTCAATCGGTACGTTACTTGCCCGAGACTCGATCGTCGGTATCCCAATACCTTGTTCAGTCTCGTTACCGGCAAGTCACTTTACTCGTACCGTAATGCATGATCCCGTGGCCAACACCTTGGTCACCTTGAGCTCATTATGATGATGCATTACCGAGTGGGCCCAGAGATACCTCTCCGTCATACGGAGTGACAAATCCCAGTCTCGATCCGTGTCAACCCAACAGACACTTTCGGAGATACCTGTAGTGCACCTTTATAATCACCCAGTTACGTTGTGACGTTTGGTACACCCAAAGCACTCTTACGGTATCCGGGAGTTACATGATCTCATGGTCTAAGGAAGAGATACTTGACATTGGCAAAGCTCTAGCAAACGAACTACACGATCTTTGTGCTATGCTTAGGATTGGGTCTTGTCCATCACATCATTCTCCTAATGATGTGATCCCGTTATCAACGACATCCAATGTCCATAGTCAGGAAACCATGACTATCTGTTGATCACAACGAGCTAGTCAACTAGAGGCTCACTAGGGACGTATTGTGGTCTATGTATTCACACGTGTATTACGATTTCCGGATAATACAGTTATAGCATGAATAAAAGACAATTATCATGAACAATGAAATATAATAATACTTTTATTATTGCCTCTAGGGCATATTTCCAACAGTCTCCCACTTGCACTAGAGTCACCAATCTAGTTACATTGTGATGAATCGAACACCCATACAGTTCTGGTGTTGATCATGTTTTGCTCGCGAGAGAGGTTTAGTCAACGGATCTGCGACATTCAGATCCGTATGTACTTTGCAAATTTCTATGTCTCCATATTGAACATTTTCACGGATGGAGTTGAAACGATGCTTGATGTGCCTGGTCTTCTTGTGAAACCTGGGCTCCTTGGCAAGGGCAATAGCTCCAGTGTTGTCACAGAAGAGTTTGATTGGCCCCGATGCATTGGGTATGACTCCTAGGTCGGTGATGAACTCCTTCATCCAAATTGCTTCATGCGCTGCCTCCGAGGCTGCCATGTACTCCGCTTCACACGTAGATCCCGCCACGACGCTCTGCTTGCAGCTACACCAGCTTACTGTTCCACCATTCAACATATACACGTATCCGGTTTGTGACTTAGAGTCATCCGGATCTGAGTCGAAGCTAGCGTCGACGTAACCCTTTACGACGAGCTCTTCGTTTCCTCCATAAACGAGAAACATGTCCTTTGTCCTTTTCAGGTACTTCAGGATATTCTTGACCGCTGTCCAGTGTTCCTTGCCGGGATTACTTTGGTATCTTGCTACCAAACTCACGGCAAGGTTTACATCAGGTCTGGTACACAGCATGGCATACATAATAGATCCTATGGCTGAAGCATAGGGGATGACACTCATCTCTTCTTTATCTTTTGCCGTGGTCGGTGACTGAGCCGAGCTCAATCTCACACCTTGTAACATAGGCAAGAACCCTTTCTTGGACTGATCCATTTTGAACCTTTTCAAAATCTTATCAAGGTATGTGCTTTGTGAAAGACCTATGAGGCGTCTCGATCTATCTCTATAGATCTTGATGCCTAATATATAAGCAGCTTCTCCAAGGTCCTTCATTGAAAAACATTTGTTCAAGTAGGCCTTAATGCTGTCCAAAAATTCTATATTATTTCCCATCAAGAGTATGTCATCTACATATAATATGAGAAATGCTACAGAGCTCCCACTCACTTTCTTGTAAACGCAGGCTTCTCCATAAGTCTGCATAAACCCAAACGCTTTGATCATCTCATCAAAACGAATATTCCAACTCCGAGATGCTTGCACCAGCCCATAAATGGATCGCTGGAGCTTGCATACTTTGTTAGCGTTCTTAGGATCGACAAAACCTTCCGGCTGCATCATATACAGTTCTTCCTTAAGATGCCCGTTAAGGAATGCCGTTTTGACGTCCATCTGCCATATCTCATAATGATAGTATGCGGCAATTGCTAACATGATTCGGATGGACTTTAGCTTCGCTACGGGAGAGAATGTCTCGTCGTAGTCAATCCCTTGAACTTGTCGATAACCCTTAGCGACAAGTCGAGCTTTATAGATGGTAACATTTCCATCCGCGTCCGTCTTCTTCTTAAAGATCCATTTGTTTTCTATTGCTCGCCGATCATCGGGCAAGTCTGTCAAAGTCCATACTTTGTTTTCATACATGGATTCTATCTCGGATTTCATGGCTTCAAGCCATTTGTTGGAATCTGGGCCCGCCATCGCTTCTTCATAGTCCGAAGGTTCACCGTTGTCTAACAACATGATTTCCAGGACGGGGTTGCCGTACCACTCTAGTGCGGAACGTGTCCTTGTGGACCTACGAAGTTCAGTAGCAACTTGATCCGAAGTACCTTGATCATCATCATTGGTTTCCTCTTCAGTTGGTGTGGGCATCACAGGAACATTTTCCTGAGCTGCACCACTTTCCCGTTCGAGAGGTAGTACTTCATCGAGTTCTACTTTCCTCCCACTTACTTCTTTCGAGAGAAACTCTTTTTACAGAAAGCATCCGTTCTTAGCAACAAAGATCTTGCCCTCGGATCTTAAGTAGAAGGTATACCCTACAGTTTCCTTAGGGTATCCAATGAAGACGCATTTTTCCGACTTGGGTTCGAGCTTTTCAGGTTGAAGTTTCTTGACATAAGCATCGCATCCCCAAACTTTTAGAAACGACAGCTTAGGTTTCTTCCCAAACCATAATTCATACGGTGTCGTCTCAACGGATTTAGACGGTGCCCTATTTAAAGTGAATGTAGCTGTCTCTAGAGCGTATCCCCAAAATGATAGCGGTAGATCGGTAAGAGACATCATAGACCGCACCATATCCAATAGAGTGCGATTACGTCGTTCGGACACACCGTTTCGCTGAGGTGTTCCAGGCGGCGTGAGTTGTGAAATGATTCCACATTTCCTTAAGTGTGTGCCAAATTCGTGACTTAAATATTCTCCTCCACGATCTGATCGTAGGAACTTTATTTTTCGGTCACGTTGATTCTCTACTTCATTCTGAAATTCCTTGAACTTTTCAAAGGTCTCAGACTTGTGTTTCATTAAATAGACATACCCATATCTACTCAAGTCATCAGTGAGAGTGAGAACATAACGATATCCTCCGCGAGCCTCAACGCTCATTGGACCACACACATCGGTATGTATGATTTCCAACAAGTTGGTTGCTCGCTCCATTGTTCCGGAGAACGGAGTCTTGGTCATTTTGCCCATGAGGCATGGTTCGCATGTGTCAAATGATTCATAATCAAGAGACTCCAAAACTCCATCAGCATGAAGCTTCTTCATGCGCTTGACACCAATGTGACCAAGGCGGTAGTGCCACAAGTATGTGGGACTATTGTTATCAACTTTACATCTTTTGGCATCCACACTATGAACATGTGTAATATTACGCTCGAGATTCATTAAGAATAAACCATTGACCATCGGAGCATGACCATAAAACATATCTCTCATATAAATCGAACAACCATTATTCTCAGACTTAAATGAGTAGCCATCTCGCATTAAACGAGATCCAGATACAATGTTCATGCTCAAACTTGGCACTAAATAACAATTATTAAGGTTCAAAACTAATCCCGTAGGTAAATGTAGAGGTAGCGTGCCGACGGCGATCACATCGACTCTGGAACCATTCCCGACGCGCATCGTCACCTCGTCCTTCGCCAGTCTCCGTTTATTCCGTAGCTCCTGCTATGAGTTACAAATATGAGCAACGACACCGGTATCAAATACCCAGGAGTTACTACGAGTACTGGTAAGGTACACATCAATTACATGTATATCAAATATACCTTTGGTGTTGCCGGCCTTCTTATCCGCTAAGTATTTGGGGCAGTTCCGCTTCCAGTGACCCTTCCCCTTGCAATAAAAGCACTCAGTCTCAGGCTTGGGTCCATTCTTTGACTTCTTCCCAGTAACTGGCTTACCGGGCGCGGCAACATCCTTGCCGTCCTTCTTGAAGTTCTTCTTGCCCTTGCCCTTCTTGAACTTAGTGGTCTTATTGACCATCAACACTTGATGTTCTTTCTTGATTTCACCCTCTGCTGACTTTAGCATAGAGAACAATTCAGGAATGGTCTTTTCCATCCCCTGCATGTTGTAGTTCATCACAAAGCTCTTGTAGCTTGGTGGGAGCGACTGGAGGATTCTGTCAATGACCGCCTCATCTGGGAGGTTAATATTCAGCTGGGTCATACGGTTGTGCAGCCCAGACATCTTGAGTATGTGCTCACTGACAGAACTATGTTCCTCCATCTTACAACTATAGAACTTTTCGGAGACATCATATCTCTCGACCCGGGCATGAGCTTGAAAAACTAGTTTCAGCTCCTCGAACATCTCATATGCTCCGTGATGCTCAAAACGCTTTTGGAGCCCCGGTTCTAAGCTGTAAAGCATGCCGCACTGAACGAGGGAGTAATCATCAGCATGAGTTTGCCAAGCATTCATAATGTCTTGGTTCTCTGGGACGGGAGCGTCACCTAGCGGTCCTTCTAGGACATATTGTTTCCTGGCAGCTATGAGGATGATCCTCAGGTTCCGGACCCAGTCCGTATAGTTGCTGCCATCATCTTTCAGCTTGGTTTTCTCTAGGAACGCGTTGAAGTTCATGTTGACATGAGCGTTGGCCATTTGATCTACAAGACATAGTTGCAAAGGTTTTTAGACTAAGTTCATGATAATTTAAGTTCTAATCAAATTATGAACTCCCACTCAGATTAGACATCCCTCTAGTCATCTAAGTGTTACACAATCCGAGTCGACTAGCCCGTGTCCGATCATCACGTGAGACGGACTAGTCATCGTCGGTGAACATCTTTAAGTTGATCGTATCTTCCATACGACTTGTGTTCGACCTTTCGGTCTCCGTGTTCCGAGGCCATGTCTGCACATGCTAGGCTCGTCAAGTTAACCCTAAGTGTTTTTGCTGTGTAAAACTGTCTTACACCCGTTGTATGTGAACGTAAGAATCCATCACACCCGATCATCACGTGGTGCTTAGAAGCGACGAACTATAGCAACGGTGCACAGTTAGGGGAGAACACTTCTTGAAATTTTTGTAAGGGATCATCTTATTTACTACCGTCGTCCTAAGTAAACAAGATGCATAAACATAATAAACATCACATGCAATTATATAGTTGTGACATGATATGGCCAATATCATATAGCTCCATTGATCTCCATCTTCGGGGCTCCATGATCATCTTGTCACCGGCTTGACACCATGATCTCCATCATCATGATCTCCATCATCGTGTCTTCATGAAGTTGTCACGCCAACGACTACTTCTACTTCTATAGCTAACGCGTTTAGCAATAAAGTAAAGTAAGTTACATGGCGTTCTTCAATGACACGCAGGTCATACAAAAATTAAAGACAACTCCTATGGCTCCTGCCGGTTGTCATACTCATCGACATGCAAGTCGTGAATCCTATTACAAGAACATGATCTCATACATCACAATTCATCATTCATCACAACTTCTGGCCATATCACATCACATGATCAATCGCTGCAAAAACAAGTTAGACGTCCTCTAATTGTTGTTGCATCTTTTACGTGGCTGCAATTGGGTTCTAGCAAGAACGTTTTCTTACCTACGAATAACCACAATGTGATTTTGTCAACTTCTATTTACCCTTCATAAGGGCCCTTTTCATCGAATCCGCTTCAACTAAAGTGGGAGAGACAGACACCCGCCAGCCACCTTATGCAACTAGTGCATGTCAATCGGTGGAACCGGTCTCACATAAGTGTACGTGTAAGGTTGGTCCGGGCCGCTTCATCCCACAATACCGTTGAAGCAAGAAAATACTAGTAGAGGCAAGTAAGTTGACAAGATCCACGCCCACAACAAAATTGTGTTCTACTCGTGCATTAGAGAACTACGCATAGACCTAGCTCATGATGCCACTGTTGGGGAACGTTGCAGAAAATTAAAATTTTTCCTACGGTTTCACCAAGATCCATCTATGAGTTAATCTAAGCAATGAGTCAAGGGAGTGAGTTTTCATCTACATACCACTTGTAGATCGCGTGCGGAAGCTTGCAAGGGGATGGTGATGATGGAGTCGTACTCGACGTGATTCAGATCACCGATGTCCAAGTGCTGAACGGACAGCACCTCCGCGTTCAACACACATATGGGATGGGAGACGTCTCCTCCTTCTTGATCCAGCAAGGGGGGGAAGGAGAGGTTGAGGAAGCTCGCTCCAACGGCAGCACGACGGCGTGGTGGTGTTGGTGCAGCAGTACTCCGACAGGGCTTCGCCAAGCGCTTACGGAGGAGGAGATGTGTTGGGGAGGGGAGGGGCTGCGCCTTAGAGATGGGTACAGCAGCCCTCCCCCACCCCTCTATTTATAGGGGAAGGGGCAAGGGGGGCCGGCCCCTCTAGATGGGATCTAGAGGGGGGGCGGCGGCCAGGGAGGGGAGGCTTGCCCCCCAAGCAAGGGGGGCGCCTCCCTTAGGGTTTCCCCCCAACCCTAGGCGCATGGGCCCAAGGTGGGGGGCGCGCCCAGCCCTCCAGGGGCTGGCTCCTTCCCCTTTGCGGCCCATGTGGCCCTCCGGGAGGGGTGGCCCCTCCCGGTGAACCCCCGGAACCCTTCCGGTGGCCCCGGTACAATACCGGTACGCCCCCGAAACTTTCCGGTGTCCGTTTAACAACTTCCCATATATAAATCTTTACCTCCGGACTATTCCGGAACTCCTCGTGACGTCCGAGATCTCATCCGGGACTCCGAACAACATTCGGTAGTCACATACTAGTCTTTCTAATAACCCTAGCGTCACCGAACCTTAAGTGTGTAGACCCTACGGGTTCGGGAGACATGCAGACATGACCGAGACCACTCTCCGGTCAATAACCAACAGCGGGATCTGGATACCCATGTTGGCTCCCACATGCTCCTCGATGATATCATCGGTTGAACCACGATGTCGAGGATTCGATCAAACCCTGTATACAATTCCCTTTGTCAATCGGTACGTTACTTGCCCGAGACTCGATCGTCGGTATCCCAATACCTTGTTCAGTCTCGTTACCGACAAGTCACTTTACTCGTACTGTAATGAATGATCCCGTGGCCAACACCTTGGTCACCTTGAGCTCATTATGATGATGCATTACCGAGTGGGCCCAGAGATACCTCTCCGTCATACGGAGTGACAAATCCCAGTCTCGATCCGTGTCAACCCAACAGACACTTTCGGAGATACCTGTAGTGCACCTTTATAATCACCCAGTTACGTTGTGACGTTTGGTACACCCAAAGCACTCTTACGGTATCCGGGAGTTACACGATCTCATGGTCTAAGGAAGAGATACTTGACATTGGCAAAGCTCTAGCAAACGAACTACACGATCTTTGTGCTATGCTTAGGATTGGGTCTTGTCCATCACATCATTCTCCTAATGATGTGATCCCGTTATCAACGACATCCAATGTCCATAGTCAGGAAACCATGACTATCTGTTGATCACAACGAGCTAGTCAACTAGAGGCTCACTAGGGACGTATTGTGGTCTATGTATTCACACGTGTATTACGATTTCCGGATAATACAGTTATAGCATGAATAAAAGACAATTATCATGAACAATGAAATATAATAATACTTTTATTATTGCCTCTAGGGCATATTTCCAACACTAACATAATTGAATCATATAATAATCCCTCAAGATGGGACAAAGAGTCACTCCAAAGTTCTTATCTAGTGGAGAACATAAGATGAAATTGTTGTAGGGTATGAAACCACCTCAAAGTTATCTTTTCTAATCAATATATTGAGCCATCCCTATAAGTGTCACAAACATCCCTAGAGTTCGTACTAAAATAACACCGTATGATACACATCGACCAACTCTAATGTCACCTAGATACTCCAATGTCACCACAAGTATCCGTGATTTTATTATTCGATATGCATCAAACAACTTCAGATTCATAATATTCAATCCAACACAAAGAACTTCAAAGAGTGCCCCAAGGTTTCTACCAGAGAAAGTTGGACAAAAATGTGCATCAACCTCTATGCCTAGATTACGCCAATGTCACCGCGGGAATCCACAAGTTGATTGCCAAAACATATATCAAGTGAATCAATAGAACACCCCATTGTCACCGCGGGTATCCACATGCAAGACATACATCAAGTGTTCTCAAATCCAACAAAGTATTCAATCCGATAATAGTGAGACCTCAAAGGTAAAAACTCAATTCATCACAACAAGGTAGAGAGGGAGAAACAGCATATGATCCAACTATATTAACAAAGCTCGTGGTACATCAAGATCATGCCAAGTCAACAACACGAGAGAGAGAGAGAGAGAGAGAGAGATCAAACACATAACTACTGGTACATACCCTCAACCCCAAGGGTGAACTACTCCCTCCTCGTCATGGTGGCTGCCTAGATGATGAAGATGGCCTCCGGTGATGATTTCCCCCTCCGGCAGAGTGCAGAAATAGGGCTCCAGATGGGATCTCTTTGGTACAGAGGCTTGCGACAGTGGAGTTGAAGTTTTAGGTTACCTTTCGGGGGTTCCTCTGTTTATAGGAATTTTCAGTGTTGGAATCATGCGAAAATGATTTACGATGGGCCCACAAACCACTTGGGCACCATCACCCCTGGGCGCGCCCAAGTGGCTTGTGGACACCTTGTGGCTCTTCTGGTCCTCCCACAAAGCTTCGGGGGTCTCTTATGTTCCAAAAAAATTGCCAGAAAGTTTCAACCCATTTTGTGAACTTTTATTTTTGCACAAAAACAACACCACAATAGTTCTGCTGAAAACAACGTCTGTTCGCGTTAGTTCCATTCAAATCATACCAAAACCATATAAAATTGTTGTAAACATGGCATGAATACTTTATAAATTATAGATACGTTGGAGACGTATCAGCATCCCCAAGCTTAATTCATGTTCGTCCTTGAGTAGGTAAATGATAAAAGAAATAATTTATGAAGTGTGAATGCTAGCATAGTCTATAAGTTTGATCAATGATAATTTCAATCACTTTTCCTAACATCATAACAACTACTCTTTCTCATAAAACTCATCATGATAAAATAGTAATCAATATTCACATGTTATGGTTCAAACAATGCATTCTCTTGAAACTTAACAACCTATGTTCTTAGTCAGCAAACAATTTCAATGCATATTATTTTCAACAAAGTCTAAGTAAGAGTTCCACATACTCAATTATCATATAGTCTTCTATGATTGCTAATACTCAAAGCATATTTTTAGAACAAATAGAATCCATCGAACACAGAGAATGATAGGGGCTTAATGTTTCGCCTCCCAACTTATTTATCATAGAGATACATGTCAACAATAATAATTCATGATCAAATATATTTGAATGGCCATATGTGCTTGGATATTTCCCACCACATGATGCTTGCCAAATAAAGAATGGGTTGGAAAAAGGAATTGACTCAACAAAAAAATAACAGCAAAAGTAAAAGATAAGCCCTTCGCAGAGGGAAGCATGGCTTTGCAGAGGTGCCGGAGCTCATTGCGTAAAACAGAGATGAGTACATTTTGAGTGGTGTTCCTTTCCTGTCAATGTCATGAACGAGAATTCTTAATATCTTCCATGCTAAACACATTATCGGAGGTTCCCAGACAGAAAGGTAAAGTTTACTCCCCCTCAACCATTCAAACACAAGCCATGGCTAGCCGAATCATCGGGTGCCCTCCATACAATCAACTTTCCGAGGGAGTTTGTTTCATTATAATTTTTTTCATTTTGATTACAAGACTAGGCATCCTAATTACCAGCCTATCTTGTGCAATGACAAGTGAATAAACACCCATCGTGAGAATAACCCGCTTAGCATGGAAGATATTAACCACCCTCTGTCGCTCCGTGAGCGGTACGGGCACACAAAGTAGATGATTATTTGAAGGATTAGAGGTGGCACATGCAAATTTACTTGGAACAACAGAGTAATACCGCATATAGGTAGATATTGTGGACTCATCTGGAACAACTTCGGTTTAGGGATTTGGATGCACAAGCAGTATTCCCGCTTAGTACAGGCGAAGGCTAGCAGATAGATTGAGAACTGACCAACTAGAGATCGACAACAGTCATATAAAATTGTTCTAAACATGGCATGGATACTTCATAAATTATAGATATGTTGGAGACGTATTAGTGCCACTTGCAAGTTTTGTATTAGAGTTTTCATTTACACTACCCTTACATACCCATGTTAGGACCTCATGCAAAAGAGGAAGGGTTTTCAAAAAAACCTTCCTTGCGTGATTTATTGGTTTCCACTATACGACTTACCCCACAACGTATACCGCATGCTTTTCTTCAAAAGTGGTGGTTCCATGTGGCTATTCTCACTACTATAGAAAAGGGTAATAACGACGGTTTTGATACATGGTTCGGAGGCGGTTTTACGTTATGCCTCTAAGTCATCACCCTAATACTCAAGTCATCGTAGGTAGTTTTAAAAACCGCCTCTAATACTCCATGTGCCACAGGTGGCTTTGAGCAAAAATCCTCCTCCAGTATCCCCATACTCATGCTCACTTGCCTTGGCCAGTTATTCATACACAACCGCCTCCAAGCTTGGGGAAATACTAAAAGGATGCCCCCTCCTCACCGCAGGGGAAACCTTGCATGGTACACTTCATACATTTATTTATTAGCACATCTTACACATGTAAATTTTACAAGGTGGAATGGGATTAAAATTTTATCTCTCCTAATAACATGGTACAATATAGGTCATTTCCTTGTGATTTCTTACTCGACTGGATTGTTACGAGATAGTCTTTTTTTTACCAGCCGGCCACAAGTACTGCATCCTGCAAGTGCACATGGCTATGTAGCACAATTCATGATAAGTAAGTGCTGAATCCACATGGAGCGAAAAGAATGACACTATCAACCCTGCAAATACGTTGTCACCTACGCAACTACATTCACACCCATACCATAGTCTAGAATTAGTCTATTATATCGGTTGCAAGGAAAATGATAGTAATGTCAATTTATCTAAACTATGAATGAGAAGGTAAGTACTAGAAATAAAAATAAAGTAAAGTAAATGCAGCGGCACTTGATTAATAGAAGTGTTCTTAGGAGTTTCAAAGTCATCACTGCTAGTATAATCCACATAACATATGCAATTGCATAGTCTAGGTTTGGATAACTAAGCCACCTCTGGTTGTCTAAAAGTAGATGGAGCTTGGTACAACATACATGCTACATGCATAGCTTCATATCACAGACTCCACAATCGTATCTCCCCGCATTGACAATGGTGACTAAGGGTCACCTCATGGATGTGGCCAATGGCCAGTTCTCCATTATTCTTAGATCAATTGCCCAGGGAAGGAAGGGAGATATTATTGTCAGCTCTTTACCTCCACATGCCACCATCACAACGTACGGTAGTATCCTTAATCTCCATAAAGGAAAAATGACGAGTCAACAACCTTACAGAACATTCATGAAGAATATTAACATAAACATGCAAAAGAGGATTCAATATCTCACATCGGTGTTAAGTTCTAATACATACTGGAGTTCATCCTTATTCTGCGAGAACTAATCTAATTACGCAAACATGTATATGGAGAACATAGAGGGGACACATAAGTTACAAGCCAACACGATGTTGGAGAAGGAGGAGAACATGGTGGCGCCAGTGGGATGGCATCGGCCCTACGGTCAGTGCGACGCATTGATGGAACCTCCCTCTTCCTTCTTTATTGTCTCGGACCTTCCTCTATGGTAGAGAAGGTCTTGCTGCTTCAATGAAGGTGTGAGAATACGTGGTAGAATAAATGTGACTTGTTTTTTTTGGGGACAATAAATGTTACTTGTTGATGGCACCAGGGTTGGAGGTCAATATGGAGGTCGCCTCCACATATGTCCTCCATGGATACTCCACACTAACGTTCATCCGAGGGCTCTAGGGGATCCAAATCCTCTCTCAATACCTCCCTTGGTTGCCAAGGATCGCATAGGAGCAAACTGGGATGATATCCGTGAAGAATGGCATATGTTATAGCTAATTTTGCATCCTCCACAGGTTGGCACGAGCGCTAGTATTACCGGCATTGTCATACCAGGCACCGTCTTTTCTCCTGGACTCTATGCGGGCATTTTTGTATTGAGCACAAAGCAGTATCACATGACTTGATCATGGCCGTCGATTCTGATCAGTCAAAATGTTGCCCGACCAACCCGCGATGCCAGATGCTTACTCTTCATTCCGGTTGATGCTATCCATTCAACAACTATCAATATTACCTCATCTTCTTCATCCACGATTTCACTCTCGGACTCATACCATGAATTAGACGATGAATAATCAGATACCATTAGCTCGGCCATCGGATCCATCTATACATAGTGCAGATCATAAGTCATCTATACAAATCTATGAGCCGCTAAACAAAAACATTTTTTTGTGGGAGGCGCTAAACTAAGACTACAAGAAAAGATATGGGAATGACTCGGTGGAGGTAATTGGTGCCAAATCGTGGTAGTCCGGATGGCGGAGGTGGCACGAAAGGAAGGCGAAGCGGAGATGTGGCGAGGCAGAAGGGTGCGTGCATCCTGAAATGTCTGTGGCACCAATATTTGGGTGGACGAAGAGCACGCTATATCGCCTTGCCCAACTGCCAAATATGGAGGCTTGCGGGATTGATTTGAAGCACCCTCAAAAAATCATAGCAATCTAGGCTGGGATAAGGACTATGCTAGAGTGGTATTTTCGACCAAAATCATGATAATAACAGATATTATGGCAATTGGATTGATACGACGACTCTTCTAGAGTTGCCCTAAGAAGCAGGAAATTCGATTTATAGCTTGCACAATGATCAAGGCTGCCATGGGTTTATGAGCTAAAATGGGAGTTCTATGTATTTTATTTTATTCAGTGCATACATAAATTATGATTATCCTAAAAATGTTTTTCCACTGCTATAAATTGAAAATATCGAGAAACTTTTGCTGTAAATCTTGCTTGAGCTTTCTGAGTGGAATGGAACTAACAAGTAATTTTTCTTGGAAATTCATGTGCCCAAAATCATGTAAAATAATGTTAATAATGATAAAGTTTGATTAATGAAAAAGCAATGGGTCATTATGGGCTGGATTATGTTCTTCAGGCATTTAAAAAAAACTGTATGCATTTGATTTATGTTACTAGTGTTTTTATCATATTTTTGCACTGATGTTTTAATTGCCTCGAGATATGTTAAGATCATGTTTAGATATTATGGTAGGAAATCTATTTAGATTTTTTTATGTCGTTGTCATGTTAATATAATTTTATGGATTTTCTTAATGATGGACATTTTAATGATGGAATGTTAATGTCATAAAATTGTATTTGTTGTGAAGAGATTTCCTATGATGATAATTTAATTAAAAAAAATGTCTTATCGTGAAGTTCATATTGAGGCCAGCCTTATGTTATTTCTAATGATGTGATCAGTACTAACGGGCTGAGGCCACCAGACAAAAAAAGTTAATAGTCGCATGATGTAGTTTTCCGCACTTCACTATGCGTCATGATAATGATGGGGCAATAAGGCTGTTGAGATAAACTAGAAAGTTTTGATTGGTGCATTTTATGTCATTTTAATATATTATGCACCGCTTAATTATTCCTGATGGTACAAATGATGTTAATAAATTATGATCACAGTTCCCTTAGCAGATGAATTTTGTTTTGAGAATTGTTCTGAAGAACATTTGTCACCAAATATTTTTATTTACTGAATCCTTATATATTTTGATGGCCAAATTTAATATTTAGATGGAATTAATGTCTTCTTAGACTGAATGTAAGTTTAAAGTTTACTCTTTGGCAATGACATTTGTATTTATATGTTAATTCTAATGTCATTTTCATTGTATGTCTTTGAGAATTTTTATGATAATTTTGACACTCATGTTTAATGTTATTTTCAGTGACCATTAAGTGTCAATTTTTTTCCGAGAAAACGCAAAGGACTCTTTGTGTTTCATTTCATTGAAAAGATGAGAAGATACAAACCTCCTAGGAGGTGGTGGTTACATGAGTTAGCACCCTATTAGTGAACATCCCAGTTAGTGGGAAGGACTACCCTGAGACCCAATGCGCCAGCTTGTGCCCAGCATTTGGCTTCAGCCTTGATCCTATCTACGAGGGTGGTAACCGAGGGGCACGCATTCTCGAAGACGCACTCATTGCGCTGCTTCCAGGTCATCCAAGGTACGAGCATGACGATGGATTGCAGGCCTTTCCGTAGCGCATGTGGGGTCTGCCCTTTCGTTCGTTGCCACCAGTCCGTGAGGGTGGGCTAATTGTTTGGCGGTTGTGAAGGTATCCTCGCCCAAGCCAACACGTCGTTCCAGGTTTGCCGTGAAAACAGGCATTTTAGGAGCAGGTGCCACATCGACTCTAGGGCCTAATCACAAAGGAGGCATCGTGGATGGTGCTGTAGTCCGCGACGGGCGAGTCTATCCGCCGTCCAACACCGGTCCTGGCTGGCCAACCAATGAAAGAAATGGACGCGGCGCAGTGCCCAGCTCTTCCAGGTAAGCTTCCAGGAGGGGCATTTCGTGGACCCATGGAAGGTTGCAGCGTAGCATGACCGTGCCGTGTAGGTGCCACTAGCCGTCCATCTCCAGAGCATTCGGTCAAGCATGTTTGATAGGCTAATGTGCTGCATGGCTCGCCAAAGCCTGAGGTATTGCCAATCTCATGGATCCCTATCACTCCTTGTATGTCACGAGCCCAAGCGTTGCCCGCTAGGCCTGCAGCCACCGTTCTTGATTTGCGTTGCCGTTTGGGTATGCAGTGGTAGAGTGCCGGTGCGAGCTCACGCACGGACTGACCGTTGAGCCATCGATCGCCCAAAACAGTGTCGTCAGTCCATCGCCAAGCTCCATGGTCGTCGATGCGAAAAACAATGCGCGCTCCTCGCAAGAAAACTAGAGTTCGAGGCCTCGCCATGCGTGGTCGTCGTCCGTGTGGGAGAACCACATCCAGCATAGGCGCAACACGAGGCCAGTGCGCTCCAGGTCCTGGACCCCCAGCCCACCGTACTCGAGCGGACGGCACACACGTCGCCAGTTGACGTGGCAGTGTCCACCGTTAGCAACAGCGCGCCCAACCCACAAAAGCCGCGCTGGATCTTTTTGAGCTATCTCAAGGTCTTCTTGGGCGGCGCAAACGCGAGCAGTTGATGTATGGGATCACGCCGAGCACCGATTTGACCAAAGCCAGCCGCCCGATTTGGTTCATGAGCCATGCTTTCCATGTGGGGAGCCGAGCAGCCACTGAGTCGACAAGGGGTTGTAGTTGGGCAGCTGAGGGGCGGCGAAGCATGAGCGGGATGCCAAGATAAGTAATGGGCAGCTCCACTTTCGCGCATCCCACCTGATCAATTGTTGCATCCGCCTCAGGGTCACCATTGAGGGTAGTGGCAGAGCTTTTGGCATAGTTCACGTGTAGGCCGCTTGCTTCACTGAATAGGACCAGGATCGCGCGGACGGCCTCCACGTCGCCTTGCGTGGCGTGGCAGAATAGCATCACATCGTCGGCGTACAGGGATATGGCCGGAATGTCTCGTCGGGGGTGCAGCCTCTGCAAGATGCCGGCATAGTGGGCGCGGCTGATCAGGCGCCCAAGGATGTCCACGGCGAACAGGAAGAGCTGCTGAGATACGGGGTTGCCCTGACGCAGCCCGCAGCGATGCCAAACTGGCGGTCCTGGCTCTCCATTGATCATGATCCGAGTGCTCGAAGATGATAGCAAGATTGCGAGCCACTTTGTGAAGCAAGGTCCGAATCCGTATTGGCCAAGAGCCTCGAAAAGGAAGGGCCGGGATAGGGAGTCGAAGGCGCGCGTTAGGTCTAGCTTGAGCATCACTCTCGGAGCCCCAAGTTGGTGCAGCAGCTTCATCGATTGCTTGATGAGGACAAAGTTGTCATACAGGCTACGTCCCGGGATGAAAGAGTTCTGGTTGCAGCTAACCATGTCTCCCAGTCGGGGCACGAGGCGGAGCGATTGCACCTTCACGAAGATCTTCGCCACAAGGTGAATGAGGCATATTGTCCGGTAGTCGCGGAGTTGGCACGCATCTGTTCGCTTTGGGAGTAATGTCAAGAGGGCCTGGTTGAGCTTGCTGAATCCACGATCGCGCAGCTCAAAGAGCTGCTGGAAGATGTCGAAGAAGTCTTGCTTGATGACGCTCCAGCAGGCCCAAAAGAACTCTGTGCTAAAGCCATCCGGCCCCGGCGCTTTGCAAGCCGGGAGGCGCTTGACGGCATCCCAAATCTCCTCCGGGCTGAATGGTGCCTCAAGGTCAGTCAGGTCATGGGGCTCAATGATCTGCGATAGATCCAGCGTGTGGTTGCGGGCGGCGGAGGAGCCAAGGAGATCGTCAAAGTACGTGAAGGCCGCTTGGGCCATTCCCTCCTGATCATTGATCGCTTGTCCTTTGATCACGAGGCTGAATATGTGATTCTTCTGTCGGCGGAATGAACATTGCCGGTGGAAGAAGGTTGTGTTAGCATCGCCATCCTTGAGCATGGTGATCCGCGCTCGCTGCCTCGCGATCGTGCGCTCGAGAGAAGCCAGCCCCAAGTATGAGATCTTGAGCTGTTTTCATAGCCAATCTTCCGGGGGAGAGAGCGTGTGGTCTTCCTGGGCTTTGTCAAAACGCGATATGAGCTCGCGGGAGACAGCCATCTTGTCAGGAATGCACCCCTTGGACTTGGCACTCCAACTCGTCAGTGCGCGGGAAGTGCTCTGAAGGTGCAGCATGAGACGCCAGAAAGGGTCTGGGTCATGCACCGATCCACAAGCCTCGGCAACCGTGTTGTGGAATCCGTCAAGCCGCAGCCAGAAATCCTCAAAATGGAACCTCTGATGCGCTACATGCGTGGGCGCGCAGTCGAGGAGGAGCGGGCAATGGTCGGACACGACGGAGGCGAGGCATCTCAAGTGGCAGTCACCATGCGCGTCCTCCCAGTCCACAGTGCAAAACACGCGGTCCAGGTGCACCAGGGTGGGCGGAGTTTGCTCATTGGACCACGTGAATCGTCTCCCATTGAGGTATACCTCCTTAAGCGTGAGGTCATTGACGAGGCGGAAGAATCTTCCCATCATGCGGCAATTCAGGTTGCCGTTATTCTTGCCTTCATCGCGTAGGATCAAGTTGAAGTCACCGCAAAGCGTCCATGGCCCGAGGAAGTCCGCGCATATATCACGGATCTCCTGCAGAAAGGCGATCTTGTCTGCATCCTCTTGGGGGCCATAGACGACGGACATCCACCATGGTGTGAAACTGATTGTGGCCACCCTTGCCGTGACGGCGTTTGTGGTGAACAGGGGGTCAGTGATGGACACGACCTTGCTCTTCCACGCGAGCAGGATGCCTCCCCTCGTGTCGTTCACCGGGAGGTACGTGTAGTCGTCTGATACGTCTCCAACGTATCTATAATTTTTGATTGTTCCATGCTATTATATTACCCCTTTTGAATGTTTATGGGCTTTATTTTACACATTTATATCATTTTTGGGACTAACCTACTAACCGGAGGGCCAACCCATATTGCTGTTTTTTGCCTATTTCAGTATTTCGAAGAAAAGGAATATCAAACGGAGTCCAAACGGAATGAAACCTTCGGGAGCGTGATTTTTGGAACGAACGTGAAGCGGAGAGCTTGAAGTGCAAGTCAAGAAGCTTCCGAGGGCCCCACGAGATAGGGGGCCGCGCCCCCCCTCTAGGGCGCGCCCCCTGTCTCATGGGCCCCTCGGGCTGCCACCGACGTACTTCTTCCTCCTATATATACCTGCGTACCCCGAAAACATCCAGGAGCACCATGAAACACAATTTCCATCACCGTAACCTTCTGTATCCGCGAGATATCATCTTGGAGCCTTTGTCGGCACTCTGCCAGAGGGGGAATCGACCATGGAGGGCTTCTACATCAACATCCTTGCCCCTCCGATGTGTTGTGAGTAGTTTACCACAGACCTATGGGTCCATAGTTATTAGCTAGATGGCTTCTTCTCTCTTTTTGGATCTCAATACAATGTTCTCCCCCTCTCTTGTGGAGATCTATTCGATGTAAACTCTTTTTGCGGTGTGTTTGTTGAGATCTGATGAATTGTGGGTTTATGATCAAGTTTATCTATGAATAATATTTGAATCTTCTCTGAATTCTTTTATGTATGATTGAGTTATCTGTGCAAGTCTCTTCGAATTATCAGTTTGGTTTGGCCTACTAGATTGGTTTTTCTTGCCATGGGAGAAGTGCTTAGCTTTGGGTTCAATCTTGCGGTGTCCTTACCCAGTGACAGAAAGGGTTGCAAGGCACGTATTGTATTGTTGCCATTGAGGATAACAAGATGGGGTTTATATCATATTGCATGAGTTTATCCCTCTACATCATGTCATCTTGCTTAATGCGTTACTCTGTTCTTATGAACTTAATACTCTAGATGCAGGCAGGAGTCGGTCGATGTGTGGAGTAATAGTAGTAGATGCAGGCAGGAGTCGGTCTACTTGTTATGGACGTGATGCCTATATACATGATCATGCCTAGATAATCTCATAACTATGCACTTTTCTATCAATTGCTTGACAGTAATTTGGTCACCCACCGTAATACTTATGCTATCTCGAGAGAAGCCTCTAGTGAAACCTATGGCCCCCGGGTCTATCTCTTAACATATTTGCTTTCAATCTACTTTTATTTCCATCTTTACTTTTTTGCATCTATATCATAAAATACCAAAAATATATTTATCTTATCATATTATCGTTATTAGATCTCACTTTCGCAAGTGGCCGTGAAGGGATTGACAACCCCTTTATTGCGTTGGTTGCAAGTTCTCAGTTTGTTTGTGTAGGTGCGTGGGACTTTTGAGGAGCCTCCTACTGGATTGATACCTTGGTTCTCAAAACTGAGGGAAATACTTACGCTACACTTGCTGCATCACCCTCTCCTCTTCGAGGAAAACCAACGCAAGCTCAAGACGTAGCAAGAAGGATTTCTGGCGCTGTTGCCGGGGAGGTCTTCGCTCAAGTCAAGACATACCAAGTACCCATCACAAACCCATCTCCCTCGCATTTACATTATTTGCCATTTGCCTCTCGTTTTCCTCTCCCCCACTTCACCCTTGCCGTTTTATTCGCCCTCGCTTTCCGAATCTCCTCCTCTCTTTTTCGCTTGCCGTTTTTTTGTTTGCTTGTGTGTTGGATTACTTGTTGCCATGGCGCAAGATAATACCAAATTGTGTGATTTCTCGAATACCAATAATAATGATTTCCTTAGTACTCCAATTGATCCTCTTAATGATGTTGAGTCTCGTGAAATCAATACCACTTTGTTGAATCTTGTTATGAAAGATCAATTTGCCGGCCTTCCTAGTGAAGATGCCGCTACTCATCTAAACAATTTTGTTGATTTGTGTGATATGCAAAAGAAGAAAGATACGGATAACCATATTGTCAAATTGAAGTTATTTCCGTTTTCACTTAGAGATCGTGATAAAGTTCTGTTTTCGTCTTTGCCTAAAAATAGTATTGATTCTTGGAACAAGTGCAAAGATGCTTTTATCTCTAAGTATTTTCCTTCCGCTAAGATCATCACTCTTAGGAACGATATTATGAATTTTAAACAACTTGATCATGAGCATGTTGCCCAATCTTGGGAAAGAATGAAATTGATGCTTCGCAATTGCCCTACTCATGGTTTGAATATATGGATGATCATACAAATTTTTTATGCCGGTTTGAACTTTGCTTCTAGAAATCTCTTAGATTCGGCCGCGGGAGGCACGTTTATGGAAATCACGTTAGGAGATGCTACAAAATTACTTGATAATATTATGGCCAATTATTCTCAATGGCACACCGAAAGATCTTCTAGTAAAAAAGTGCATGCTATAGAAGAAATCAATGCTTTGAGTGGAAAGATGGATGAACTTATGAATATGTTTGCTACTAAAAATACTCCTCTTGATCCCAATGATATGCCTTTGTCTTCCTTGATGGAGAATAATAATGAATCTATGGATGTGAATTTTGTTGGTAGGAATTGTTTTGGAAACAATGCTTATAGAGGAAACTTTAATGCTAGACCGTTCCCTAGTAATCCCTCTAATAATTATGGAAATTCCTACAATAATTCTTATGGTAATTTTAATAAGATGCCCTCCGATTTTGGGAATAGTGTGAAAGAATTTATGATTTCTCAAAAGAATTTTAATGCTTTGCTTGAAGAAAAATTGCTCAAAGCTGATAGACTTTCGCTTGATGTTAATTCTCTTAAACTTGGATCTTCTTCTCCTAAGCATGATATCAATGAGTCTCTCAAAGTAATGAGAATTTCCATTGACGAGTGCTAGGAAAGAACCGCTAGATTGCGTGCTAAAAAAGAAAGCTTTATAAAAGCGTGTTCCTCTAGTTTCAATGAAAATAATGATGAGGATCTTAAAGTTATTGATGCGTCTCCGGTTAGATCTATGTTTTGCAATATGAATTTTGATGATTATGGGACTGATGATGAATCAACTTTGCCTAGAAGGTGTCCCAAGAATTCGGAGTCTTTAGATCTTAATGCTAAATTTGGTAAAAGTGAGATAGGAGAATCCTCAACTTCTAATAATATTGAAGCTACTACCACGGATTTAAAGGAATGTAATTATGATAATTGCTCTTTAAAAGGTTGTATTTCCTTGTTGCAATCTGTTGTTAATTCTCCTCATGCTTATAGTCAAAATAAAGCTTTTAGAAAACATATCGTTGATGCCTTGATGCAATCTTATAATAAAAAACTTAATTTGGAAGTTTCTATACCTAGAAAACTTAATGATGAGTGGGAACCTACTATAAAGATTAGAATTAAAGACTATGAGTGTTTTGCTTTGTGTGATTTGGGTGCTAGTGTTTCCACGATTCCGAAAACTTTATGTGATATGCTAGGTTTCCATGATCTTGATGATTGCTCTTTAAATTTGCACCTCGCGGATTCCACCATTAAAAAGCCTATGGGAAGGATCAATGATGTTCTTATTGTTGCAAATAGAAATTTGGTGCCCGTAGATTTTATCGTTCTTGATATAGATTGCAATCTTTCTTGCCCTATTATTCTTGGTAGGCCTTTTCTTAGAACGATTGGTGCGATTATTGATATGAAGGAAGGGAATATTAGATTCCAATTTCCATTAAAGAAAGGAATGGAGCACTTTCCAAGAAAGAAAGTCAAATTACCTTATGAGTCTATTATGCGTGCTACTTATGAATTTAGTGCCAAAGATGGCACTCGTTAGATCTATCTTTGCTTTTAGCCTAGCTAGGGGAGTTAAACGATAGCGCTAGTTCGGAGGCAACCCAATTTTCTTTATGTTTTTTGTGTTTGCTCCTGCTTAGTAATAAATCATGCATCTAACTTCTGTTTAGATGTGTTTTTATCTTTTAATTAGTGTTTGTGCCAAGTAGAACCTATAGGATAACCTACGATGATAGTTGATTTGATTCTGCTGAAAAACAGAAACTTTGCGCGCACGAATATAATTTTGTTAAATCACAGGAACGTGGTTTTGCGTTGATTCTTTTTGGTGCTGTTAAATAAACAAATTTTCAATGACTTCCTATTTTGGTAGGATTTTTAAAGTTACAGAAGTTTGCGTTAGTTACATATTGCTACAGACTGTTCTGTTTTTGACAGATTGTGTTTTTCGTGTGTTCTTTGCTTGTTTCAATGCATCTATGGCTAGTAATTCAGTCTATGAACCATAAAGAAGTTGGAATACAGTAGGTTTAACACTAAATTAAATAAATAATGAGTTCATTGCAGTACCTTATGTGGTGGTTTTGTTTTCTTTCACTAACGGAGCTTATAAGATTTCCTGTTGAGTTTTGTGTTGTGAAGTTTTCAAGTTTTGGGTAAAGCTTTTATGGACTATGGAATAAGGAGTGGCAAGAGCCTAAGCTTGGGGATGCCCATGGCGCCCCAAGATATTCAAGGATAGCCAAAAGCCTAAGCTTGGGGATGCCCTGGGAAGGCATCCCCTCTTTCGTCTTCGTTCATTGGTAACTTTACTTGAAGCTAAATTTTTATTCGCCACATGATATGTGTTTTGCTTGGAGCGTCGTGTATTATATTAGTCTTTGATTTTTAGTTTACCACAATCATCCTTGCTGTACACACCTTTTGGGAGAAGCCTATTTGATTAGAATTTGCTAGAATACTCTATGTGCTTCACTTATATCTTTTGAGCTTGATAGTTTTTGCTCTAGTGCTTCACTTATATCTTTTAGAGCACGGTGGTGTCTTAATTTTGAAGAAATTGCTAGTATCTCATGCTTCACTTAAATTATTTTGAGAGTCTTTTAGAACAGCATGGTATTTGCTATTATCATAAAGTTGGTCCTAGAATGGTAGGCATCCGAGTTGGGTATAATAAAAACTATCATAGGAAGTGAATTGGATGCTATGATCAGTTTGATACTTGATAATTGTTTTGAGATATGGAGGTAGTGATATTAAAGTCATGCTAGTTGGGTGATTATGAATTTAAAGAATGCTTGTGTTGAAGTTAGCAAGTCCCATAGCATGCACATATGGTTAAAGTTGTGTAACAAATTTGAAACATGAAGTGTACCTGGCTTGTGCATCCTTATGAGTGGCGGTCGGGGACGAGCGATGGTCTTTTACTACCAATCTATCCTCCTAGGAGCATGTGCATAGTACTTGATTTTTGATGACTTCTAAATTTTTGCAATAAGTATATGAGTTCTTTTGACTAATGTTGAGTTCATGGATTATACGCACTTTTACCTTTCCGCCTTTGCTAGCCTCTTCGGTACCGTGCATTGCCCTTTCTCACTTTGAGAGTTGGTGCAAACTTCGCTAGTGCATCCAAACCCCGTGATACGATACGCTCTATCACACATAAACCTCTTTATATCTTCCTCAAAACAGCCACCATACCTACCTATTATGGCATTTCCATAGCCATTCCGAGATATATTGCTATGCAACTTTCCACCTTTCCGTTCATCTTCATCATGACATGCTTTACTTTTGTCATATTGCCATTGCATGATCATGTAGTTGACATCGTATTTGTGGCAAAGCCACCAAGCATTATTTTTCATACATGCCACTCTTGATTCATTGCACCATCCCGGTACACCGCCGGAGGCATTCATATAGAGTCATATCTTGTTCTAGTTTCGAGTTGTAATTCTTATGTTGTAATCAATAGAAGTGTGATGATCATCATTATTAGAACATTGCCCAAAAAGAAAAAAAGAAAAAAAGAAGAAAAAAAGAAAGAAAGAAAAAAAGAAAAAGAATAAAATAAAATAAATAAATAAAAAGGGCAATGTTACTATCTCTTTTTCCACACTTGTGCTTTAAAGTAGCACTTTGTTCTCCATGTAGTGAGTCTCATATATTGTGCTTCAAAGTAGCACCATGTTTTTCATATAGTGAGTCTCATAAGTTGTCTTTTTCATACTAGTGGGAATTTTTCATTATAGAACTTGGCTTGTATATTCCTACGATGGGCTTCCTCAAATGCCCTAGGTCTTCGTGAGCAAGCAAGTTGGATGCACACCCACTAGTTTCTTTTTGTTGAGCATTCATTTATAGCCCTAGTGCATCCGTTGCATGGCAATCCCTACTCCTCATGTTGACATCAATTGATGGGCATCTCCATAGCCCGTTGATTATCCTCGTCAATGTGAGACTTTCTCCTTTTTTGTCTTCTCCACACAATCCCCATCATCATATTCTATTCCACCCATAGTGCTATATCCATGGCTCACGCTCATGTATTGCGTGAAGGTTGAAAAAGTTTGAGATTATTTAAGTATGAAACAATTTCTTGGCTTGTCATCGGGGGTATAGAAGTTGGGAACATCTTTGTGTGACGAAAATGAAGCATAACCTAACTATATGATTTTGTAGGGATGAACTTTCTTTTGCCATGCTATTTTGAGAAGACATGATTACTTTGATTAGTATGCTTGAAGTGTTACTATTTCTTTTATCAATATGAACTTTTATTTTGAATCATTTGGATCTGAACATTCATGCCACAATAAAGAAAATTACATTATGAATTATGCTAGATAGCATTCCACATCAAAAATTCTCTTTTTATCATTTACCTACTCGAGGACGAGTAGGAAATAAGCTTGGGGATGCTTGATACGTCTCCAACGTATCTATAATTTTTGATTGTTCCATGCTATTATATTACCCCCTTTGAATGTTTATGGGCTTTATTTTACACATTTATATCATTTTTGGGACTAACCTACTAACCGGAGGCCCAACCTTGTTTTTTTTGCCTATTTCAGTATTTCGAAGAAAAGGAATATCAAACGGAGTCCAAACGGAATGAAACCTTCGGGAGCGTGATTTTTGGAACGAACGTGATCCGAAGAGCTTGGAGTGCAACTCAAGAAGCTTCCGAGGGACCCATGAGATAGGGGGCCGCGCCCCCCCTGTAGGGCGCGCCCCCTGTCTCGTGGGCCCCTCAGGCGGCCACCGACGTTCTTCTTCCTCCTATGTATACCTACGTACCCCAAAAACATCCAAGAGCACCACGAAACACAATTTCCACCGCCGTAACCTTCTGTATCCGCGAGATCTCATCTTGGAGCCTTCGCCGGCACACTGCCGGAGGGGGAATCAACCATGGAGGGCTTCTACATCAACATCCTTGCCCCTCCGATGAGTTGTGAGTAGTTTACCACAGACCTACGGGTCCATAGTTATTAGCTAGATGGCTTCTTCTCTCTTTTTGGATCTCAATACAATGTTCTCCCCTCTCTTGTGGAGATCTATTCGATGTAAACTCTTTTTGCGGTGTGTTTGTCGAGATCCGATGAATTGTGGGTTTATGATCAAGTTTATCTATGAATAATATTTGGATCTTCTCTGAATTCTTTTATGTATGATTGAGTTATCTTTGCAAGTCTCTTCGAATTATCAGTTTGGTTTGGCCTACTAGATTGGTTTATCTTGCCATGGGAGAAATGCTTAGCTTTGGGCTCAATCTTGTAGTGTCCTTACCCAGTGACAGAAAGGGTTGCAAGGCACGTATTGTATTGTTGCCATCGAGGATAACAAGATGGGGTTTATATCATATTGCATGAGTTTATCCCTCTACATCATGTCATCTTGCTTAATGCGTTACTCTGTTCTTATGAACTTGATACTCTAGATGTAGGCAGGAGTCGGTCGATGTGTGGAGTAATAGTAGTAGATGCAGGCAGGAGTCGGTCTACTTGTTATGGACGTGATGCCTATATACATGATCATGCCTAGATAATCTCATAACTATGCGCTTTTCTATTAATTGCTTGACAGTAATTTGTCCACCCACCGTAATACTTATGCTATCTCGAGAGAAGCCTCTAGTGAAACCTATGGCCCCCGGGTCTATCTCTTATCGTATTTGCTTTCAATCTACTTTTATTTGCATCTATATCATAAAATACCAAAAATATATTTATCTTATCATATTATCTTTATTAGATCTCACTTTCGCAAGTGGCCGTGAAGGGATTGACAACCCCTTTATTGCGTTGGTTGCGAGTTCTCAGTTTGTTTGTGTAGGTGCATGGGACTTTTGAGGAGCCTCCTACTAGATTGATACCTTGGTTCTCAAAACTGAGGGAAATACTTACGCTACACTTGCTGCATCACCCTCTCCTCTTCGAGGAAAACCAACGCAAGCTCAAGACGCAGCATCGTCAGACTCTGAACCGAGGGCATTGAGGATAATGGACGAGCAGATCAAAGCCATTTTAGTTTCTTGTAGGCATACAATAGAGGCTCAGGTGGTGTTGAGCAGCGATCTAATGACATAGCGCCGGGCACGCGCGTTAAGGCCGCGCACATTCCATATAGCTATCTTGATGTCGTGATCCATGGGTGCACATGATCGACGAGGACGGACATCGGGATAGCCCTATGGCAAGCCGGCCATCTGATTGGTGGCCGTCGCAGCTGCCGCGGTAGAGAAGTCCGCGGGTAGCTCTCAGTCTACTAGGGTAGCGATGGCCATGAGCACTGAGAGCGGGATGGGCGCCGCAAACATGTCATCGTACGCCTTCATCTCGGCGGCAGTGATCCTCTGGTTGGTCCCGACAATCCCGAGTCTGCGGAGGATCTGAACTTGCGCGCGGTGCTCAGCAGTGGGTGGTGTAGCCGACGAGATGACGGTGGTGGCCGATCGTCCACGTCTGGGCGTGAAGTTCAGCGGGCGGCGCGGTTTCTTCCCTGGGGTTGGCGTGGACGCGGTAATGTGTTTCATTGCGGCCGCGAGAAACTCTCCCAGGGTCCAATTCTTCGACGTGCAGGGGCGTGCGTGAGATCGGCACAGCGTGATTGGCGATGACGCGAACCTCCCCGGTGTCGAATGTGGGGAGCCATGCTGGGCTCCCGTCTGCATGGGCTGTGCACCAACGAGGCCCGCGACGGTCTCCTGCATGGTGGGCTGGGCTTGGGGCCTGTCCAACCATGACTCTGGCTTGGGGGGCACGGGATTGGGTGACTGCGAGTCTGTCGGGGGCAGTGCGCTAGCCTCCGCGTGGGGTCCGATGGGCAGGTAGGCACCGTCACCAGGGCCCATCTCCCTAGACGCTGGCGTGGAGGGGTTGCTGCTTTGCCCCGACCGAGCCGCAGAGTGGCCTGCAAGCGCTGACGGCGTATCAGGAACCTCACTGACAGCGTCTAGATCCCGACAGTGCATGGGATCGGGCGAGCCGTGCGTGGCCCCCACGCGATCGTCCTCGGGTGCACCGTTCGCCGCTGGGTTCGAATCCCGCACTAGTTCTAGTGAGTTTGCGGCCAACGAGAGACCACCATCTAGGACCTGGCCCGCCACCATGCCCACAATCGGGGTCGCAGCAGCCAAAGTGGCGCTGCCAACTGGCGCGGTCGTCGTGGGCGCGGGGACAACTGCGTCCTCGACAGTCTTATCCATAGGGCCCGCCTGGAAAATGCCTCTTTCTGATCCTGTGCCTCTTCCTTTTCTGGCCCGTCGACGAGGGGGTGGGTCCCCTGTTGACCAGGCCATGATGCCATGCAAAGATCCTTGCCCAGTACGGACGGCGGCGCGCCCTCGCCGGCGGGAGTAGGCCAAGCATGCAACACGACGAGTCCGTCCACACGTCCGGGCCGGTTTTGCGCCCGCCATAGCGCGTCGTCCATGGCCATGCCATCAGCGCGGCCGGGTGGCAGAGCATCCATGCGCCAGCGCTTGCGGCCCCGACGGCGTGCCTTGCCTTGGCCTAGTCCTGGTGCGTGGTTGTGGTTATCATGGGCGCCGTCGTGCGCACCATCCCCACCCTGCCCCGTGCCATGCTGGGCGCGGAGGACTGGAGCACTAGCTGGCTCGATGCGGGCCACAACAATGGTGATGGGGCAAGTGAGGGTCCTGATAGTGGGCTTGTCGGAGCTCAGGCGCGTCGGGATCTGCTCGACAATCTCCAGAACGGTGGTGCGGTGGATGCTGTCGGAACGGTGGTGCGGTGGTGAGTGCACGCGGCCAGCTTGAACGTCGCAAGATTGGCCCTGGAGCACGTCCTAGGATGAAGGCGCTTGATCCAGCAGCTCGTGCCTAGGACGTGCTTGGCGGTGAAAAGGTGCCAAGCCTACGTCGGAACGCCGCAGAGCTCCAGTTCGACGCAGTACTCGAGCTCGCCGGAGCCAGCATGGGCTAGTTTTCTCCATGGCCTGAGGGAGAGCGAGAATCACGGCGAGTTGATGAAGTGCTCTCCGTTGAGGCGGCGCTTGGTGGTGTGGGAGCTGAAGAGGATCAAGAAGTCCTCGGCGTGGTGCTCATGAACGGTGAAGTCGCCGTCGGCCAGCTCAAACGTGTTGATGAGCACAGTGGAGACCTGATAACCCACAAGTATAGGGGATCGCAACAGTTTTCGAAGGTAGAGTATTCAATCCAAATTTATTGCTTCGACACAAGGGGAGCCAAAGAATATTCTCAAGTATTAGTAGTTGAGTTGTCAATTCAACCACACCTGGATAACTTAGTATCTGCACCAAAGTATTTAGTAGCAAAGTAGTATGATAGTAACGGTAACAGTGGCAAAAGTAATGATAGCAGTTTTGTAGCAATTGTAATAGTAGCAACGGTAAAGTAAATAAGCAAAGCACAATATGTGAAAAGCTCGTAGGCAATGGATCAGTGATGGATAATTATGTCGGATGCGATTCCTCATGTAATAGTTGTAACATAGAGTGACACAGAACTAGCTCCAATTCATCAATGTAATGTAGGCTCCGAATATAGTCATACGTGCTTATGGAAAAGAATTGCATGACATCTTTTGTCCTACCCTCCCGTGGCAGCGGGGTCCTAATGGAAACTAAGGGATATTAAGGCCTCCTTTTAATAGAGTACTGGACCAAAGCATTAGCACTTAGTGAATACATGAGCTCCTCAAACTACGGTCATCACCGAGAAGTATCCCGATTATTGTCACTTAGGGGTTGTCGGATCATAACACATAATAGGTGACTATAGACTTGCAAGATAGGATCAAGAACTCACATATATTCATGAAAACATAATAGGTTCTGATCTGAAATCATGGCACTCGGGCCCTAGTGACAAGCATTAAGCATAGCAAAGTCATAGCAACATCAATCTCAGAACATAGTGGATACTAGGGATCAAACCCTAACAAAACTAACTTGATTACATGGTAAATCTCATCCAACCCATCACCGTCCAGCAAGCCTACGACGGAATTACTCACGCACGGCGGTGAGCATCATGAAATTGGTGATGGAGGATGGTTGATGATGACGATGACGACGATCGCCCTCTCCGAAGCCCCGAACGGACTCCAGATCAGCCCTCCCGAGAGAGATTAGGGCTTGGCGGCGGCTCCGAATCGTAAAGGGCGATGAAACTTTCTCTTTGATTTTTTTCTTCGTGAAAGCAAATATATGGAGTTGGAGTTGAGGTTGGTGGACGTCTAGGGGGGCCACGAGCCAAGGGGTGCGCCCAGGGGGAGGGGGCGCGCCCCCACCCTCTTGGACAGGGTGTGGGCCCCCTGACGCTATTTCTTTCACCAGGGGGCCCACAAGGCAGGAGGCGCGCCCAGGGGGAGGGGGTGCACCCCCACCCTCGTGGACTGGGTGTGGGCCCCCTGGCCTTGATTCTTTCGCCAGTATTTTTTATATTTTCCAAAAATAATCTCCATGGAGTGTCAGGTCATTCCGAGAACTTCTGTTTCTGCACAAAAACAACACCATGGCAGTTCTGCTGAAAACAGCGTTAGTCCGGGTTAGTTTCATTCAAATCATGCAAGTTAGAGTCCAAAACAAGGGCAAAAGTGTTTGAAAAAGTAGATACGACGGAGACGTATCAACTCCCCCAAGCTTAAACCTTTGCTTGTCCTCAAGCAATTCAGTTGACAAACTGAAAGTGATAAAGAAAAACTTTTACAAACTCTGTTTGCTCTTGTTGTTGTAAATATGTAAAGCCAGCATTCAAGTTTTCAGCAAAGATTATGAACTAACCATATTCACAATAACACTTAGGTCTCATGTTTACTCATATCAATGGCATAATCAACTAGTCAGCAATAATAATGAAACTCGGATGACAACACTTTCTCAAAACAATCATAATATGATATAACAAGATGTTATCTCGCTAGCCCTTTCTGAGACCGCAAAACATAAATGCAGAGCACCTTTAAAGATCAGGGACTGACTAAACATTGTAATTCATGGTAAAAGAGATCCAGTCAAGTCATACCCAATATAAACTAATAGTAATGCATGCAAATGACAGCGGTGCTCTCCAGCGTGTGCTTTTTAATAAGGGGGTGATGACTCAACATAAAAGTAAATAGATAGGCCCTTCGCAGAGGGAAGCAGGGTTTTGTAGACGTGCTAGAGCTCGATTTTAAAATAGAGATGAATAACATTTTGAGCGGTATACTTTCACTGTCAATGCAACAACTATGAGATATCAATATCTTCCATGCTACACACATTATAGGCGGTTCCCAAATAGAATGGTAAAGTTTATACTCCCCCACCACCAACAAATATCAATCCATGGCTTGCCTGAAACAACGGGTGCCTCCAACTAGCAATAATCTTGGGGGAGTTTTGTTTAATTATTTTGATTTGATTTGATCTTTTTGATCATGGGACTGGGCATCCCAGTTACCAGCCATTTTCTCGTGAATGAGGAGCGGAGTCCACTGCTCTTGAGAATAACCCACCTAGCATGGAAGATATAGACAACCCTAGTTGAAACATGAGCTACTCGAGCATACAAAACAGAATTCATTTGAAGGTTTGGAGTTTGGCACATACAAATTTACTTGGAACGGCGGGTAAATACCGCATATAGGAAGGTATGGTGGACTCATATGGAATAACTTTGGGGTTTATGGAGTTTGGATGCACAAGCAGTATTCCCGCTTAGTACAGGTGAAGGCTAGCAAAAGACTGGGAAGCGACCAACTGAGAGAGCGACAATAGTCATGAACATGCATTAAAATTAATCAACACCGAGTGCAAGCATGAGTAGGATATAATCCACCATGGACATAAATATCATGAAGGCTATGTTGATTTTATTTTAACTACATGCGTGAACATGTGCCAAGTCGAGTCACTCAATTCATTCAAAGGAGGATACCACCCTATCATACCACATCACAACCATTTTAATAGCATGTTGGCACACAAGGTAAACCATTATAAACTCCTAGCTAATTAAGCATGGCATAAGCAACTATAATCTCTAATTGTCATTGCAAACATGTTTATTCATAATAGGCTGAATCAGGAACGATGAACTCATCATATTTACAAAAACAAGAGAGGTCGAGTTCATACCAGCTTCTCTCATCTCAATCAGTCCATCATATATCGTCATTCTTGCCTTTCACTTGCACGACCGAATGGTGTGTATAATAATAATAGTGCACGTGCATTGGACTAAGCTAAAATCTGCAAGCATTCAATTCAAGGGACAAGACAAGGTAATGTGGGCTCTAAGTTGAATAAACAATCATGCATATGAGAGCCACTAAACATTTTCATTATGGTCTTCTCCTCTCGACCCCCAAAGGGAAGAAAAGAAAATAAAACTATTTACACGGGAAAGCTCCCAACAAGCAAAAGAAGAACAAGAAATATTTTTGGGTTTTATTTTAATTACTACTACAAGCATGGAAATTAAACTAACTATTTTTTTGTTTTTTCTTAAGGTTTATCCAACACACAAGAAGAAAGCTAGAAAAATAAATTGAACTAGCATGGATAATACAATGAAAGAGTATGAGAACCGACAAGTAGAATAAGTGTGTGAACATGAATGTAATGTCGGTGAGAAATACGTACTCCCCAAGATAAGGCTTTTGGCCTAAGTTAGTCTATGGCCATGGATAGCCTGACTGATATCCAAAGTTGTAACTGGGGTTGTACTGAGATGCATCAGCTATTGCCTCCTGGGCTGTGGCATGGCGGTGAGCTACCTCCGTCCTCCTCTCGTACTCGGTTGCCTCCTCCCTGGTTACAACATATCTTCTTTTTTCCTAGTAATCAAAAAGGGCAGGAGCAGGGAGAGTAACATGGAAAGCGCGACGTCTGTCAAAGATTAGTCGATACTGGAGGAATTGTTCATTCCTCTCAAGAAAATGATGACTGAGCATAGCATTACAATCTAAATAAGCGGGAGGCAACTCCCTATCACCCTCACGTGGAGGTATACCAACATAATTAGCAACACAGGTCGCATAAATTCCTCCAAACAAATCTCCAGATAAACCATTATTATGCAAGATACATGCAACAATTTCCCCCAAGTTGTAATCTTTATTACCTAATACAGCACTCTTGAGAACACAAAGATCAGGGACACACATGTGACTAGCTTCATCTTTACCATTAATGCATCTACCAATGAAGAGAGAAAAATAATATATAGCAGGAAAATGAATGCTCCCTATGGTAGCTAGTGCTATATCTCTAGATTCTCCTACAGTGATACTAGCAAGAAAGTCTTTATATTCAGATTTACCGGGTTCATTAACACTACCCCCACTGTGGGAGTTTGCAAGCAGTAGTAAAATCTTCTAGGTCCATGGTATATGATTGATCATAAATATCAAATAGGACACTTTGAGAATTACGCGAAGATGAAAATTTAAACCTTCTCACGAATGAATCAGTCAAATAGTAGTATTGAGGACACTTATCTTGCATGAAGTCCTCAAGATCGGCATTACGCACATATGCATCAAATTCGTCCTTGATGCCTGCATTGACCATAAATTCTTCTGACGACCATTCACAAGGTCGCACGTCAGCTTCCCTTGGTGGTTCATCGTCTTGCTCACGCATTGCGCGCCTGGGTCCTTCCTTTGTTGAAGAACCACCTTGCTACATTTCCCTAGACATATTTCTTCCTCTGAAAAATTTCTGAAATTTTTAGTAACTCAAAATAAAAGTGAATCAAACTAAACAAGATTGATAGCAACTACTCCCATAAGTGCCTAGAGCCTATATCATGCATTAGAATTACTTGGGACCTCATAAATTTGACATGAAAGCTCAAGAACAGGGTCACCTAGGCAGCAAAAACTTGCAATGAATAAAGCACTAGAACAAAAACTAATTGAACCGTTAGAGGAGTCACATACCAAGGAACAATCTCCCAAAGCAGTTTTGTAAATGGAGCTTTGAGCAAGGAGATCAAAAATCATAGCAAAATGAGCTAGAACTCATGCTTGAGCTGGATGGGGATTTTTTTTGGGAGGAAGATGGAGTGTGTGGGTGCAGAAATAAGTGGAGGGGGGCCACCATGGGCCCATGAGGCAGGTGGCGTGCCCTATAAGGGTGGGCGCACCTTGGACCCTCGTGGTTAGGTGCTTGCCCCCCTGCTGTGTTCTCAGTACCTAAAATCCTCAAATATTCCATAAAAAATCATACTAAATTTGCAGGGCATTTGGAGAAAATTTATTTTTGGGATATTTTTTATTGCATCGATAATTCAGAAAACAGACAGAAAATACTATTTTTGCTTTATTTATTCTAAATAACAGAAAGTAAAAGGAGGGTACAGAAGGTTGTGCCTTCTAGTTTCATCCATCTCATGATCATCAAAAGGAATCCACTAACAAGGTTGATCAAGTCTTGCTAACAAACTCATTATGAATAACATGGAACTGGAGAAATTTCGAATAACACTAGGTTACCTCAACGGGGATATGAACATCCACAATAATAAGAATTTCATATTTTTTCTTGACAGTAGGAAGAGGAAATTCAAAACCTCCAATAATGATAGTTGGAATTTTTCCAATAGAATTGATGCTATGAACTTGAGGTTGTTTCCTCGGAAAGTGTATCGTATGCTCATTACCATTAACATGAAAAGTGACATTGCCTTTGTTGCAATCAATAACAGCCCCTGCAATATTCAAAAAGGGTCTACCAAGGATAATCGACATACTATCATCCTCGGGAATATCAAGAATAACAAAGTCCGTTAAGATAGTGACATTTGCAACCATAATAGGCACATCCTCACATATACCGATAGGTATAGCAGTTGATTTATCGGCCATTTGCAAAGATATTTTAGTAGGTGTCAACTTATTCAATTCAAGCCTACGATATAAAGATAGAGGCATAACACTAACACCGGCTCCAAGATCACATAAAGCAGTTTTAACATAGTTTCTTTTAATGGAGCATGGTATAGTTGGTACTCCTAGATCTCCTAGTTTCTTTGGCATTCCACCTTTAAAAGTATAATTAGCAAGCATGGTGGAAATCTCAGCTTCCGGTATCTTTCTTTTATTTGTAACAATATCCTTCATGTATTTAGCATAAGGATTTACTTTAAGCATATCAGTTAAGCGCATACGTAAGAAAATAGGTCTAATCATTTCAGCAAAGCGCTCAAAATCCTCATCATCCTTTTTCTTGGATGGCTTAGGAGGAAAAGGCATGGGTTTCTGAACCCATGGTTCTCTTTCTTTACTGTGCTTCCTAGCAACAAAATCTCTTTTATCATAACGTTGATTCTTTGATTGTGGGTTATCAAGATCAACAACAGGTTCAATCTCTACATCATTATTATTACTAGGTTGAGCATCAACATGAACATTATCATTAGCATTATCACTAGGTTCATGTTCATCACCATATTGTGTTTCGGCATCAGAAATAGAAATATCATTGGGATTCTCACGTGTGTCTACAACAGGTTCACTAGAAGCATGCAAAGTCCTATCATTTTTCTTTTTCTTCTTTTTAGAAGGACTAGGTGCATCTAAATTATTTCTCTAAGAACCTTGCTCAATTCTCTTAGGGTGGCCTTCAGGATACAAAGGTTCCTGAGTCATTCTACTAGTTCTAGTAGCCACTCTAACAGCAAAATCATGTTTATTATTTAATTCATCAAGCAAATCACTTTGAGCTTTAAGTACTTGTTCTGCTTGAGTGGTAACCATAGAAGCATATTTGCTAATGAGTTTAAGTTCACCTTTAACTCTAGCCATATAATCACTCAAGCGTCCAATCATGTAAGCATTACTCTTTAATTCTCTACCAACATAAGCATTAAAACTTTCTTATCTAGCCATAAAGTCATCAAATTCATCCAAACATTGGCTAGGAAACTTAATAGACGGGATTTCAACTTTATCATATATATAGAGAGAATTTACCTTTACTACCTATGACGGGTTATCAAGACAATGTGTTTCTTCAATAGGTGGTATATTAAGACCATGTATTTCTTCAACAGGAGGTAAATTCTTAACATCTTCAGCTTTAATACCTTTTACTTTTATTGATTACTTTGCCTCTTGCATATCTTCAGGACTGAGAAATATAACTCCCCTTTTCTTCGGAGTTGGTTTAGGAATAGGTTCAGGAGTTGGCTCAATTGGCTCAGGAATAGGCTCAAGAAGAGTCCAATTATTTTCATTAGTCAACATATTATTCAATAACAATTCAGCTTGGTCGACTGTTCTTTCCCTGAAAACACAACGAGCACAACTATCCAACTGGTCCTTGGAAGCATCGGTTAGTCCATTATAAAAGATATCAAGTATTTCATTTTTCTTAAGAGGATGGTCAGGCAAAGCATTAAGTAATCGGAGAAGCCTCCCCCAAGCTTGTGGGAGACTCTCTTATTTAGTTTGCACAAAATTATATATTTCCCTCAAGGCAGCTTGTTTCTTATGTGCAGGGAAATATTTAGCAGAGAAGTAATAAATCATATCCCGGGGACTACGCACATCAAGAGAATTAAACCAAGTTTTAGCATCACCCTTTAATGATAATGGAAATATCTTAAGGATATAATAGTAGCGAGATTTCTCATCATTAGTGAACAGGGTGGCTATATCATTTAACTGAATAAGATGTGCCACAACAGTTTCAGATTCATTGCCATAAAAAGGATCAGATTCAACCAAAGTAATTATCTCAGGATCGATAGAGAATTCATAATCCTTATCAGTAACAAAGATAGGTGAAGTAGCAAAAGCAGGGTCATATTTCATTCTAGCATTCAGAGATTTCTGTTTAAGTTTAACTAATAATTTCTTAAGATCAGATCTATCATTGCAGGCAAAAAAAAATCTCTAGCAGTTTCTTCATCCATAACATAACCCTCTGGAACAACAGGCAATTCATACTTCGGGGGTGAACCTTCATCATCACTATCTTCAATAATATCATCTTCAATAATTTCATTCTCTCTAACCCTAGCAAGTTGTTCATCAAGATATTCACCTAATGGCACAGTAGTATAAAGCATAGAAGTAGTTTCATCATAAGTATCATGCATAGTAGAAGTGGCATCATCAATAACATGCGACATATCAGAATTCATAGCAGTAGCAGGTTTAGGTGTCGCAAGCTTACTCAAAATGCAAGGAGACTCTAGTGCAGAGCAAGATGGCAGTTCCTTACCTCCCCTCGTAGTTGAGGGAAAAATCTTAGTTCTTTCGTCTTTCAAGTTCTTCATAGTGACCAGAAGATATAAATCCCAAGTGACTCAAAGAATAGAGCTATGCTCCCCGGCAACGAGCCAGAAAATATTCTTGATAACCCACAAGTATAGGGGATCGCAACAGTTTTCGAGGGTAGAGTATTCAACCCAAATTTATTGATTCGACACAAGGGGAGCCAAAGAATATTCTCAAGTATTAGCAGTTGAGTTGTCAATCCAACCACACCTGGATAACTTAGTATCTGCAACAAAGTATTTAGTAGCAAAGTAGTATGATAGTAACGGTAACAGTGGCAAAAGTAATGATAGCAGTTTTGTAGAAATTGTAACAGTAGCAACAGTAAAGTAAATAAGCGAAGCACAATATGTGAAAAGCTCGTAGGCAATGGATCAGTGATGGATAATTATGTCGGATGCGATTCCTCATGTAATAGTTATAACATAGGGTGACACAGAACTAGCTCCGATTCATCAATGTAATGTAGTCATGTATTTCGAATATTGTCATACGTGCTTACAGAAAAGAACTTGCATGACATCTTTTGTCCTACCCTCCCGTGGCAGTGGGGTCCTAATGGAAACTAAGGGATATTAAGGCCTCCTTTTAATAGAGTACTGGACCAAAGCATTAGCACTTAGTGAATACATGAACTCCTCAAACTACGGTCATCACCGAGAAGTATCCCGATTATTGTCACTTCGGGGTTGTCGGATCATAACACATAATAGGTGAAGATAGACTTGCAAGATAGGATCAAGAACTCACATATATTCATGAAAACATAATAGGTTCAGATCTGAAATCATGGCACTCGGGCCCTAGTGACAAGCATTAATCATAGCAAAGTCATAGCAACATCAATCTCAGAACATAGTGGATACTAGGGATCAAACCCTAACAAAACTAACTTGATTACATGGTAAATCTCATCCAACCCATCACCGTCCAGCATGCCTACGATGGAATTACTCATGCACGGCGGTGAGCATCATGAAATTGGTGATGGAGGATGGTTGATAATGACGACGGCGACGAATCCCCCTCTCCGGAGCCCCGAACGGACTCCAGATCAGCCCTCCCAAGAGAGATTAGGGCTTGGCGGCGGCACCGTATCGTAAAACGCAATGAAACTTTCTCTTTGATTTTTTCTCTATGAAAGCAAATATATAGAGTTGGAGTTGAGGTCGGTGGACATCCAGGGGGCCCACGAGGCAGGGGGCGCGTCTAGGGGGAGGGGGCGCGCCCCCCACCCACGTGGACATGCTGTGGGCCCCCTGGCCTTGATTCTTTCGCAAGTATTTTTTATATTTTCCAAAAATAATCTCCGTGGAGTTTCAGGTCATTTCGAGAACTTTTGTTTCTGCACAAAAATAACACCATGGCAGTTCTGCTGAAAACAACATCAGTCCGGGTTAGTTTCATTCAAATTATGCAAGCTAGAGTCCAAAACAAGGGCAAAAGTGTTTGGAAAAGTAGATACGACAGAGACGTATCAAGACCTCAGCGCCGGACACACGTGGTCGGTTTCCGGTAATGGAGGCAACCATGGCGCGGTAGAGGACCTCCTCCGCCTCCTCCATCTCGATAGAATGGGCCATGATAACCCGCACGGGTTTGGGCTCTGGCGTACGGGAGGAGGGGGCGCCATGACCAGGGCAGCCGCCAGCGGCTGGGGTGGCGGCGAAGGCGCGGCTCGGCGCGACAGGGGTGGTGGCAGGGGGTGGTATGGTGCATGGCAGCATCCACGGCAGAGGGGCCGACATGGTCGTTGGTGGTGCGGGCACGTCCGGCGGCGTCGCGTCGCCTGTTGCTGCAGGAGCGCGGGTCATGGCCAGACTCGAGGCATCGTCGGCAACGGATGTCATTGGTGCAGTCTCGGACCTGGTGGCGATGGTTGAGGTAGCGGAAGCAGAGCCCCGTGACCTACTCCGGCGACGGGCTACGACGGTGCAGCGGTGGAGGACTTGGCCCGGCCGGAGAGTGCGGGCGGTTGCCGCGGTGCCTGCGCCGTGGCTGCTGGAAGCCGTCGGCATTGACCTGAACCCCACCGGAGACGCGGTGCACCTTGGAGCGGGGGCCGAGGCGGGTTGCGGCGGGCTGTCGGGGGGCGCTGGGGCAGGAGCCGGCGGGGTACGGGCGACGTCGCTGTAGGAGCGCAGCAAGGACTCGCTCTCCGAGTCGAAATTGCAGCCACCATAGGACACACGGTCGCCGCCGGAGAGGGTCGCTGATGACCCACAAGTATAGGGGATCTATCGTAGTCCTTTCGATAAGTAAGAGTGTCGAACCCAACGAGGAGCAGAAGGAAATGATAAGCGGTTTTCAGTAAGGTTTTCTCTGCAAGCACTGAAATAGTAGGTAATAGATAGTTTTGTGATAAGATAAATAGTAACGAGCAAAAGGTAAATAAAGTAAATATAGTGCAGCAAGGTGGCCCAATCCTTTATGTAGCAAAGGATAAGCCTGGACAAATTCTAATAATAAAGAAGGAGCTCCCGAGGACACATTGGGAGTTATCGTCAAGCTAGTTTTCATCACGTTCATAAGATTCGCGTTCGGTACTTTCATAATTTGATATGTGGGTGGGCCGGAACTTGGGTACTGCCCTAACATGGACAAGCATCCCACTTATGATTAACCACTATTGCAAGCATCCGCAACTACAAAAAGGAGTATTAAGGTAAACCTAACCACAACATTAAACATATGGGTCCATATCAACCCCTAACGAAGCAACACATAAACTAGGGTTTAAGATTCTGTCACTCTAGCAACCCATCATCTACTTATTACTTCCCTATGCCTTCCCTAGGCCCAAATAATGGTGAACTGTCATGTAGTCGACGTTCACATAACACCACTAGAGGAAAAGACAACATACAACTCATCAAAATATCGAACGAATACCAAATTCACATGACTACTAATAGCAAGACTTTACCCATGTCCTCACGAACAAACGTAACTACTCACAAAGCATATTCATGTTCATAATCAGAGGAGTAATAATATGCATAAAGGATCTGAACATATAATCTTCCACCAAGTAAACCAAATAGCATCAACTACAAGGAGTAATCAACACTACTAGCAACCCACAGGTACCAATTTGTGGTTTTGATACAAGATTGGATACAAGAGATGAACTAGGGTTTTGAGATGAGATGGTGCTGGTGAAGATGTTGATGGAGATTGACCCCCTCCCGATGAGAGGATCGTTGGTGATGATTTCCCCCTCCCGGCGGGAAGTGTCCCCGGCAGAACAACTCCGCTAGAGCCCTAGATTGATTCCGCCAAGGTTCCGCCTCGTGGCGGCAGAGTTTCGTCCCGTAAGCTTGCCCACGATTTTTTCCAGCGGAAAACCCTTCATATAGCAGAAGATGGACGCTGGAAGCCCACCAGGGGGCCCAGGAGATAGGGGCGCACCCTACAGGGGGGCGCCCCCTATCTCCTGGATAGGGTGTGGGCCCCTGGCCTATTTCTTTTGCCCAAAAATTCTTATTAAATCTGAAAAGTTGTTACGTGGAGTCTCAGGTCTTTTGGAGTTGTGCAGATTAGGTTTCCAACGTTTGCTCCTTTTCCAGCCAGAATTCCAGCTGCCGGCATCCCCCCTCTTCATGGTAAACCTTGTAAAATAAGAGAGAATAGCCATAAGTATTGAGATATAATGTGTAATAACAGCCCATAATGCAATAAATATTGATATAAAAGCATGATGCAAAATGGACGTATCAACTCCCCCAAGATTAGACCTCGCTTGTCCTCAAGCGGAAGCCGAAATCGAAAAATATGTCCACATGTTTAGAGATAGAGGTGTCGATAAAAATAAAATACGAACATGAGGGCATCATGATCATTCTAATAACAGCAACATATATGGATGTTGTCATATGATTTCCTATGTTCAAGTAATAAGAAATTCACAATGTCAAGTATGGTTCAAAAACTTCATTGGGAACTAACAAACTATAATCTCAGTCATTAAAGCAATTGCAATTTATCATAACATCAGAAAGAGTAAATAATAGAGCTTTTCAGCAAGCTCACATACTCAACTATCTCGTAGTCCCCTATAATTGTTAACACTCACGCAATACTTGTGGTTATAAAGTTTCAGCCGGACACTGAGAAAGATAGGGGCTTATTGTGTTGCCTCCCAACATATTCACCTTTAGGTGATGTCAACAATAATAGCCTATGCCAACTTGCATCCAATTGGATATATGCATCATGATCTTTCAAACACGAGGAGCTTGCCAAAGAATAAAATGAAAAAGGGAAAGGTGAGGATCACCTTGACTCAAGCATAAAGTGAAACATAAAGTAAAAGATAGGCCCTTCGCAGAGGGAAGCAGAGGTTGTCATGTGCGTTTAGGGTTGATGCATCAAATCTTAATGCAAAAGAACGTCACTTTATATTGCCCCTTGTATGTGGACCTTTATTATGCAGTTCGTCGCTTTTATTACTTCCACAACAAGTTCGTACAAAGCTTATTTTCTCTGCACTAATAAGTCATAAATATTTTGAGAGCAATTTTTATTGCTTGCACCGATGACAACTTACTTGAAGGATCTTACTCAATCCATAGGTAGGTATGGTGGACTCTCATGGCAAAATTGGGTTTAAGGATATTGGTAAGCACAAGTAGTATCTCTACTTGGTGCAAGGAATTTGGCTAGCATGAGGGGGAAAGGCAAGCTCAACATGTTTGGAAGGTCAATGACAATATACTTTAACTGAGATGTCGAAAAACATAAACCATTACGTTGTCTTCCTTGTCCAACCTCAACTCTTTTAGCATGTCATACTTAATGAGTGCTTCACAATCATAGAAGATGCCCAAGATAATATATTTATTTGTGAACCCCTCTTTCCTTATTACTTCCTATTAATTGCAACGATGACCAAGGCTACGTTCATCAACTCTCAACAATTTTTATGCCTCATACTTTCTATGTGTGAAGTTATCACTATCCATAAGATCAATATGAACTCTTTTGTTCTTTCTACCTTTTCAAGATCATAGCAACATAGCAAAGCCCTTGACTCAACACTAATCTTTATTATAGATAGCACACGGACTCGATTACATAAAGAGATCACAAAGCAAAACTCAAAACTACTTGATATCAAACTTCAAACTAATAGATCAAGATACTACTCAAAGGATCAAACTAAATAAAGCGGTAAAGATAGGAGTGTGATGGTGATACGATACCGGGGCACCTCCCCCCAAGCTTGGCAGTTGCCAAGGGGAGTGCCCATACCCATGTGATTATTTCTTCAGAGGTGATGGAGGTGGTGATGATGACGGTGGATAATCGCACATTGAGCATAAAAGCTCCTCCAACTTGTGGATAATGCCCTTGAGCCCAGCAATATGATCCTTCAACAAAATATTCTCCTCTATGAGATACTTTTTCTGTATGCGGGCTCACTCAATCATCTTGAAAGCTTCAATCTCTGTTGGAGTGAAAAGGTTAGGTAAAGGTTGAGGGGTATCTTCTTCTTCCACCATCGGAGCCTGAGCCTCCATGGCCTTCTTGATCCCTTCATCCTTGTTGATATCCTCTGGTTCCTCTCTTTTCAACTCTATCTTCAATAACCAAGCATCCTTGTCTTTGTTGTTGGAGGAGGGAGAAGTCATGGTGCTCTAAATCTGCAACGGAAACAGCTCAAAACGAAAACAGAGGATATTTGCGTGATACGCTGGTCAAAACCTTCAGGAGTATATATAATGAATTTTTACCGACCAAAATACGTAACATACAAGAAAACGGAGTCCGGGAGGCACACGAGGTGCCCACGAGACAGGGGGCGCGCCCTACAGGGGGGGGCGCCCTCCTCTCTCGTGGGAGCCTCGTGCCCCTTTCGGACTACTTCTTTCTTCCTAAAATTCTTAAATAATCCAAAACTGATAAAAATTGCCATTAGAGTTGTTTTGGAGTCGGTTTACTTACCGTACCACGTACCTATGCCTTTTCGGAGTCTGGAACTTTCTGGAAAGTGTCTCTTATGCATTCCTTAGGGGTTATGGTTTCAATAATATTAGTTTCAACATTGATAGGATTACCTGAAATATAATGCTTAATTCTTTGACCGTTTACCACCCTCGGATTTGTGCCTTCAAAGTTGTTGATTTTTATAGCCCCAACGATAGACCTCCTCGATAACGTAGGGACCTTCCCATTTTGAGAGAAGTTTTCCTGCAAAAAATCTTAAACAAGAATTGAACAATAGCACATAATCTCATACGTTAAACTCACGCTTTTGTATCCTCTTATCATGCCAGCGTTTGACTTTTTCTTTGAAAAGCTTAGCATTCTCATATGCTTGGGTTCTCCATTCATCAAGTGAGCTAATATAAAATAACCTTTTCTCACCGGCAAGTTTGAAGTCATAATTGAGCTCTTTAATAGCCCAATATGCTTTATGTTCAAGTTCAAGAGGTAAATGACATGCTTTTCCATAAACCATCTTATATGGAGACATACCCATAGGATTCTTGTATGCAGTTCTATAGGCCCATAATGCATGATCAAGTTTTTTGGACCAATTCTTTCTAGATCTATTCACAGTCTTTTGCAAAATTAATTTGAGCTCTCATTGCTCAATTCTACCTGACCACTAGACTGCGGATGATAAGGAGATGCGGTTCTATGATTGACATCATACTTAGCGAGCATCTTACGGAAAGCACCATGAATAAAGTGTGAACCACCATCAGTCATAAGATATCTAGGGACTCCAAACCTCGGAAAAATAACTTCTTTAAGCATTTTAATAGAAGTGTTATGATCAGCACTACTAGTTGGAATAGCTTCTACCCACTTAGTAACGTAATCAACAGCAACTAAAATATGTGTATAATCATTGGAGGTAGGAAAAGGTCCCATGTAATCAAAGCCCCAAACATCAGACGGTTCAATAACAAGAGAATAATTCATAGGCATTTCTTGACGTCTACTAATGTTACCTACTCTTTGACATTTATCACAAGATAAGACAAACTTACGAGCATCTTTGAAAAGAGTAGGCCAATAAAAACCAGATTGTAGTACCTTGTGTGCAGTTCTATCTCTAGCGTGGTGTCCTCCATAGGATTCAGAGTGACACTTGCGTAGGATTTGTTCCTGTTCATGCTCAGGCACACAACGTCTAATAATACCATCTACTCCTTCTTTATAAAGGTGTGGATCATCCCAGAAGTAATGTCTTAAATCATAAAAGAACCTTTTCTTTTGCTGGTATGTGAAACTAGGCGGTATATATTTAGCAACAATGTAATTAGCATAATCAGCATACCAAGGAGCAGTATGAGAAGCATTGACGACCACTAATTTTTCATCAAGAAAACTATCATTAATAGGCAGTGGGTCATCAAGAACATTATCTAACCTAGACAAGTTGTCTGCAACGGGGTTCTCAGCTCCCTTTCTATCAATGATATGCAAGTCAAATTCTTGGAGCAAGAGAACCCATCTAATGAGTCTAGGCTTAGCATCTTTATTTTCCATAAGATATTTAATAGCAACATGATTAGTGTGAATAGTAACTTTGGAATCAACAATATAAGGTCTAAACTTATCACATGCAAATACAACTGCTAAGAATTCTTTTTTAGTAGTAGCATAATTTCTCTCGGCAATATCAAGAGTCTTGCTAGCATAATGGATAACAGTCAATTTCTTATCAACTCTTTGCCCTAAAACAGCTCCTATAGCATAATCACTACCATCGCACATAATTTCAAAAGGTAAATTACAATCAGGTGGCTGAACAATAGGTGCAGTGATCAAAGCCTTCTTAAGTGTTTCAAATGCTTCTACACAATCATCATCAAAGACAAAAGGAATATCTTTTTGCAATAAATTGGTCAGAGGCCTAGAGATTTTAGAAAAGTCCTTAATGAACCTCCTATAGAAACTGGCGTGACCCAGGAAACTTCTTATACCTTTTATGTCCTTGGGACATGGCATCTTTTCAATAGCATCAACTTTGGCTTTATCAACTTCAATACCTCTCTCGGAGATCTTGTGCCCCAAAACAATGCCTTCATTAACCATAAAGTGACACTTTTCCCAATTCAGGACGAGACTAGTGTCTTCGCATCTCTGCAAAACTCGATCAAGGTTGCTCAAACAATCATCAAAGGAGGATCCATAGATGGAGAAGTCATCCATGAATACCTCACAAATCTTTTCACAAAAATCAGAAAATATAGCCATCATGCATCTTTGAAAGGTAGTAGGTGCATTACATAAACCAAAAGGCATACGTCTATAGGCAAAAGTACCAAAAGGGCAAGTAAAAGTAGTTTTAGATTGATCCCCCGCTGATACAGGTATATGAGAGATACCAGAATAACCATCTAGAAAGCAAAAATGTGTGTGTTTGGATAGCCTTTCTAGCATTTGATCGATAAAAGGTAAAGGGTAATGATCTTTCTTAGTAGCCTTATTTAACTTACGGAAATCAATTACCATCCTATAACCTGTAATAATTCTTTGTGGGATCAATTCATCTTTATGATTAGGAACAACGGTAATACCTCCCTTTTTAGGGACACAATGGACAGGGCTTACCCATTCACTATCAGCAACGGGATAAATAATACCTGCCTCAAGGAGCTTTAGTATCTCCTTTCTTACCACTTCCTTCATTTTGGGATTTAATCGTCTTTGAGGATCACTAACTGGTTTGGCATCTTTCTCCACTGAACTTTTGTGTTGACATAATGTGGGGCTAATGCCCTTAAGATCATCCAGAGTATATCCAATAGCAGCTCGTTGCTTCTTCAGAGTTTTCAATAATATTTTTTCTTCTTTCTATGAAAGGTTAGCACTAATAATAACATGATATATTTCTTTTTCATCAAGATAAGCATACTTAAGATTATCAGGTAATGGTTTGAGTTCAAACACGGGGTCACCCTTGGGTGGAGGGGGATCCCCAAGAATTTCAACGGGAAGGTTATGTTTCAACATAGGTTCTTGTTTAAGGAACACTTCATCTATTTCTTCCCTTTCCTTCATAAACATATCGTTTTCATGGTCTAGCAAATATTGTTCTAACAGATCAGTTGGAGGAACCGCAATGGAAGGAAGACCAATAATTTCATCCCTACTAGATGGTTCCTTTTCACGATGTTGTCTACTAAACTTGGTAAAATTAAACTCATGAGACGTACCGTCTATGCCAACAGTGACAACCTTCCTCTTACAATCAATCTTAGCACTAGCAGTATTCAAGAAGGGTCTACCAAAAATAATGGGACAAAAATCATCTTGTGGGGAACCAAGAACAAGAATATCAGCAGGGTATTTAATCTTCCCACACATCTAACAATCCCAATAGGTTTAATGGTGTCCCTATTGGCAAGCTTAATAGTAACATCAATGTCTTCTAATTCAACAGGTGCAATATCATGCATAATTTCTTTATAAATATCATAAGGTATTGCATTAGCACTAGCACCCATATCACATAAACCATGATAACAATGATCTCCTATTTTAACAGAAATAATAGGTGTGCCTACAACAGGTCTACGTGTCTTAGTATCGGGTCTAGCAATATTAGCAGCTTCACCCAAGAAAGAGATAACATGCCCATCTAAATCCTCATCCAAAAGATCTTTAATCATAGCAATACCAGGTTCCACATTAATTTGCTCAGGAGGTGTGTAAGTCCTAGTATTACTCTTACGAACAACAGTCGAAGCTTTAGCATGATCTTTTATCCTAACAGGAAAAGGGGTTTTTTCAACATAAGCAGTAGGAATAATAGGATCACTATATGTAATAGTCTTCTCTTTGACTGTAATAGGTGCAACTACTTTCACTTCAACAGGAGGATTATATTCAAACCACTTCTCTTTAGGGAGATCAACATGAGTAGCAAAAGTTTCACAAAAAGTAGCTACTATCTCAGAGTCAAGTCCATACTTAGAGCTAAATCCACGGAAAGCATCGGTATCCATAAAAGATTTAACACAATCAAACTTAGGTGTCATACCTGACTCCTTACCATCGTCGGAACCCCAATCTTCAGAGTTGCGTTTAATTCTTTCCAATAAGTCCCATTTTAAATCAATAGTCTTCAGCATATAGGAACCAACACAATAAGTATCGAGCAAGTTGCGATTATCAAGAGAAAGCCGAGCATAAAAATTCTGAATAATCATTTCCCGAGAAAGCTCATGATTGGGGCACGAATACAACATTGACTTAAGCCTCCCCCAAGCTTGAGTGATGCTTTCTCCTTCACGAGGCCAGAGTTATATATGTAATTACGATCACGATGAACAAGATGCATAGGATAGAAGTTTTGGTGAAATTCCAACTTCAATCGCTTATAATTCCAATATCTCGTATCATCACATAGCCTATACCATGTCATTGCCTCTCCCTTCAAAGATAAAATGAAGACCTTCCTTTTGACAACATCATCGGGAATACCTGCAAGCTTAAATAATCCACAAACTTCATCCACAAAGATAAGGTGTAAGTCGGGATGCAATGTTCCGTCTCCTACAAAAGGATTAGCTAGCAGTTTTTCTATCATACCCGAAGGAATCTCAAAGTGAATAAGGTTCAGTAGGTTGAGGAGCATCTATTGGCTCTTCTGGTTGGGGTGAAGATACCCCAAACAAGCCCCTCAAAGGATTAGTTTCCATAGTGACAAGTAACAGAAAATTTCAGCACACTATATAAATGTTTCCTTACCAAGTTCCACTCACCAGGAGCGCTACGCTCCCGGGCAACGACGCCAGAAAAGAGTCTTGATGACCCACAAATAGAGGGGATCTATCGTAGTCCTTTCGATAAGTAAGAGTGTCGAACCCAACGAGGAGCAGAAGGAAATGATAAGCGGTTTTCAGTAAGGTTTTCTCTGCAAGCACTGAAATAGTAGGTAATAGATAGTTTTGTGATAAGATAAATAGTAAGGAGCAAAAGGTAAATAAAGTAAATAAAGTGCAGCAAGGTGGCCCAATCCTTTATGTAGCAAAGGATAAGCCTGGACAAATTCTAATAACAAAGAAGGAGCTCCCGAGGACACATTGGGAATTATCGTCAAGCTAGTTTTCATCACGTTCATAAGATTCGCGTTCGGTACTTTGATAATTTGATATGTGGGCGGACTGGCACTTGGGTACTGCCCTAACATGGACAAGCATCCCACTTATGATTAACCCCTATTGCAAGCATCCGCAACTACAAAAAGGAGTATTAAGGTAAACCTAACCACAACATTAAACATATGGGTCCATATCAACCCCTAACGAAGCAACGCATAAACTAGGGTTTAAGATTCTGTCACTCTAGCAACCCATCATCTACTTATTACTTCCCTATGCCTTCCTCTAGGCCCAAATAATGGTGAAGTGTCATGTAGTCGATGTTCACATAACACCACTAGAGGAAAAGACAACATACATCTCATCAAAATATCGAACGAATACCAAATTCACATGACTACTAATAGCAAGACTTTACCCATGTCCTCAGGAACAAATGTAACTACTCACAAAGCATGCTCATAATCAGAGGAGTAATAATATGCATAAAGGATCTGAACATATAATCTTCCACCAAGTAAACCAAATAGCATCAACTACAAGGAGTAATCAACACTACTAGCAACCCACAGGTGCCAATTTGTGGTTTTGATACAAGATTGGATACAAGAGATGAACTAGGGTTTTGAGATGAGATGGTGCTGGGGAAGATGTTGATGAAGATTGACCCCCTCCCGATGAGAGGATCGTTGGTGATGACGTTGGTGATGATTTCCCCCTCCCGGAGGGAAGTGTCCCCGGCAGAACAGCTCCGCCAGAGCCCTAGATTGATTCCGCCAAGGTTCCGCCTCATGGCGACGGAGTTTCGTCCCGTAAGCTTGCCCACGATTTTTTCCAGGGGAAAACCCTTCATATAGTAGAAGATGGACGCCGGAAGCCCACCAGGGGGCCCAAGATATAGGGGGCACCCTACAGGGGGGGCGCCCCCCTGTCTCCTGGACAGGGTGTGGCCCTCCTGGCCTATTTCTTTTGCCCAAAAATTCTTATTAAATCTGAAAAGTTGTTTCGTGGAGTCTCAGATCTTTTGGAGTTGTGCAGATTAGGTTTCCAACGTTTTCTCCTTTTCCAGCCAGAATTCCAGCTGCCGACATCCCCCCTCTTCATGGTAAACCTTGTAAAATAAGAGAGAATAGCCATAAGTATTGAGGTATAATGTGTAATAACAGCCCATAATGCAATAAATATTGATATAAAAGCATGATGCAAAATGGACGTATCAGTCGCTAGGCGCCCAGCAGGGTCAGCATCGGAGGAAGCCATGGCAGGGGCCGTGGGGAAGGGGCTGGAGGGGGCTCGCGGTTGGGTGTAGGGCCGCCGGCGGGTATTCGACGGCAGCGGGGCTAGGGGTGGGAGGGAGCTAGGCGGGGGTGGGAGCCATAATACCCTTTGCCTCAAAGGTTCCCATTCTGTCTAGACCATTCTTTAGGCACAAGTGTCAAAATTTAAGTTCAAGATGTCTACAACACGTTATGAATCCTTCTATCCTATGACATAATGGATTGCATTTTATTGTCGCTTTATGTTAATGATGGTTATTAATTTAGTTAATGTTCATACTGGTCATTATTTGATTTTATGTCTCTCTAATTAAAATGGAACCAGTGAGAAGTTTTGAATAGAGATTTAATGAGAAAAATTCATAATGGCGTTTGATGATATTCTGACCAACGTTGATTATTTTCATGTGTCATTTATGAATGAATAATTTTTTCCCAATGGTAATACAGAATACAATAATAATTAAGCATCTTTTTTATTCACCTCATTGCATGGTTAATTCAGGCTTGATGTTTGTTGTGATGTTCATAATGATGTCTCTTTTTATATAGTAATTAACATTAATAATAATGCCAAACTTCCATTTTGGCATAGAAAAACCTTATATAAATAACTTTCCCACGTGGAGAGTGGAGATCATTGACTCATGTAAGGAATCTCCCAACGTTTTCTGCCACTAGGGTTGAAGGATGTTAATCATGATGTTAAGGGAGACATTGGGAGAGGTCTCAAGATGCATGTGACATCATGCACATTACTAATGCAGTGGAGTTTAAAGTCAAAAATGTTGGATTATTCCACTAGGATTTGGAGGTGCTTAATTCTCCATCTTATTGATGATTGTTCATGCTCCTGGTTATTGGAGAATTTTGTTTTTTTGTCCCTCAGACATATGACTTGATTTTTTATGTTATTAAGTTAACTCCAATTATATAATGTTAGTCCCACCTTATGGTAAGACGAGTTATGATTTCACTAAATGAATCTTTGTAAAGATTATATGCTATGTTACAATTGAAGATGTAAGAGAAGTGTAATTAATAAGACCTCATCAAAATTATGGTTTTGGACCACATTCCGAGGGGGAATGGAAGTCTCATTTAATATGAGATATCACGTTCACTTCTCCTACTTAGATCATAGCATGTACAACTAACAAAAATATGTATCTCAATTCTCTAATTAAGATGGAACCAACGAGAAGTCTTGGTTGGAGAATGTATGAAAAGCACATTCTAATGTTGGTTCTCTAATTAAGATGCAGCAAGTCTTATTTAGAAGAATGAATAAAAAATGACTCCTTTATCATGTTAGTGTGTACTTAGTCCCTTATGAGCATTACAAAGCACACATGAATGCTAAAGTGGCAAGCTTGCTAGTCTAATGACCATCATGATGTAACATGTTGATTATATATCTGACCAACGTTGTTTATAATCATATGTGACACTTCATTGAAGTGGAAGTTTGTGTTGGAAATATGCCCTAGAGGCAATAATAAAAGTATTATTATATTTCATTGTTCATGATAATTGTCTTTTATTCATGCTATAACTGTATTATCCGGAAATCGTAATACACGTGTGAATACATAGACCACAATACGTCCCTAGTGAGCCTCTAGTTGACTAGCTCGTTGTGATCAACAGATAGTCATGGTTTCCTGACTATGGACATTGGATGTCGTTGATAACGGGATCACATCATTAGGAGAATGATGTGATGGACAAGACCAAATCCTAAGCATAGCACAAAGATCGTGTAGTTCGTTTGCTAGAGCTTTGCCAATGTCAAGTATCTCTTCCTTAGACCATGAGATCGTGTAACTCCCGGATACTGTAAGAGTGCTTTGGGTGTACCAAACGTCACAACGTAACTGGGTGATTATAAAGGTGCACTACAGGTATCTCCGAAAGTGTCTGTTGGGTTGACACGGATCGAGACTGGGATTTGTCACTCCGTATGACGGAGAGGTATCTCTGGGCCCACTCGGTAATGCATCATCATAATGAGCTCAAGGTGACCAAGGTGTTGGCCACGGGATCATGCATTACGGTACGAGTAAAGTGACTTGCCGGTAACGAGACTGAACAAGGTATTGGGATACCGACGATCGAGTCTCGGGCAAGTAACGTACCGATTGACAAAGGGAATTGTATACAGGGTTTGATCGAATCGTCGACATCGTGGTTCAACCGATGATATCATCGAGGAGCATGTGGGAGCCAACATGGGTATCCAGATCCCGCTGTTGGTTATTGACCGGAGAGTGGTCTCGGTCATGTCTGCATGTCTCCCGAACCCGTAGGGTCTACACACTTAAGGTTCGGTGACGCTAGGGTTATTAGGAAGACTAGTATGTGACTACCGAATGTTGTTCGGAGTCCCGGATGAGATCCCGGACGTCACGAGGAGTTCCGGAATAGTCCGGAGGTAAAGATTTATATATGGGAAGTTGTTAAACGGACACCGAAAAGTTTCGGGGGCGTACCGGTATTGTACCGGGGCCACCGGAAGGGTTCCGGGGGTTCACCGGGAGGGGCCACCCCTCCCGGAGGGCCACATGGGCCGCAAAGGGGAAGGATCCAGCCCCTGGAGGGCTGGGCGCACCCCCCACCTTGGGCCCATGCGCCTAGGGTTAGGGGGGAAACCCTAAGGGGGGCGCCCCCCTTGCTTGGGGGGCAAGCCTCCCCTCCCTGGCCGCCGCCCCCCTCTGGATCCCATCTAGAGGGGCCGGCCCCCCTTGCCCCTTCCCCTATAAATAGAGGGGTGGGGGGAGGGCTGATGTAACCATCTCTAAGGCGCAGCCCCTCCCCTCCCCAACACATCTCCTCCTCCGTAAGCGCTTGGCGAAGCCCTGTCGGAGTACTGCTGCACCAACACCACCACACCGTCGTGCTGCCATTGGAGCGAGCTTCCTCAACCTCTCCTTGCCCCCTTGCTGGATCAAGAAGGAGGAGACGTCTCCCGTCCCGTACGTGTGTTGAACGCGGAGGTGCTGTCCGTTCAGCACTTGGACATCGGTGGTCTGAATCACGTCGAGTACGACTCCATCATCACCATCCCCTTGCAAGCTTCCGCACGCGATCTACAAGTGGTATGTAGATACAAACTCACTCCCTTGACTCGTTGCTTAGATGAACTCATAGATGGATCTTGGTGAAACCGTAGGAAAAATTTTAATTTTCTGCAACATTCGCCAACAGTGGTATCAGAGCCAGGTTTATGCGTAGTTCTCTAATGCACGAGTAGAACACAATTTTGTTGTGGGCGTGGATCTTGTCAACTTACTTGCCTATACTAGTCTTTTCTTGCTTCAACGGTATTGTGGGATGAAGCGGCCCGGACCAACCTTACACGTACACTTACGTGAGACCGGTTCCACCGATTGACATGCACTAGTTGCATAAGGTGGCTGGCGGGTGTCTGTCTCTCCCACTTTAGTTGAAGCGGATTCGATGAAAAGGGCCCTTATGAAGGGTAAATAGAAGTTGACAAAATCACATTGTGGTTATTCGTAGGTAAGAAAACGTTCTTGCTAGAACCCAATTGCAGCCACGTAAAAGATGCAACAACAATTAGAGGACGTCTAACTTGTTTTTGCAGCGATTGATCATGTGATGTGATATGGCCAGAAGTTGTGATGAATGATGAATTGTGATGTATGAGATCATTTTCTTGTAATAGGATTCACGACTTGCATGTCGATGAGTATGACAACCGGCAGGAGCCATAGGAGTTGTCTTTAATTTTTGTATGACCTGCGTGTCATTGAAGAACGCCATGTAACTTACTTTACTTTATTGCTAAACGCGTTAGCTATAGAAGTAGAAGTAGTCGTTGGCGTGACAACTTCATGAAGACACGATGATGGAGATCATGGTGTCAAGCCGGTGACAAGATGATCATGGAGCCCCGAAGATGGAGATCAATGGAGCTATATGATATAGGCCATATCATGTCACAACTATATAATTGCATGTGATGTTTATTATGTTTATGCATCTTGTTTACTTAGGACGACGGTAGTAAATAAGATGATCCCTTACAAAAATTTCAAGAAGTGTTCTCCCCTAACTGTGCACCGTTGCTACAGTTCGTCGCTTCTAAGCACCACGTGATGATCGGGTGTGATGGATTCTTACGTTCACATACAACGGGTGTAAGACAGTTTTACACAGCAAAAACACTTAGGGTTAACTTGACGAGCCTAGCATGTGCGGACATGGCCTCGGAACACGGAGACCGAAAGGTCGAACACGAGTCGTATGGAAGATGCGATCAACATAAAGATGTTCACCGACGATGACTAGTCCGTCTCACGTGATGATCGGACACGGGCTAGTCGACTCGGATCGTGTAACACTTAGATGACTAGAGGGATGTCTAATCTGAGTGGGAGTTCATAATTTGATTAGAACTTAAATTATCATGAACTTAGTCTAAAAACCTTTGCAAATATGTCTTGTAGATCAAATGGCCAACGCTCATGTCAACATGAACTTCAACGCGTTCCTAGAGAAAACCAAGGTGAAAGATGATGGCAGCAACTATACGGACTGGGTCCGGAACCTGAGGATCATCCTCATAGCTTCCAGGAAACAATATGTCCTAGAAGGACCGCTAGGTGACGCTCCCGTCCCAGAGAACCAAGACATTATGAATGCTTGGCAAACTCGTGCTGATGATTACTCCCTCGTTCAGTGCGGCATGCTTTACAGCTTAGAACCGGGGCTCCAAAAGCGTTTTGAGCATCACGGAGCATATGAGATGTTCGAGGAGCTGAAACTAGTTTTTCAAGCTCATGCCCGGGTCGAGAGATATGATGTCTCCGACAAGTTCTACAGTTGTAAGATGGAGGAAAATAGTTATGTTAGTGAGCACATACTCAAGATGTCTGGGATGCACAACCGTATGACCCAGCTGAATATTAACCTCCCAGATGAGGCGGTCATTGACAGAATCCTCCAGTCACTCCCACCAAGCTACAAGAGCTTTGTGATGAACTACAACATGCAGGGGATGGAAAAGACCATTCCTGAATTGTTCTCTATGCTAAAGTCAGCAGAGGGTGAAATCAAGAAAGAACATCAAGTGTTGATGGTCAATAAGACCACTAAGTTCAAGAAGGGCAAGGGCAAGAAGAACTTCAAGAAGGACGGCAAGGATGTTGCCGCGCCCGGTAAGCCAGTTACCGGGAAGAAGTCAAAGAATGGACCCAAGCCTGAGACTGAGTGTTTTTATTGCAAGGGGAAGGGTCACTGGAAGCGGAACTACCCCAAATACTTAGCGGATAAGAAGGCCGGCAACACCAAAGCAGGAGCTGCGGAACAAACGGAGACTGGCGAAGGACGAGGTGACAATGCGCGTCGGGAATGGTTCCAGATTCGATGTGATCGCCGTCGGCACGCTACCTCTACATTTACCTACGGCATTAGTTTTGAACCTTAATAATTGTTATTTAGTGCCAAGTTTGAGCATGAACATTGTATCTGGATCTCGTTTAATACGAGATGGCTACTCATTTAAGTCTGAGAATAATGGTTGTTCGATTTATATGAGAGATATGTTTTATGGTCATGCTCCGATGGTCAATGGTTTATTCTTAATGAATCTCGAGCGTAATATTACACATGTTCATAGTGTGGATGCCAAAAGATGTAAAGAGTATAACGATAGTCCCACATACTTGTGGCACTGCCGCCTTGGTCACATTGGTGTCAAGCGCATGAAGAAGCTTCATGCTGATGGACTTCTGGAGTCTCTTGATTATGAATCATTTGACACATGCGAACCATGCCTCATGGGCAAAATGACCAAGACTCCGTTCTCCGGAACAATGGAGCGAGCAACCAACTTGTTGGAAATCATACATACCGATGTGTGCGGTCCAATGAGCGTTGAGGCTCGCGGAGGATATCATTATGTTCTCACTCTCACTGATGACTTGAGTAGATATGGGTATGTCTATTTAATGAAACACAAGTCTGAGACCTTTGAAAAGTTCAAGGAATTTCAGAATGAAGTAGAGAATCAACGTGACCGAAAAATAAAGTTCCTACGATCAGATCGTGGAGGAGAATATTTAAGTCACGAATTTGGCACACACTTAAGGAAATGTGGAATCATTTCACAACTCATGCCGCCTGGAACACCTCAGCGAAACGGTGTGTCCGAACGTCGTAATCGCACTCTATTGGATATGGTGCGGTCTATGATGTCTCTTACCGATCTACCGCTATCATTTTGGGGATACGCTCTAGAGACAGCTACATTCACTTTAAATAGGGCACCGTCTAAATCCGTTGAGACGACACCGTATGAATTATGGTTTGGGAAGAAACCTAAGCTGTCATTTCTAAAAGTTTGGGGATGCGATGCTTATGTCAAGAAACTTCAACCTGAAAAGCTCGAACCCAAGTCGGAAAAATGCGTCTTCATAGGATACCCTAAGGAAACTGTAGGGCATACCTTCTACTTAAGATCCAAGGGCAAGATCTTTGTTGCTAAGAACGGATGCTTTCTAGAAAAGAGTTTCTCTCGAAAGAAGTAAGTGGGAGGAAAGTAGAACTCGATGAAGTACTACCTCTCGAACGGGAAAGTGGTGCAGCTCAGGAAAATGTTCCTGTGATGCCCACACCAACTGAAGAGGAAACCAATGATGATGATCAAGGTACTTCGGATCAAGTTGCTACTGAACTTCGTAGGTCCACAAGGACACGTTCCGCACCAGAGTGGTACGGCAACCCCATCCTGGAAATCATGTTGTTAGACAATGGTGAACCTTCAAACTATGAAGAAGCGATGGCGGGCCCAGATTCCAACAAATGGCTTGAAGCCATGAAATCCGAGATAGAATCCATGTATGAAAACAAAGTATGGACTTTGACAGACTTGCCCGATGATCGGCGAGCAATAGAAAACAAATGGATCTTTAAGAAGAAGACGGACGCGGATGGAAATGTTACCATCTATAAAGCTCGACTTGTCGCTAAGGGTTATCGACAAGTTCAAGGGATTGACTACGACGAGACATTCTCTCCCGTAGCGAAGCTAAAGTCCGTCCGAATCATGTTAGCAATTGCCGCATACTATGATTATGAGATATGGCAGATGGACGTCAAAACGGCATTCCTTAACGGGCATCTTAAGGAAGAACTGTATATGATGCAGCCGGAAGGTTTTGTCGATCCTAAGAACACTAACAAAGTATGCAAGCTCCAGCGATCCATTTATGGGCTGGTGCAAGCATCTCGGAGTTGGAATATTCGTTTTGATGAGATGATCAAAGCGTTTGGGTTTATGCAGACTTATGGAGAATCCTGCGTTTACAAGAAAGTGAGTGGGAGCTCTGTAGCATTTGTCATATTATATGTAGATGACATACTCTTGATGGGAAATAATATAGAATTTCTGGACAGCATTAAGGCCTACTTGAACAAATGTTTTTCAATGAAGGACCTTGGAGAAGCTGCTTATATATTAGGCATCAAGATCTATAGAGATAGATCGAGACGCCTCATAGGTCTTTCACAAAGCACATACCTTGATAAGATTTTGAAAAGGTTCAAAATGGATCAGTCCAAGAAAGGGTTCTTGCCTATGTTACAAGGTGTGAGATTGAGCTCGGCTCAGTCACCGACCACGGCAAAAGATAAAGAAGAGATGAGTGTCATCCCCTATGCTTCAGCCATAGGATCTATTATGTATGCCATGTTGTGTACCAGACCTGATGTAAACCTTGCCGTGAGTTTGGTAGCAAGATACCAAAGTAATCCCGGCAAGGAACACTGGACAGCGGTCAAGAATATCCTGAAGTACCTGAAAAGGACAAAGGACATGTTTCTCGTTTATGGAGGAGACGAAGAGCTCGTCGTAAAGGGTTACGTCGACGCTAGCTTCGACTCAGATCCGGATGACTCTAAGTCACAAACTGGATACGTGTATATGTTGAATGGTGGAGCAGTAAGCTGGTGCAGCTGCAAGCAGAGCATCGTGGCGGGATCTACGTGTGAAGCAGAGTACATGGCAGCCTCGGAGGCAGCGCATGAAGCAATTTGGATGAAGGAGTTCATCACCGACCTAGGAGTCATACCCAATGCGTCGGGGCCAATCAAACTCTTCTGTGACAACACTGGAGCTATTGCCCTTGCCAAGGAGCCCAGGTTTCACAAGAAGACCAGGCACATCAAGCGTCGTTTCAACTCCATCCGTGAAAATGTTCAAGATGGAGACATAGAAATTTGCAAAGTACATACGGATCTAAATGTCGCAGATCCGTTGACGAGCAAAACATGATCAACACCAGAACTCTATGGGTGTTCGATTCATCACAATGTAACTAGATTGGTGACTCTAGTGCAAGTGGGAGACTGTTGGAAATATGCCCTAGAGGCAATAATAAAAGTATTATTATATTTCATTGTTCATGATAATTGTCTTTTATTCATGCTATAACTGTATTATCCGGAAATCGTAATACACGTGTGAATACATAGACCACAATACGTCCCTAGTGAGCCTCTAGTTGACTAGCTCGTTGTGATCAACAGATAGTCATGGTTTCCTGACTATGGACATTGGATGTCGTTGATAACGGGATCACATCATTAGGAGAATGATGTGATGGACAAGACCCAATCCTAAGCATAGCACAAAGATCGTGTAGTTCGTTTGCTAGAGCTTTGCCAATGTCAAGTATCTCTTCCTTAGACCATGAGATCGTGTAACTCCCGGATACCGTAAGAGTGCTTTGGGTGTACCAAACGTCACAACGTAACTGGGTGATTATAAAGGTGCACTACAGGTATCTCCGAAAGTGTTTGTTGGGTTGACACGGATCGAGACTGGGATTTGTCACTCCGTATGACGGAGAGGTATCTCTGGGCCCACTCGGTAATGCATCATCATAATGAGCTCAAGGTGACCAAGGTGTTGGCCACGGGATCATGCATTACGGTACGAGTAAAGTGACTTGCCGGTAACGAGACTGAACAAGGTATTGGGATACCGACGATCGAGTCTCGGGCAAGTAACGTACCGATTGACAAAGGGAATTGTATACAAGGTTTGATCGAATCCTCGACATCGTGGTTCAACTGATGATATCATCGAGGAGCATGTGGGAGCCAACATGGGTATCCATATCCCGCTGTTGGTTATTGACCGGAGAGTGGTCTCGGTCATGTCTGCATGTCTCCCGAACCCGTAGGGTCTACACACTTAAGGTTCGGTGACGCTAGGGTTATTAGGAAGACTAGTATGTGACTACCGAATGTTGTTCGGAGTCCCGGATGAGATCCCGGACGTCACGAGGAGTTCCGGAATAGTCCGGAGGTAAAGATTTATATATGGGAAGTTGTTAAACAGACACCGGAAAGTTTCGGGGGCGTACCGGTATTGTACCGGGGCCACCGGAAGGGTTCCGGGTGTTCACCGGGAGGGGCCACCCCTCCCGGAGGGCCACATGGGCCGCAAAGGGGAAGGAGCCAGCCCCTGGAGGGCTGGGCGCGCCCCCCACCTTGGGCCCATGCGCCTAGGGTTGGGGGGGAAACCCTAAGGGAGGCGCCCCCCTTGCTTGGGGGGCAAGCCTCCCCTCCCTGGCCGCCGCCCCCCCTCTAGATCCCATCTAGAGGGGCCGGCCCCCCTTGCCCCTTCCCCTATAAATAGAGGGGTGGGGGGAGGGCTGCTGTACCCATCTCTAAGGCGCAGCCCCTCCCCTCCCCAACACATCTCCTCCTCCGTAAGCGCTTGGCGAAGCCCTGTCGGAGTACTGCTGCACCAACACCACCACGCCGTCGTGCTGCCGTTGGAGCGAGCTTCCTCAACCTCTCCTTCCCCCCTTGCTGGATCAAGAAGGAGGATACGTCTCCCGTCCCGTACGTGTGTTGAACGCGGAGGTGCTGTCCGTTCAGCACTTGGACATCGGTGATCTGAATCACGTCGAGTACGACTCCATCATCACCATCCCCTTGCAAGCTTCCGCACGCGATCTACAAGTGGTATGTAGATGCAAACTCACTCCCTTGACTCGTTGCTTAGATGAACTCATAGATGGATCTTGGTGAAACCGTAGGAAAAAATTTAATTTTCTGCAACGTTCCCCAACAGTTTGTCAGTATCACGTGGCTTGTGGTTATATTTCTAACTACCGTCGTTTATAATCATTTGTCATAGTTCATTAAGTTCTTTTCCATCTTCGCCCAACGGTATTGTGGTTTAGAACAGAGAAGTTTGTTCTCAAGATTTTGGATATATTTTCCATCTTCTAAATAAAGTGATCATCAGGGAAACTGGAGCATATGAACATTAATCTTAAAGATAACTCCATTAGATCTCTGTTCATATGCATCAGGTAAATTGAGGGGGGAAATACCTAAAGCCACTTGGTGTTGAGACTCAACAATTTCCCTATGATTGATAATGTGTGTGAATGATCATCTTAGTGGCTTCTAGTCATATAGGATGAAGATTATGAGCTCGATGTATGGAACTACTGAGTTGTTGTGCCGCTTGTGTTTTTACTATGACATGCTCTTGTGTTGACTTAGTTGAAAATGTATGTATGACTCAACCATACGGTTTTGTCATGGTTGAAGTTGGCATAATGTATGTTAGGTAAAGAAACACAATTATGAGATAATACAAGAGTTGGGACACTCATACTATGAGACGAGGGGGAGTAAGATCACTACCTTATGGAGATGGAATATTTTGCCGAGCCAAGTAATTTCTATCTTCTATTTGTAACATGAAGGATCTTGGTGATGCCGCATACTTTGCTTGTATTGAGTTTTGCCAAGATATAGGTCCAAAAGGAGTATAAGTTTTATTATGATGACATACATTGATAGAGTATAGAAGAAAATATTACGTGGTAGTACTCTATTGCACCCGCTACTAAAGTCAAGGGCAATAAAGGTGGACATTTTAGTGTCCAAGGAACCATTATGAACTAATCAGGTAATATTAGTTCCTTATGCTTCAGTTGTCAGAAGCAATGTAAGTATTCAAATATGAACGTGCCCTATTCATCATCGGGATAATTGGCAAATATACAAGTAAGTGCATATATGGACCACTGGAAACGCGTCTAAAAGTCTTGTAGATTTGGAAGAGAATATTGTTTACATGTTCACTAATAAGAAGCCTGGTAACCTCGATATCCTCGGTTATTCAGACATTATTTGTACGAGATGTGTGGACATTAAAGTGCCCACGTTATGTTACATCCTCACTCTCGCATATGGAGCTATATCGTGGAAAAGTTCCATAATGGCACTAATGGCATTAGAAATAGTGCACTTAAAAATGTGGCATGTTAAGATACTATTGGGCAGGTTGTATGTCAAATAAGTTTGTTTTTTGAAGTTAAGGCAGTAGAAAGCATTTTCGAACCACCTACTGCATTATGAACATACAGTTTTTGATGCAAGTAACAACAAGTTAGTGGCGTTGCCAAAACCATCGACAATATGTTTCATGTTGTGAAAGATACAATCCAGGATCAAGCTAATGATGCTAAGCATATATCATGATTTGTATGCTTTACAGATCCGTTTACCAAAGGCTCACCACCCATATTTATGATTATGTTGCCGGCATGGGTTAGGAAAGCCTTTTGATCCTGGAAATTAGGACCATCTTATAAACCAACTCCCATAAAGTATTATGTTTTCCATTTCGAGATAGAATGATGTACTATAGGTAATGAAGTTCAATGCCATCTCATTGGTCATTGTAACATTTTATTTTGGTGTGTTATTTCTATTGAGTGTGGGCTTATGATGCTTATTAACCATATGATCAAGGGGGAGAATATTGGAACTGATCTACGGTTATAACAAACTGAGAGAAAGAAGGGGAGGCTTTGCATCCCCAGTACATGCCCTAATCGGGGGCATTGACCCAACTTTTGGTTTTGGTCCTTGTCCCCTTCGCACCACTTATAAAATGAGGAGGTTGTACCCCTTGGGGGGGGTCACACGTACAGGTTAACACCCTAGTCACTCCTAACAGCTGAAAAGGTGCTTAAGGGGATCAGAAGACCACTACCATCACCGGACACCTCCAGGTTCGTGTCGGCGGCGTCCCTCATGTCTGCTACAGCACCTTGCTTGTTGCCCTTCCTCCCTGAAGATCTCCTCACTGCTGAAGATGATAAGGTGGAGCCAAGGGCTATCCTGCTAATGGATCAAGATCCTATTTGAAAGGATCAATATGGTTGACTAGGGGGGTGAATAGGCAACTAACAGTTCTTAGCTTTTCTTAACAAATTAGGTTTAGCAACAAATAGGTTGTCCAGAAGTGCAACTAGGTGAGCAACCTATATGATGCAAACAACAACAACAACAACAACAAGTGCAAGCAAGAGATACAACACAACAATAGCTTGCACAAAGTAAAGGGAAGAGATAACCACAAGTGGAGCCGGTGGAGACAAGGATGTGTTACCAAGTTCCTTACCTTTGGGGGAAGTACGTCTCCGTTGGAGCGGTGTGGAGGCACAATGCTCCCGAAGAAGCCACTAGGGCCACGGTATTCTCCTCATGCCCTCACACAATGGGGGATGTCGTGATTCCACTAGTGGTGTCCTTGAAGGTGGCAATCCGACCTTTGCAAACAAGGTTGGGGCTTTCTCCACAACTCAATTGGACGCTCCCAACATAACCATGAAGCTTCATCACAATGGATTGTGGCTCCGAGGATACCTCTTTCGTCTAGGGTGTCAAACACCCAAGAGTAACAAGTTGATGATGATGTAGAAGCCGGGGAACACAAATCGGTTTGGTGGAAGTGTAGATCGAGGGAACCTCCTCCTATCCTCAAAGTATTGTGAAGTTTGGGTGGTTGAGGAGCGAGATCTCAAGCTTTTGGTGGTTTGGGAATGGAGGAGCAAAGCTTGGGCAAAGGTTAGGGTTAGGAGGAAGAAGAAGGGTGGTATAAATACCCCCATGGGATATTTGCCCGTTGAGCAGCCGCCGCCCCGGGTACCCGGACTAAAGGGGTCCGAGTGCCCGGACAAAACAGAGGAATACAGAGGAGTCCGGGCACCCAGGGGGTCAGTGCCTCGGGTGCCCGGAGTGGACAGGGGAGGCGCAATGACTGGGACCGGGCACCCGGGGGTCGCAAGCCCCGGGCACTCAGAGCAACCAGACAAGGGGGCGAAGGGGCGCCAGGGAGGGGTCGGGCACCCGCACCACGCAGGGAGAGCGAGAAGGCAGCGGGCAAGGGTCCGGGCACCCGCACCGAGCAGAGAGGGCGACGGGCAAGGGGCCCGGCACATGGGGTCTAGGGGCCGGGGGCCCCAGACCCCGGGCACCCGCACCGAGCAGGGAGGGGCGAGGTGGAGGCGGGAAAGGGGCCGTGCACCCGGGGCACTAGACCCCGGGCACCCGCACCGATCAGGGAGGGGCAAGAGGAGGTGGAAAGGAGGGGAGGCGGCCCCTGCAAATGGAGAAACTTTCGATAAAGCTTGAAACAGATGAAATAGACGGAAGAGAGAAATTTGAGTTCCCCAACTCCGAGATTATAGCAACCCCTCTTGATATTACGGTTGTTCCTATGACTCAAAAAGAAACCGAAAAACTTCTCTACCCGACAGCGAACACCGTCTTTTCTCTTTTTGGTCTTGATAGGGTTACCAACATCCGCCGACGCACAAGAGGCGATAATGTCCTGAAATAAACTTCACAACCGACATTAGTCCTCGCAAATCATATTGTGATCAATCATCTGCGTCGGCTGCTTAAGGGAGGGCGTTAACAAGAGGCAGTCAGCTGCTTCACCAAGGTCTCCATTTACGACTATATATTTGATGAAGAGTTTGCCATGGCTGTGCTTAAGGGAGGGCGTTAAACTGGCCACGGCGTGTCTTCGTGCAATTCACCCAGCTTAAAGACTTAACTAAAATTTGATACCATGCAACTATCAGACATAGACACAACTATTACATACTTCCGTGCGCTTGATTTGTGGTATGAATCAAACACTAAATGCTTTAAGTTCTGGCATTTTCAGCCGTCACCGTCAAATCTAGCCTGCCAGTGACGCCCAGTTGCAACCAAAAAATCCCACGAGGGAGGCCAACACATGAAAATATTGCTTTCCCACACTACTGAGATATTCCTTCCGTGGTCCAGAATCCAAGCACTACAATCACCGTATAACGGAATTAGAGTATGAAAGCTAACAGATATAGTTGGGCCGGGACTTGAGATCAAGATTTGGCTAGCTCAGATGGACGTATTTCCCGTGATCTCGCTAGCCGCAAAGTGAGAAAACGCGGAAAGGAACTCATCATATTAGTGGTGTGCCAAACAGTGACATTGACAACGATTTCCCACTTGGTATGGTGCGCCGATCTGGCATCCGATACTAGTATACCTACTTTGCAGTTAGTTCGTTCTAGCAGTGCATCACGTTGTTCGACAACTACGCGTACTGTAGAACGGTAGACTACGATATGCTAGCTAGCCTTTCTGGCTAGCTTCTTGATAGCGAAACGTACACACGCTTTGCGACGGCCAGGCGGCGAGCTAAGGGCATCTCCAACTCCAAGGAGACCCGCAAAACTCCGTTATGCTATCTGACCGGATTTTTTTCTTCACTTTTGCAATCCAACGCGGTTCTGTATCAGTCCATGAAGTGATCCGGACATCCGTTTACACCATCATAATCCTTTGCGTGGTCCGGATATAAACATAGAGAGCTCTACCGGAGTCCGGACATCCACTTAACCAACCATAATCCTCTGGGTGGCCCTGCTCTCTTTTATCTCTCTTCACATGTAGTCTCTCTCTTCTCTCTATCACTTGAGACACCGCACCACAAATAGTGCATCACATGCATGGTCCCCACCTACTTTTTCTCAGATGCTTTGTAATTAGCGTGGATGGCTCTCTCCTGTATCATGTGCGTGGATCACATCCGCACATAAAAGCGGACATATACCTAAGGAATTTATAGGTCGGTGTTGGAGATGCCCTAACCTCTATATGCCTTGGCACGTATGCATTTGACATCTGTAGAAAGATCATACGCAGATATTTGATATTATCTGGCCTGCTTTATTGCACATATTTCACTGGGATACTAAATTTCAATGCATAATATGAACGATTACAAAATCACTGAGTTTCAGAAACCAAAACTAAAAAATTTGCAGGGAATCACCAAGTTTTACCACTTTTTTTTTTGCTTTATGGTCCCTGAAACTTAACAAACTTGGTGATCCCACGCACCATTTTTAGTTTTGATTTCTGAAACTTAGTGATCTTGTCACTCGTTCCTGTTAAGTTCTGGCAGTTGAAACCTAGCAAATTTTTTAAACATGTCAAATCATATTTAAAATTGGTCTTATTTCAAAGCTCTCGTCGCAAGCAAGATGAATCTGAAAACAAAAATTAAATTGGCCTTTTCACTCAAAAATATAGAAGATTCAAATTGAAAAGTTAAAAGAAAAGGGTGTGGAAAGTGGAGTGGATGGCGTAATCAAGTATAGATGGACCCCGCCCTACACTAATCAAAGGCCTTAGACTACCCAAGTGTATGAATTTTAAAGCAATCTGAGGGCTGCATGCGTGCCCCGTGCCGGTTTCCGCATTTGGACACCTCAATTATCATATCTTAAATCCATACAAACGCATGCAACTACGTCGATGCATACACATCGTCCGGCTACTCCATTACTACTAACTAAACATGCCATCAGACTAGCTATCAAAATTTGATATATTTGGCTATGGTGGAATTTATCCAGAGTTGCCCTTGCCCTTCCCCGCACCCTTGTCATCCTTCTCGCGGAAGTACCGTCGAAGACGTAGTACGGATCGAGCCGCATCTGCTCGTCACCAGAGTTGTCCTCGCCGTCGACGTTCGTCTTCTCCTCCTTCGGTGGCAGTCCAGCCATGGCATGGACCGCCCGATTCTGCTTTCTAACGAGGGCGCGCTTGTTCCTTCGCCATCATTTCTTCACAATGCGGGTTCAGATGGTTTCCTCCTCTGCGGCCTCTCGCGCCGCCGCATCAGCCGCCTCCGCTGCCCCATTTTCGTCGTGATACGGGCCTCCGAAGCCCTTATCCTCTCCTTCCGACTGCGAGTCGCCCGCTCTCGGTGGGACTCATATTCTGCCCGACCGGTGATGGGGAAGGAAAGGTGTTCCGACTGCCGGGACCGCGAGGATCAAACACCAGAGGATCCGAGCGCCCGGTGAGCCAACGCTATGGAGTCGCGGCCGTCTGTCGGCCAGGCGATGTCCTCCAGGGAGCGACGGAGTGCAATGCGGACTGCCATTGCCTCCTCCAACCCGCACAGAATGACACCCCAGTCGACGGACCAGGAGTGGTCGGGGTCCGATCTGCTGCCTGCCATGCGGAGAAGGCTGGAAACCGCCGGTGGTGAGCTCGGGTGGCGGAAGGGAGTGGAGTGAAGGGGCTAGGGTTTGCTCTGACGAGCGATGGGGACAAATATATGTAGGGTCGGATGTGCCAGCATGGGCCGGGTCCGACGTGCCGGACGTGTCCGGGCGCCCTCATATTCACCTCATATTTGGGCTGGATATGAGGGGTACCGGTCAGCCCGAGCGTTTGAAGCCCGTTTGAGGCATCCATTTATGTCGAAAAATTGCCCGTTTGAGACGACCCACCCAAGCGTTTGAGGAGGGTTTAAGACGCCCAGTTGTAGATGCTCTAACAGAGCAATTAGTACGTACGTGGGCCCAGCGCAGCCTAGACAGCAGGTCTGGTCACAGGCATGCACCGACGGTACGTACGAACGTCTGCAGTGGCAGAGAGCAGACTCTCATTCCATTCGTTTTTTACACCCGCCGGTCTGTCACCTGTGACGCCATTAACTCCGCACCATGCTCCGATGGCCTATAGCGCTATCCTCTGGCTGACAAGCAGCCCAAAAATCTGAGGGGTCCCAATGTCATAGGGTGGGCATAGGAACAGAGGGCCAACGTCAGTCAAGACAAAACTGCAAACCGTTAGCCTATGCAGCAGAGTCTGATCTACTGAAACATTGTCTTTACTTGATACCGGGTGTCGTGGAAATGGTAGTGGGGACCATATGTCAGTGGCACCAGTATAGTGTGCTCCCCTCCTCTTCCCCCGGCACAGGCAAAGGAAAAGTGTTGGAATGCATGATGGCTATCTAGGTGATGAACCATTGTCCCCTCAAAGGGCTATCTTAGCTAGGATGCTAGATCCCTTCGTCTATGAGCACCCTTTTCCTCTTTGGTGGTGTGGGGATGCAACAAGTGGGGTTACCACAATTAGATTGATTTTAGTTATTTAGTATCATGTTGGATCGGTCGACGACGCGTGTTGATTGCCTGCATTACTGGCTCGGCGCGATGCATGTGAAACGATCAATGACAATCACGAGTTATCGCCCATTGAGGCAACTAGTAGGCTAGTGGCAGTCGCTTTTCATGAAGATCGGGCCATCCTATCCCCTCCCCCCTATTAACCCTTTCGAATCGGGTATCAGAATGCTCCAATTAATTAATTATAAGTCATCTAGGTCTGATATTCAATCTCGGGAAGCTTACCTATGTATGCCCGTCTCGCCCTAATTTTGTGTCTAGGTCATTAAGACCATCAACTTTATTTATCTATGATGCTCGAGGCAAAAACTCCGCTTAAGATTGTGAAGCCCTTTTTTTTCTGCCCGAGCTTACACCATTTCAAATCAGGGAATTGCAATAGGAGAAGATAACAAATTTGGAAAATTGCATTCACCGTCAACAATATGAAATAATATGTTAGAAGCCCTACTGTATCAGTTCTGTATTTAATATTAAAATAAATAGATTTATATTTTTCTAGGCAATATGTTATCACTAGATTTGCCATAAAAATATTTTCCGTGCTATAATAACACTATGGTATTTTACTAACATATCCTTCTAAAATAATGTCAAATTATATCAAGACCATACACATCCATAAAAAACACAGATGGCCTATTCTTCAACATGTTAAGCAACATTTGTTGTTTAAAATTATCATTTGGTGGTTTGAATCTTGTGCAAATATGTCTTACTATAGGACATGTCAACAAAGGAAGTGTTACATTTATATCTTCTTCAAGGGTCGGATTTAACTGATTGAGATGTTGTGCTATTTCACAAGAACACTACTTATTCCGAGACATCATGGACAATGGAACCATTCATCTTTTTTTTTTTGGGAAAACACAAAACTTCCATTACTTAATCGGGGAATACAATCTCGCTGCAAGCAACTAAATGCCGGAATAACATTAATCCAGAGGCACCTCCTTGTGTCGCTACTAGCTCTAGCAGCATACAGTTGTGCTTCATTCGCTTCACTGCCGATAAAGGCTAGATTAAAACTATCAACCCCCCCCCCCCACTAAGGTCCTGAATTTCTAGGAGATCGAATGGGCGCAATCTTAGATCTTCCATCGCCTCTTTTCTTCCACAGACTGACAACATCTTGAGCGTCTATTTTTAAGACCACACGACGGAACCATTCAACACCC